>NC_136794.1:7152124-7511771 GCF_951216825.1 Electrona antarctica | reverse complement strand
CCTCCCCTTCCCTCCCTCCCCCCCCTCCCTCCCCTCTCTCTCTCTCTCTCTCTCTCTCCCCTCTCTCTCTCTCTCTCTCTCTCTCCCCCTCCCTCCCTCTCTCTCTCTCTCTCTCACCCCCCCCCCTCTCTCCTCTCTCTCTCCCCCTCTCTCTCTCTCTCTCTCTCTCTCTCTCCCTCTCCTCTCTCTCTCTCTCTCTCTCTCTCTCTCTCTCTCTCTCTCTCTCTCTCCCTCTCTCTCTCCCCCCCCCTCTCTCTCTCTCTCTCTCTCTCTCTCTCTCTCTCTCTCCCTCCCTCTCTCTCTCCCCCCCCCCCCTCTCTCTCTCTCTCTCTCGCTCTCCCTCCCTCTCTCGCTCTCCGTTTGATGCAGGTTATTCTGACCTGGTGGTCCCTGGACACTCTCCAGTAAGAGGGGGATGAAATGCGTCATCAGCCCCTCCACTAAAGATTCGAGTGCTCTATTTGTGGACCTCTAGCAGAGAGTATGCTACTTAAAGAATTGTTAATCAGTAGGTATTTATATGTCCGCGAGTGTGAATGTATTTGTGGTATACTTGTGTGTGCGCGCACGTGTGTGCGTGTGTGTGTGCATTTGCGTGCATGCACTTTAGTGTACGGTACGCATTACAGTGTATCAGAAGAAAGGGTCAAATGGAATTGTCAGAGGGGAGCCGTGCGTAGATTAGGAATACATCAATTTCCTGCCAAGATAGTGGTATTATCTATAAGTCTGATGGTCATCTCAAGAGGCCTTTTAGCTCAGCAGCCTCTGGCCAAGGGCTAGGGCAGGCCTTTGTCCTCCTGCCAGGAAAAGAAAAGTCCTGCAGAATATTACTGCGCATGGATGCAAGGTACGACCGAGGTCATAAGTTCATGACTACGATCATAACCCATAATCGTGTTAATGGTGTGGTTGGCAAGCACACTATTGCTATTGCAGTCCAGCGCTTAAATCGTTTAAAAAAACGCTTTCACCCCTCCGGTTGGCCAGAGAGTCGGATCTCTTCCCAAGGCATTTGTGCGCTTTGCCCTCATCTGGTTGGACAGTATACGGTGACATACCCAATTCAACTCTTCTAATTGAAAAATATTCCTCTAGAGATAGGCAACCAGTTTCATATTGTTGTATAATCAAGTATATACCAGTATAAGACGCCCTGATGGCGAGAATAGCAACCTCACCCTATAGGGCGAGGTTGCGTTTACGCGTCCGCCTGGGTGACGGCAGGCGGCAGACTGCTGGGCGAGCGCTGGCGCTTGGGCATTGGGGGGTCGGATCAACATATGGAATGTCAGAACAGGTCAGCTCCATATGTGGAGATCTAAGGGTTTGAGGTCAGATGTAGAGCTGCTGGCCGGCTCCACATATACATACGTCTTCTCCATGTATGGTTATCCAGGGTTAGATGCGGTCAGTGTCGTGATCTTCATATATGGAGGTGGCCATATGGTGGCGTGACATGTCACGAGGCGTGACCATATATGGTGGCGTGATGTCACGAGGTGTGACCATATATGGAGGCGTGATGTCACGAGGCGTGACCATATATGAAGGTGTGCCCCGCTCCCCTCAGGCAGGAGGTTGCGGTCCCTAAAGACTATGAAGGTCCGCCATTCAAACAGCTTTTTCCCCACGTCTATCCGGCTCCTCAATGCTGCTGGGGTCCCCCCCTGACCCCCTTCTATCCTCCCTCCATCCCCACTCAGAGTGGAATGGACCGACTTGTGCTGTCTGACCTGAACACTTGAACTCACTTTATATTTATTCACTATTCATTGCACTGTCTTGTCCTGTTTTGTCCTAATGTTGTAACCTAATGCTGTCCACCAAACCAAATTCCTAACATGTTTACATGTCATGGCAATAAAGGCTTCTGATTCTGATTCTGATGTCACGAGGCGTGACCATATATGGAGGCGTGACTAACGGGAGACGCAGGTTTTCATATTGAACGCGACCTACTGTCACAGAAGTCATTTGTCACTGACACTGAGAAACAGCAATTTGCACTGTAGAGATTTTTGCCATTGTAATTTGGCTACATGTAAGTAGACCGGTTTGAGACAGGAAACTACATTGAAAAGAAGGCAATGACCTGCGGACTGGAGGGGGAAATTTAAGTCAGATGACTTAGCTTGTTCATCAGAAGCAGTTGTTGTAATCTCTCTTTAGGAGATGAAGTCAAGAGTGAGGGATTTAATTTGATTTAGCTGCCTAGACTCCTTAAAGCTGAAGTATTATCACATGGCGACCAGGTTTTAGTACCAAGTTGTACTGTTTGATTTACCCCAGTCGCCAGTGGTTTTATTCACACAAGTCATAATGTAATAATAATTAATTATAATGATAGACTATAGGACGGCGGCAACGGCCTATTATGTCGAGTTATACGGAGTTATGAGAAGCCTAGCCTGCATAGCAGCAGTGCATACGTTTGCACTTGGCCGTGGCGTGACGTTTGTGCCGGGATAAAGCGTGCCGAATGTGCAGGGAGTTCATCCAGTTCGCATTCGTCACGCCACGGCGAGTGCAAAACGTCACGTAGAGCCCAGCACAAAGTTCACACACCAAACTCTAATGTCTCATAAAGCCATGCCCTGGCTATCACTCAAGGAGTCTGACTAGAACCCATGCCTCCGCCTAATGCTGTGCCTCCTCCTCGGGCCCTTTTTGGATTTTTGGATTCTCGGGGTCCAGTAAACCCCTCCCAATTGACCGTTTGGCACATTCCTGCAAGGGGTCACCTGAAGCTCACACCCCAAATCTGGGAATCTTTGGTCTGTCTGTCGCTCCTTAAGTTATGTCTCGGACACTATAGGGATTCTGTATGCAGACATACTTTCTGAGATTTCTGGGGCAGTGATTTAGTGGCTTATTATATGATGATGATGATAGTATGATGATAAATCTATAAATTCACAAAATGTGCGTGCGCTGCGTGCGTGCGTGTGCGTGTGTGTGTGCGTGTAGTCACTGTTTGTGTGTCTCCAGCGTATCTGGAGAACTGTCATACCAATCAACTTGAAACTCCACATGCGTACAGTATTACTATCAGAAAGACGGCCTAAAGGACGAGGTCGCGCTGAAACAACAGAGCTTCTTAATACGGCACAGTTAAGAAGCAGGAGTTATACCATAAATCTGGTGTCCGTGAGGTCAGATGTGGAGTTGCTGGCCGGCTCCATGTATGCAGATCTAGGTGATGATCCAGTCTTCTCCATGTATGGCTATCCAGGGTTTGATGAGGTCAGTGTCGTGATCTTCATATATGGAGATCCAGGTGATGATAGTCAGCTTCATGGAGATGTGTTGTACCAACTTGGTTCATTTGCAAGTGTGACTCGCGTTCATTTTCGGGCCTGTTGAGAACTCTAGTTTTCACCGGCTGCCGGGCGCGGCTGCACTAACTACTTTGGGGCAGGCCTGTCTAGAGTTTGAATGGACAGGTATAAGTCAAAAGGGAGACATCGAAGAGGAAGGATGGATGGGGAAGGATCAACATATGGAATGTCAGAGCAGGTCAGCTCCATATATGGAGATCTAAGGGTTTGAGGTTTGAGGTCAGATGTAGAGTTGCTGGCCAATATTGATGACATCAGGGATCTCCATAATGGGCTTAATATTGATGACATCAGGGATCTACATACATCTCCATCCCTGATGATGTCACGTGACTAAACAACACACTGACGGGAAATGCACAATTTCATAGTAAATGCGACCTGTGGTCGCAAATAATAGTGATCATAATAAGCATACAAATTATGATCATAAATAAACCATGTTCTCCTTGCTGCTCTGATCTGGCACAGAAAACAATCTCTAAAGACATTAATTAACAGGTAATCCCGTCTAAAGGGCTCTTGTCTTCAGCCAACAATGGGTTTTGGAAACTGTGCCTCAGCACAGCCAATTGAAACTTTGCCCAAAACTGCCTTCACCCTTAATTATTCATCTCCAGTCCCTGACCTCAGCCCATGGCCTTCAGCGCTTGCCTCTTTTCCACTGGCCAATGCCTCCATCTCCCCATGCCATGGCCCCCAGATCCAAGCCCCCCCACTCAGCTGCTAAGGCAGGAGGGATAACTGTGCAGCTGTCTGGGCGCTGCCAAGCCATAGTGATGCTAAAGCCTGGTACTTACTGCTGCTGCAAATACAGCCTTGTGGAAAGGTCAGGTCAGACAGAATCCGTCATCATGGTGGACTGTTAATCATTAATTCCAAGGCAAACCAATTGCCACGTGGAACTTCACTGGGTCTCCCAAGATCCCATATGATCCTCTCGAAGAAGCATCTGAACCGCCGCTCAAACACAACACTGAAATTGAATCCCTTTAAAGAACTTTAAGTCATTCCCTTGGGTCTCAAATGAGCAATTAACCTAATGAAGACATATGGAGTCATTTCAGTCTCCCACTGTGGGAATAGACTCCTTGCAGCTTAACAAGTCAGTGAGAGAGCGTGTTTATGACTTCCCTATAGTCTTCCTTTTTTGCTGAATGCTATGGAGACCCCTCCATATACTGTACGTTCAGAAGTTAAAGTGCAACTTTAGCTGCACTGCATGGCCAGTATTTAGGGTATAGGGTATATGCACCGAAAGGGAAATTCTTGGCCGAATATACCGAATACAGAATATAGGAAACAAAAAACAGAAAACCAAATATCCGAATATGATTAATATTATATATTTTTTCCTACCATTGCTGTCATGGCCGTACCTTAAAGCTACCTGATTTATGGCAAAATAAATGGTTATGGCAAAACGTAACTTAAATAATAATCACTATTATGGGTCCATAAAACATTTTATTCAGCTCTTTTGAATGCATTAATTGCATACACTATTCGGTGATATATTTTCTGCCTATTCAGGCCGAAACCGAATAGGCCGAAATTGCATTTTTAGCCATTTTCTGCCAAATATTTTCTGCAGCCGAATATTCGGTGCATCACTAGGGTATATATGTTTAAAAAAATAAACAATGGCCAGAGATTTCAAAAAGAGAATGCCACCTCATACATACTCACAAAAGATTTTCAGTGCGAACATGAATCACAATTATGTGATTTGTTTATTGTTAAGAAAGTAGCTTACCTAAGCTACTGTTTTCCCCACATTGCTATGTGTGGGCACAGCTAACCAAGTTAAGAAAACCCACATTTCTAGGGAAATTCAATTTGGATAACGAAGCCCTTAAGTTGATAATATAGTGGCTAAAGAAAGGCAAAAGTACTCTTCTTTACTGTTCAACACATTTTATTGTGCTGCAAGTAGTACTGTACCGACATTTTTCACTTATTGTAGAAATAGTCTGTGACACGTACAAGTTCGGTATTCAACATTTACTTGAGGAAAAAGTACAAAAGTATTGGCATCAAAATATAAGTAAAAGAACTCATTATGCAGAAGGTTGAAAATAGCAGATAAGCTCACAACGAATCGCAAAGCGACTCACTGTTTGTTGATTTTCTATTTTTTAATGGCCAAAGTATATAAATAGGACTGAAGTCGTTTTGTTAATAATCAAAATCTACAAAGTAACTAAAGTTTCCAAAGAATTGTAGTGGAGTAAATAATACAATATTTGCCTCTGTCCGATGTACTGGAGTAAGTAAGAAATATGTAAACAGTTTTACTACTGGCTTTTACTACTAGGGGCTTTTCAGGGGCTTTTCAGTTGTGTGCTCTTTGTAAATCACATGTCCTTGTTGGAACACTTTCAAAGAGCAAGGAATGTGTCAACACTTCATTAAGTAGTATAGCATTGATATTTCATATGTTCCTTCATCACCACAATGCCCTTACACAACCCAGCCTAAGTACTTCACTAACCAATTCAATTTCAATTCAAATGAGCTTTATTGGCATGAGAAAACATACTGACATTGCCAAAGCAATTAAGTGTCAAAATAATTAAAAAAAAACAGTTGAAATGGGGAAATATACTGTTGGGGGGGTACAGCATTTTGTAAACACATGTCACATTGCGTCATTATATACATGTTATATAATGTATGAAGTACATTATACTTCTTATTACATGTATAAAGCTTAAAAAAAACAAAAACAAAAAAACTTTTTTGGCAGTCACTTTGGGACAAATAGCAGCATTTTTACTCAAGACTATTTAAATAGTATACAAAAATACCCTCAGATTTATGTGTTTAAAGGTAGCAGCTCTGTTTACATGTGCACATACTATTTCGATTATTATTATTATTATTAATTTTGATTATTAATTGTATTATATTATTGTTATTATTATTATTATTATTAACACACTAGACACGCACGTACACCCGAACGCACGCACGCACGCACGCACGCACGCACGCACGCACGCACGCACGCATGCACGCAGAACGCAGCACATACACAGACACGTATTATAGCGTGTAATCCGTATTGAAAACATCTGGCACATGCACAGGAACGTGTGTGTGCCTGTGTAATTGAATGTTTTTGGCATGTGTCCACGCGTGTGCCACGAGTATGCCTCGCGTGATGCATATTATGTCACATGCGTGTGTGCACACACACACACACACACACACACACACACACACACACACACACACACACACACACACACACACACACACACCCACACACACACACACACACACACACACACACACACACACACACACACACACACACACACAGTAGTATGTGTACAGTACATGCATACAGTTACAGTACTGATTGGACAGAGACTGCCAATCAGGAAAAACATCTGATACTGGGAAAACATCAGCATCATTTTAGCTACACAATAGCAACATAAGTAACAAATAAAATAGGATTTAGAACATATTGGTTCTCAGAAATAGCAGATCTACAAGCTTGCAGTGGAAATCGCATCTGCTATTTTCGCATCTGCATTTTTGAAAAATCTTAACATATCATTTTGGGGGAAAATTACTGATTTAAAGGCATTTGTAGAATCGGCCTCAGGTCTTTATGGGTTGAAGGATTTGACCATCTCAGAGGAAAAAGAACACTAATAAACCTGTGAAAGATATTGAAGTACAATTAAAGCACAATCTTCTGTTGTCATTTTCACCCTTTTCGTCCTAGTATAGCATGACAGTAGAGTGATGAGGGTCTATATATGAAGGAGCAAATCCATGGTCACTTAACCCGGCCTTGTGTTCCCAGACTGCTAAATCCACTCAGAGATTGGTAGGATGTTTGAGTGCTTGCAGTCACTGGACACACTTTATTTAGCCTCTAAGGTTGCCTCTCACTCATTTTGCCATAACTCCCTGCTTAATGCCACGCACGCACGCACGCACGCACACACGCACGCCAGATTGAAAGATTGTATCTCGCTGAGCCGCATGTGATTGCAGACTGAACCTGGATGGGGATCTGCAATGAACTCTAGTACCATGACAGAAACAGGCTCGCTCCAAACCACAGGCACAAACCATGTCCGCTGATTAGGTAAGAGAGGCTTCAGCTCAGGGTAGGAGCGTACTCAAGTTCTCTCAGCCCTATGTTCCCTCAGCCCTATGTTCCCTCAGCCTTATGTTCCCTCAGCCCTATGTTCCCTCAAACCTATATGTTCCCTCAGCCGTTTGTTTCCTCAACCCTATGTTCCCTCATCCCAAAATAGACCCTATGTTCCCTCAGCCCTATGTTTCCTCAGCTCTATGTAATGTCAAAGTCAGGCGACCTCACCAAGACGGACAACTATCGTGGCATCACCCTGAGCTCACAAGTCGCCAAGACAGCTAGACCTATCTTAGACCCTCTACTGAGAAACTCACAGAACGGCTTCCGCCCCGGAACGCACAACAGTCGGGCAGATACTGGCACTGAGGAGGGTATTGGAAGGAGTAACACCTCATGCACTGCCAGCGATGCGAGCGAGCGAACGATGAAATCTCATTAGAATACATGTTTCAGGCCTGGGCCATGGCTCAACGGTCCAGGCACCTTGGCTGGTAATCCAGTCTGGCAGTGTGCCGCGGGTTCCACTCTCGATCCTGACAACCTTTACTGCATGTCTTTCCCCCATCTCTCTCCCCAGCCTATACTGTCTGTCCCTCCATAAATAAAATAAAAAATAAAGGCGAAAGCCACAGAAAAAAAAACATTTAAAAAAAGGAATACATGTTTCATTGTGACTGTCCTGACGTACCGCGAGCGACAACGTGCCGTGCAGTGACGTCGTCCACCATGTTAACGAAGTCCACACCCACAACACCAGAGGGAGTGCCACAAACCATGTGCAACCCAGATTCGGCACAAACAAGGGTCTAAATTATTTTCGCCCCTACCAACAGTCATTAAGACATGCGAATCCCTTGACTCCTTCAAAACCGCTCTCAAAGGGCACCTACGGACAGCTGTAATGTCACTGAAGTCAGCTGAAAGTGTTCAGTGCACTGCATCTTGTGAGTGTGAAAGTCTCTCTTTCAGTAGTCCAAATATGTTTAATTAGAGGTCTAGACCAAAAGTTCCCAAATTCTTCACACACGGTTGTTTTCATTTTCATATTTTTCTGAGTAGGGTAGGTTAGTCGTTAGTGCTTGCATGGTCACACATCTTAGGAGAAGAGGAGGAGAGTTCACAATGCAGACATACAGTATGTATTTGTAACATTATACAGAACCACTATTGTTGAAAAGGCCCTCCAGGTGGGGCCAATTAGCTATATTGGACAGAACTCACTGATTGCGATGTGAGGCAGCTGGACCACAGCTCTAGCAGAGAAAAGTTTGGTGTGCAGTGTTGAGCCTTTTCTGTTCATGTGTGCGTCCATGGAAATGCAAGTGAGTCATATTTATGTTAGTTTCATGTTAAGAGCTATGTTTTTGTTAGCCCCTATGTGCCCTCTCCCTACGCTCATTCTGTAGCTCCGAGATGAGGTCACACCCTGGGCCCCTCCCACCGCGGTTCAGAAACGGCGCATGTTTCCACAAGGAACGATTCTTACCCTTTTCTGCACGATGAATCCAAAACGTGACGGGGCAGAAAAGGTTTACACTAATTCAAACTTAGCAAAGCCAAAGAAAATCCAACTTTAAACGGTTACACGAGATTCACAGCGGTTGTTTAGCATGTTTTTCAAGGAAGTTGAAAAGTTTAGCGCCTCCCCGGCGCCTCCCCTGGTCGAAAATTTCCAACTGACTTCAGTTCACTCGACATGCACGCGCACACGCACGACTTCCTTGATAAACATGGAAGCGGCTGACTAAACAACCGCTGTAACGCTCGTGTAACCGTTTAAACTTGGATTTTCTTGGACGTTGCTAAGTGTGAATTAGTGTAAAACTTTTTTAGCCCTTCACTTTTTGGATTAATTGTGCAGAAAAGGGTAAGAAGCGTTCCTTGTGGAAACATGCGCCATTTCTGAACCGCGGTGGGAGGTGCCCAGGGTGTGACCTCATCTCGGAGCTACAGAATGAGCGTAGGGAGAGGGCACATATGGGGCTATGTTTTTGTATAAGTTAGGTTGATTATGCATATTTGATTTTGTATTGCTGTATTTGTTTCAGAACCACATCTGTAACATTAAGAGAATTAAACAACCAATGTGAAACACCGGCCTCATCTTTGAACCACAGAGCTCTAGTTTTATGCACCTAAATCAGCTTCAGTCTATACTCTCAGTTTTAACTATCCTACATTAACTTTAACCAAGTATCTTCCCTCCCTCCTCCCTGTCAGAATGCCAGTCTCCTGACAATTCAATGAGGCTGACCTTTGATGATACAGGCCTCGTGCTTTCTGTCTATGACCAGGTTAGGACAATCTAATACCAACCAATCAACCTAAACTCTAATTTCAATGACCACAATGACTCTATTCAAAGTTTGAATATGAAGTCATGAGGGTACAGGACAGGTATGTCCGGAGAAGATTAGACCTAAAAGAAAGAACACCCTTTCTATCAAACAACTGGATGATTTGCATATTTGTTTTGATAGTACAATTTACAATTTAGGCATTTAGCAGACGCTCTTAATCCAGAGCGATTTATATTAAGCAAGAACAAAAAGCATGGCACCATGCATGAACTTGGCCATCGTATTGGTTGGATTGTTGAAATGTAATGAACATATTTCTTCAAGCTATGCCTTTATGGGGTAATTACTGGTAAGTAATGCACTGGGAATTATTGATCGGTTTGGTGTTTCTTTCCACATATCTTGCTAAATCCAAAATGATATGACATGGCAATAATGAAGCAGCTATTCTAAGGGCCGATTCATACTCCTATTTTACCGCTGTTTCGGCATTGTAGTGCTGAAATGATTTTGGCTCGTCAGACATTTTCAGTAGCACCGAAGAGCCGACTTTAGGACGGTACCCGCCCCCCCGAACCTCAAATGACGTCACATTGTAGGCTCTACAGAGCCGAACCGACTTTTATTCGGCTCTAAAATAGAGGTATGAATCGGCCCTTAGGACGTTTCAAGAGCGGTGAGATGATGGAGTGGAGGCAAATGCCTTTTCACTTTCCTGTCAGCACACATTGACAATGACAGTAATGCTTCTAGTATTCTTATGCATTTCTTATATTAATAACCTGCTTGCTCTGAAGAACGTCCTTCCGCAGTGAAATAACTAGTAGTACTGAAGTCGTGCAGAATCATTAGGGCCATCATCATAATCTGAAGCGGCATTCTAAAAGTATAAGGAAGACCCTTACAGCAAGCAAGCAAGCAATCAATCAATCAATCAATCAATCACGGAATCCCCTGGCGATATGATGCGATACGATTCACCCCTCTTCCCGATACGATGCGATTTGATGGCGATTCAACACAATAGAAAGGATTTATATTAAAGCTATTAATTTCCCAAAACATGTAAAATGCAAGCAATTTATTGTTTTACTGTAGGTTAGTACTATATCTCTGCCAAAACCCAACAAAGGGTCTGCTCTCTGCTGGTTGTTGTGGAATTGTTAGATTAGCCTACTAATCATATAGTATATCATTATTATATATTGTATACCTCAAAGGTCAATTTGAGGTTTTGAGTATAGAGGGTCGAAGAGATTCAAATGTAATATCGTTCATCAATTCATGTTACTAACATATAAATAGAAAAAAAAACAAATAAACAAAACATTAATTTACATGTCACACACTGATACTGGTGCTGTCAAACGAGTCTATGACTAGTTTAATCTGCAACACAGTTTTATAATATAATAGCCAGTGGCGTGCACAGACATTTAGAGGGGCAGGTGCTCAAGTGAAAAAAGGGCACCTTGTGCAGCGCGTGGAACTGGCCGGTTGCCGGTAGTGTGATATGTATATGAATATAATCCATTATCCAGCATTGTGCAATTATTAGGCAAAACGTTTTAAATACATATCAGATGCAGATCTACAAGCTCACAGCGCGTCGCATCCACGGCGCGCTGTGAGCTTAATTGTGGATCAGCATTTTTAGGCGTGCGACACCGTCATGCTGCACTGCTGCAGAATATAAATGAGGCTTCTATCCCAGAGAAGCAGCAGACAGAGAAAGTTGGAAAGTTGTGAAACGGTTGAAAACGACTTGCAGAACGCTTTCTTTAATTACAAAATGATGATCGCGACGCAGATTCGCAATTGCATCGGAGAATCAGCAAGACCAACAGCTGTGGCTCATTACCGTTCAGCGCTACAGTGACAAGTCAACAACTGAACAACGGACAGAGCTCTGACAGGGATTTTATAAAGCTAAAGGTGGTGCTTAATTCTCTTGTTTAACCCGTGGGGATCACTTCTGCTTTTGTGTTTGTTCGACATGCTGGCGTATCCACCCCACACACTCATGTAGGTGGGGTGACGTCACCACAGCCGCTTGCATGCATGGTCAGACACAGCGGACTCGGAGCCAAATTGAAGACCCCATTGCCCAGAGGTCACTTTGCCGTCCTATTGCCTAGAAGCAGCCAATCAGGAGTAGGGATTCAGTACACTAGCTGATGACGATGTAGCCTCGGTCCCAGGCTCACTTAACTGCGAAAAAGAAGAGCCTGGTCACAACCTAGGACAAATAAGCTATCTAAGGCAGGACTTCCGCCGTGTAACCCCCCCCCCCCGGAAGTTAACGTTTTTGACCAATCGCAGCGTTGTGTTCCCGAAAATGTATTCCCGCTGAAATGATCATTGGGTGGGGACTAGTAAACACAGCCGCACCGCGTGACGTAGTTATCTTACACGAAACACTTCCGCCACTTCCGCTGATAGTCTTTTCAGCGTACCTCTTGCCCAGGGTGATGACGATGTTGCGTACATTCTGAAGGCTTTCATTAACCAGCTTGCAGCTGGTAAAAATGTTGGCCTGTCAGTACTATTTTTGCCCGGGGGCTCGCTGTGAATACCTCATCTTGCGACAGTTTGTGTCTTTGTGAATAAAACCACCAAAACTAGCCATCTGCTAACTTTTATGCTGCCTATTAGATTATGAGATATCTTGTGTGAAAATGTGATATTTGGGTCTGAGGGTGTCACTACAGATTACGTTGTAGGGGTCACTCAAATAGTTTGGGTTGGTAAATGGTAAATTTATATAGCGCCTTTATCCAAGGCGCTTTACATAGTGCATTACATTCACCCATTCACACACACATTCATACACTGATTGCGGCGGTAGCCATGCAAGGTACCAACCAGCACATCGGGAGCAATTTGGCATTCAGTGTCTTGCCCAAGGACACTTCGACATGTAGACAGGAGGAGCCGGGATTCGAACCGCCGACCCATGGATCATTGGACGACCTGCTCTACCTCCTGAGCCACAGTCACCCCTATTGATATTCCAGAAGACATGAATGCACTGAGCAAGTTTCATGGCAATCCATTAGATTTTACATTATCCTGTGTGCAATTGAACATTTTGACCTACAGGTTGCATTAAATATTGGCTCTCCAAAATCAATATGGCCCATCATCTGGGGAGCATGAAGGTGCACAGCAAATTCCAATTCAACCGAGTAGTTATTCGAGATATATTGTTTGGGATCAAGGTATATTGAATCGACATACAGACCAACTGATTGGCTGAACAGATGACAAACTCCATAAATACATTTAAATAATCCAGTTAAACTGCTAGATTTCAAATGTCTGTTTTATTCATGAATTATATTAAAGTTGTCAACTGATCCAGCCATTTTGATGTGCTGATGTGGCCTTTTGTAGGGATGAATACTGTAAATGCAGCATCGTTGTTCCCTGTAGTTTTGAAATAGCTGATTTTCGAAGGGTTTTTACTAGGGATGGAGCTTGTCAATTTTTAATGACACCTTATCGATCAGGGTTATCGAGCCAGGTTCTTATCGAGCCCACTATCGAGCTAGATTAGCTAGCATTTTCTATTATTTTGTGGAATATTTTACAAAGGCCTTCAAATGCAGTACCCTTCTAACAGACGGAAGGCAATTGACCTTTTTACTAAGAAAAAAATCACACCCGTGTGAACTGAGTGGTGCAACTACACATTTATTGTTATAGTTACTGTACATTAGAACCAGGAAAGCATCTGTGTCATAAGTACTCTGTGATGTCAGTGACGTCACATACTAACCATAGCAACCATGCTCGTTTTTTTGGTTGCTAACCATAGCAACCATGCTCGTTCTTTTGGTACGAACAAACACGGGTACACGGGTACAAAGCCAGTTGTTGGAGTGGTTTGCACCACTCAAAAAATATTAAAGAAACTGTTAACTGGTTAATATGTGTGCCGTCACTTTAAAAATTTAATTTTGTTTACCCGGACAGTGCTGGTTGGCAGGTATCGAAACACATTTAGACCAGCTGTTTGTGCCAGCGTGGGTGATTACATTTATTTCTTGATCGCCTCTTGTCTGGATTGTCTAAACAAGACATCATGGGCTGCTTATATGCTCAATAACAGGCTTGATAAGCCCAAAGCTTATTGATAACGGCGTACTCAATAAACTTGTTATCGGATTCTTTCGGGTAACTGTTATCGAGCTCCATCCCTAGTTTTTACTCATGTAAAGTTGATTATAAGAGATGTTTTGATATAAAGAACTTTGAATGAGAGAAATCGGTTGTGAATTACTTGGAGCTGTGACGGTCGCGCACACATATTGCAATGTACCGAGGCTAGGCTTTAACATTGTATTGTTTGGTTTGTCCTAGTGATGACAACATGCCACATACTTTACGATGTGTTCGGTGTCCAAAGATTTGTCTCCACATAGCCTGTCTTCTCTGGTTGCAACCATGATAATGTAATAACGATCCTTTTCATACTCACAACCCCAAAACATTGTCATCACATCGGGCATGTGATTATGGCAAGCCGTTTGAAAGATTGATAGAGTTCAAGGTTCAAGGTTCAAGGTTTTTATTAGTGTCCCAGAAGGGCAATTGTGTTTACAGTAACAGTAGTGGTTTCCGACATAAATACAAATACAAAACATACAGGACAACAACAGACAAGAGACACCATAACATAGCATAACCGGAGGTCTGGTCGCATCTAGTGCAGGTAGGAGAATAAGAGATAAAAAACAAGAAAGCAAAAAAAGTGCTTAAGATAATATATAAAGTGCTGCATAAAGAGCATCTTTCAGCATCATCATCATCGAGACAATAAATGGGAACGAGTGGAAGAAAGATAAAGCAATGGTACAAGTACAACATGCTGTGCTACTCTTTGATGGCTGTAGGAGATTTAACTGCATACGTTAATGTTTTTTTAGGACATGCCTCCGGGCGAAAAAGATGATCACACTTTTCTAGTTGTGGTTAATTAACAGAAATGTGTTTTTCTCCATCTTAACAGCTTTATTGTGTTAGCAAGTGCCTATCATATCAAGTGACATCAGAATGGCTTTGGACTGTTTGTTTATCATTACTTAAAAAATAAATGAAATGGTTTAGAGATGATATTGGTGATAGCGTACTAGTCTCATACAGACAATGAGATATTAGTTGGTTATTATGCCACACGTATTTGGAACATATAAACTTCCAGGGACACCGAGACTTGTGCCAACCCTGACTACCTTTAAATCCAGGCTAAAAATGTTTGTTCTCCATGGCCTTCTTCTAAAAACAAACACGTAATCTGTGATAAGATCGCGCTTCAAATGTTTTGGACAGACACACCGGCCATTCGGCCAACGAACCGACCGGCTGACAGTGCAGTGCTAGCTCCATGGTTGCATAAAAAAAACAGCCATTCAGTTAATGAACAACCGTTTATTCTGATACAATATGGTGAATAATAAAAGTGAATCGTTTCTGATGGAGTATCATGTTGTAGGTAGAATGGAAAATGTGCAAGCATATGACAGGGGAATGTGTGTCATGATATTGCTGATTATGAGAGAATGCAAAATCATCTTTTATTTTATATTATTTTTTAAGAATGATGCCTTTAAATGCCCCTTTAATGCCTTGCAAAGCACTTTGAATTGCCTTTGTGTAAGCCAGGCTATGTACTGTACTATTAAACTTGCCTTACTGTACCTATGATATTTTCCGATCCAATATCTTACCAATGAATACACCATACATTATTCACACACTTCCATGGGATAGTGCACATTGCAAACATGGTGGAGAGAACCCTCAAAGTCAAAAGTGCGCTAATGCCCTCAACAGTATTCCCCAGGCCCGTTGGGATTATACTGTACATCATCAGTTATGGTCTGGTGGGCTCCAGGATATAAAATAACCGTCTAGTTTGGTCAGGGTTGTAAGTATAGCTCTGCTCTGTTGCAGTCACACAGTGGGTAGCCTGGAACTCACCTATGCTTTTTATGGCATAGGCAGCTCCCGGCAGGATCCGCCGGCAGAAACTATGCGCAGCTGCTAGACATGAGATTGATTAATTAGAGCGACAGAGAGAGAGAGAGAGGAGTGTGTGTGTGTGTGTGTGTGTGTGTGTGTGTGTGTGTGTGTGTGTGTGTGTGTGTGTGTATATGTGTGCGTGTGTGTGTGTGTCAATTTAACAAAGGTGCAGACGATCAGAAATCAGCAGAGAGTGAGTGATGTTTGCGCTACTCTATGCCGAATTGAAGTGGACTCGGACCCAGACTTTTTTTTTCTCCCTGGAAATAAAAACGTCTGGGTTTCCGAGGCTACACACTAGTGGGGTGCTCCTGTGTTGGATGGTACTGGGAATGGAAGGAGGAGTGTGGGTCTAAAATGGAAGACATCCTGATTATAGAAGTGGTGGTCAGAGTGCTGACATACTCGAATAAGCCATGCCCTCCTGGGAACTTAAAGGAGGAGGTGTTACCCATCTGCACACTCACGCTGTGTACAGTTTAGTTTATTGACACAGAATGTTTTGTGTCAGCCGGTTATAATCATACCACTCACTGTAATTATGTTGCGCAATAGTAATATGGCAGCGATAAACAGTGTGGTAAAACAGATTGGGCCTATAGTGTATCCAATTAAAATCAAACGGGAAATCTAATGATAGCATATAGGACATTTCACGTGCAGACTCAGCTGCATTCAATTAGCTCTCCCTCTGTTGGCTGCCATGAAATTGAACAAATAAGCAGTAGGCTAGGCCTATGTGTGTGCAGGCTACTTCAGAATAACATGTTAAAAGGATAATTAGACAAATATGCCTTAATACATTATATAATTGCCCTCTATATAAAATCTAAAGTTTAAAACACCTTAAATATTTTATTTATTTTATAAATAGTTTATCGTTCACTCAATATAGGGACAGCACCCTGTGGAACTCTTTTCCTTGGGTTCATGAAAGGCGCTATATAAATTCACGCTATTATTATTATTATTATTATTATTATTAAGTTGATGATGTCATTTGTCCATTTGTGGTCCAGCACTATGGAATGTATGGAATGCATGTGCTATAAAAAGTATTTCAAATATTTGTTTTGATCATATTAACTTTGATTAATTTATTAGCATATGCATTCCACACATTCCAGGGCTAGACCAGACATGGACAGCTTGCAAGATTATCTATCTATTTATAAAATATATTGAATATTTAAGGTGTTTTTATTTTGGAATTTTAATTATAGAGGGCAATTATACGGTAATATATAAAAGGACCACTTCCCCACTTTTCAACCTATCTTCATATAATAGGTCCTCACTAATAATTATGTACCATTTCATTTTACTCAGTCTGTCTCATAGGAGGGCTGTGGGCAGTTCAGAAACCCATCCACTGGAGGGGCACGGTGGCACAGTTGGTAGTGCTGTCGCCTCACAGCTAGAAGGTCCTGGGTTCGATTCCCGCTCGGGACGCTGTGGGCGCTGGCGGTGTGTCCTCTCCTCCACGTCATCAGTGCCCATACCCGAGGCGGCGTTGGCGAAAGGGCCTTTCTGTGTGGAGTTTGCATATTCTCCCCGTGTCCCCTAGGGTAGGTACCCTCAAAAAAACATGCAGTAATCCTGGTCTCTAAACTGCCTCCCCCTGGCCAGTCGGGGCGCCTGATGGAGGGGAAAGGAACCCCCTGTCAGGTGTAAAGGAGCGACTTGGACACTCATGCATGAAGGAAGCATGAGTTCAAGTCCGTTGCTCTCCCCAGGTTGGCGGAGGCTGTGTAGAGCCCAGGATCACATTAGATAATTGACACAGGGGTGAAAAAATGGGTTACAAAATCGTGGGATAAAAATTATAGAGATAAAAAAAAAAGAAACCCATCCACCAGTAACATCATCGATGGGGAATCCGACTGCAGGCTTTCTAGTCCTGAAAAGTTGCAATGCGAAAATGGAAGCCATCGTTCTCACGACAATAAAAATCTAAACATTTTTATAAAAAAATCTTGTTTAAAAAGAAAAAACAGCCTAACAATGACGTCACCAGTGGACAGGTTTCTGAACTGCCCACAGCCCTCCTATGAAATGAGACACAGACTGAGTAGAAAATAATTGTGCCATTTTATCATGATTATTAGTGAGGACCTATTATATGAAGACAGGTTGAAGTGGTGAAGTGGTCCTTTAAGGCATATTGTATTATTAGCCAGAGATCCTTTTAAGATAGCTTATAGCCTACTTTATTGGTCTGTGTGTGTGTGTGTGTGTGTGTGTGTGTGTGTGTGTGTGGTGTCATGATCAGGTCACTTGAGGATTGATTGAATGATTGATTGAAGTATTTATTAACAGTTTGCAGAATTACAGTACATTTCAAGCACAACTCAATACAAAAAACTGTTAACTGTGAGTGGACGACCAATAAAGCACTAGTAGACTTGTTTACAAGAGGGTCCACCTTGTTCAATTCATCATAACATTTAGTCCTGCAGCCGACAGGCTTCTTTTGTTTAAAGTTGGTATATAGTCTTTTTTATTGGCCTAAAATATTGTCTATATACATACATTCGTGAATCCACTTGCTGACCGGCTGTTAGTATTGGGCAATTGTTTTAATAGGGGTTTCTTGTGACCCTACCATTAACATCCTATGGCAGGCAAAAATGTCAAACTTTCCTTTTGCTTTAAGTAGCATGTGACATGTCAAACTAGGGGGTTTTCATGATTCTGAATCCATTCCAAGCATTAGTTTTGCACAAAATACACTCCTTGGGCTAAAAGCAGCCATGGCCACTTGCCCAAATGTGCCCAAAATGTACTGACCTCATCACATTTGGCATGACGTCTATGGTAGTTTTTTGCCCAAGGAGTGTATTTTGTGCAAAACTAATGCTTGGAATGGATTAAGAAAACCCCCTAGTTTGACATGTCACATGCTACTTAAAGCAAAAGGAAAGTTTGACATTTTTTACATTTTTGCCTGCCATAGGATGTCAATGGTAGGGTCACAAGAAACCCCTATAAATAATTGCCCAATACTATCAGCCGGTCAGCAAGTGGATTCATGAATGTATGTATATAGACAATATTTTAGGCCAATAAAAAAGACTATATACCAAATTTCCCACCCGTCCACCTCGGCTGCCGAACTAATTTAAAGACATACAAATATACACTTCTATATAGCCAAAAAACAGGAAATCATCATGAAGGAGGTAAAAAGGGAAAAGAAAACATTTACAGTGAGGGGAAAAGGGGTGGGGGATTCCGATTTAACGGGGGCCAGTTTCGAATTGCAGCCGTCCGTAAGTGCCCTTTGAGATCGGTTTTGAAGGAGTCAAGGGATTCACTTTCACATGTCTTTGACTGTTGGTAGGGCGTTCCACATTTTGGTGGCATAGGAGCGACATGAATTTAGTCCCTTGTTTGTGCCAAATCTGGGTTGCACATGGTTTGTTTAGCTCCCTCTGGTGTGGGTGTGGACTTCACAGAATCACATTAGATAATTGACACAGAGGTGAAACATGGGTTACAAAATCGTGGGAAAACAATTAGTAAAAAAAACAAAAGAAAACTGGCTGCCCATGGAGCGCAGTTAATTTTATAATTGCCCTCAACCAGTGGTTAAAGTGGTTATGTCTGTGTGCCCCCCACGGTGTGATTTCACCTAACCCAGTACAGGGCTACGCAGATGATGTCCAGTTGGCTTCCAGGGAAGAGAGAGTAATCAAAAACATGCTCGCCAGGACAGATGTATTTCTAGAATGGTCAGGCCTGGAAGTTAAAGACATTAAATGTGCTGTTTACTGTATGAGAGAAGGAGCGGAGGAAATAGGTGGTACCACTCTAACACCGACACATGCCCTGATTTTAGAATAGCCACCAAACCCATACATGTGTTCTCCCTTCATGAGACGTACTCCTATCTAGGGCATAGGTTTAACATTGCAGGTGAATGGAAGGAACATTAGACCAATAGCACTGTCTAAAGTCCAACACTTCTTCTCCAATGTTCACCTCCGGCAGAACGTACTAGGCGAAATGAATGAATAACACAGTGAGCTTAGTACGTAAGTGGTTTGCCCTGAACACCCGTGATATTATTTTCCATCCTCAGTGAGGGGGTGGGCTGGGTGTACCGAATGTGTCATGGATCTATATCAGCATGCGCATATCACATCTACTGAATAATGATGATAGGGATGTTAGGGAGCTGGCTAGATCTTCCCTGTTCCTCGATTTGAGGAGATGCAAGGTACCTTCAGCCAGGGAGTCAAAATGCCCCACTTCCTTGGGTTCAAAAGGAAATCCAGTGGGAAACTGGACACTTTCCTCCCAGGCTTTGGAGTTTCATCGGATTGGCCGGATTTGAACAACCTCTGCGTCCAAGCCGGTGTGTCCCTGGAGTGGGCGCGGTCTGACTCTGAGACTGTGGAGGTCTCTGAGGATATAATAAACTGGACATAATAACTGACCCTCTCACCTCTGTTAGAGCAACAGTGACCTACAGCACACACACTCACCTGTTGACACCTAAGGGTGCCCGGCGGACCCTGTTGGATATGTTCCAACATCGGCAACAACAACAACACTGGACTGGACTTAAACTCCAGGGGAAACTTGCTTGCCTTCCCCATGCTGACCATTCTGTTTCCTATTCATTTCTAAGGAACACTGCTCTCAATGAGGACATTATCACCTTTACACTTACAATAAAAGCCAGGTTACAGATCCTTCCCACCAAACTCAACCTTTCCCTCTGGTTTCCCTCCACTCCACCCATGCACTTCATTGCTTGCATCACACCACAGGGCTTGTTACAGAAACTATGTCACAAATTCTGGAATGGCTGTTACACCTATAAAGGGCTTTACATAGCACGCCACGACAGAATACACTGACTGTGAGAATGTACAAACATTCCTGTGTCAAACCTTCCATGTTTCAACTATGTACTGAAAATCCTGAAATCTTTGCACATCTCTCTGCTAACACACCAGATGTTGTTGTCAATGAAGAGAACAGATCGGTTTTCATTCTTGAAGTGGCCTGCACCTTTGATTCTAGCTTAGAGGAAGCCTTTATGACCAAAGTCATTAAATACCAGCCGCTCCTCCAAACCATCATAGAGCTAGGCATTGTGTTTATCTTCGGCAGCCTAGGACATGTACATAGTTTGGTTGTAAGAGGCTTCCAACAACTTAATTGGGAAGCCAAAAAAGCAGATAAACGGCTTGCAAAATTCTGTTCTACTATCGGTAGCCCTGTTAATTAATTGTATCCCTGAAGGGTGTGTGGGTATTTGTCCGGGATTTGCTGATTGCATTCTGTACAGCACCTTGTAAATATTTGTGTCCTTGTATTGTATCTCTTATGTGGACATAAATAAATGATTAAAATGTGTGTGTGTGTGTGTGTGTGTGTGTGTGTGTGTGTGTGCGTGCGCGCGTGCGTGCGTGCGTGCGTACGTGTGTGCGTGCGTGAGTGCGTGCGTGCGCACCACACCATGTTTGTACAAACATTTATTTGGGTTGTTGGCCGTATGTGCGCTTGTCTATCTCTTTCTCATGGGATGATGCTGATGATTAGGCCTTGCACTTTGCGGTCAGTCAGGACTCAGGACTCAGGAGTACTCTGCCCCCTTGTGACAGCCTATGACATGTACTGACCTTTGCATACAGAATCTGATGTCTGTCAGCAGGTTGCAGTTTTTACATGGTTTTCGGGTGAGATCTGGATTATGAGGCCAGGGGTTCTCAAACCTTTTCATGTCAAGGATCCCCATATAATACTGATATGTATTTGACCGAGGACCACCATCTGAAATGATTTTGTGCCAAGGACTCACACCCCCATCGAATTTTGTGCTATTAAAAAATATATATATAATAATAATAATAATAATAATAATAATAATAATAATAATAATAATAATAATAATAATAATAATAATAAACACATTTTTCAAGATGGGGGCCCCACTTTGAGAACCACTGTATTGGGCTACAGACAGTGTTGCCGTATAAATCTACAAAGATTTGTCATTTTGCTTGTCTTTCAGCCAGGAATCCAGGATATTTTAGACTAGAGAGTATATTGATTCATTGTTTTACTATTTAACTTCAAAAACGTTATTCTTGCTATAGTGTAGCTGTCCAAAATCTGCTACATATCAGACAGACAGCAGCAGCCAGCAGGTATAGAAATTATAAGAAATATGCCATTCTTTTCAGTGTAGGAATAAAGTAAGACGTATGGGGGCGCCTTGGGACAAGGAACACGGAAATGAACATAATATTATTTGTACTAGCCTGTAGGCTATAATGCATAATGTGGCATCACTGGCTTGGAAGAGGTTAATAAACAACAGTAATTGCTCCAAAGAAAAGACCGTGTGTGTGTGTGTGTGTGTGTGTGTGTGTGTGTGTGTGTGTGTGTGTGTGTGTGTGTGTGTGTGCGCGCGCGCGTGTGCGTGCGCGCGCGGATCCAAATTGTTAACAGTTTTCAGTTGACTTTTAAAAAAAAATCAATATTGATCTATTGATTATGGGGTCCCTGTCTGTCTGGCTGTCAGTCAGTCATGGATGGATTAGCCTATACCTAATGCTTTTCAAAATGCATTTGATTTTACTCATACTGTGATAAACTTTTTTTATTTATTTATTTCTCAAATATATATTTTTCTTTCTGTAATGCTTAAAGGAGCACTTCACCCATTTTCATGCTCATAAGATTTGTTCTTGCATTAATACAAAATAACAACCTAACTAAAAAAATACCTGCTTGGCCGATTATGTCACAGGTTTTGGAACTGTCCCCATCCCTCTTCTCTGAAACACACAACACAAGTATTAAAGTACCAAAATGGTTGCAGCAATAGGGGCAATATGTGGTCCATTAATGAGGACCAATATGAAGATTGATCGAAAATGGGTTTAAGATGCTCCATCATCCACACACTGATGCAATTATACAAACACTGAATGTTTGAATCCTTCTTAATGACCAATGAATGAAATTGTTGTCATGCCTATATCCCCGATTGACCCATACAGTCCGAGGTGGGCATGCATTCGAAATACATGTCTTCGAAATACGTATTTTCTGTATTTTAAAATGATAGAAAATACGTATTTGCTGTATTTTAAAATACGAAAAAATATAAAAATACATGTATTTCAAATACATGCCCATCTTCTCTGCCTATATAGTATATACAGTATGAGTATGAATGTGTCACTTTCCCATTATGATCGGCAAGTGGCAGTAATACCCCTCGCAGACCGAGCGTCCCTTTACCCCGGCGGGTCCTACACGCGCTCCGGCGTTGGTGACGTCACTCGTCGGGCGAGTGGATGGATTGAGGAGGTGGAGGCAGTAGTAGTCACCCTGCGACGAAAAAACAAGCAAGGACAGACCGAGCACTAGTACAGCTATTAGTTTAGCCTATTTCAAACAAAGGGAACTGTATGAGAACCCGAATACTTCGCGGGTTCGCTGTGTATGTGTTGTTTCTTTTGTCCAGGTTCACTTAATTGAATTTACAAAAGGGGTTTCGTTCCGCGCGCCGAGCCAGCCCGGGGTTTGCCCATGTATTCACAGTGGAGTGAACACTAAAGGTAAGCCAGCGTAAACGCTCGTTTCACTACAAGTTGGCAGGTTTTGTGTCTTGTTCACAAGGTTGTTGTTGCTTGTCGCTGCAGTGCTATATTGCTGTATGGGGTTTTTTTTAAACTAAAATTGCAGACAACATCACAACAATAACTAAAGTTGTGATCAAAATGGTAGCTTTCTCGCGTCTCACTTCAAGACAAGGCTCCTTTGGCGCTGGGTCTTTGTCCAGTCTGATGTGGCCCAACATGTTGAGGCTACCACTTTGATTCAAATATCCAGTGGTTCACTTTGTTTGAGATAAGTCAGGCATTGTTATTATCTTGATATGCCCCCTCTTGCATTTATCCGATTTTAGTAGGACCGATCTTGTAAGGCCTACTATTTGCAGATTGGGTTTAGGCTGCAGGTCTAGTCTAGTCTCACTACCCCCCCCCCCCCCCCCCCTTAACTTATCTACAGTCTACTACTACAAGTGTCAAGTGTGCCATGTGTTGCCTATGTCAAATGGCAGGTAGACCTGCAGTAGTTGACACACAGCTAAACATAGGCGTATAGTTACACTCACTGCATGTCTAGTTTGTCAAGGTTTCTAGTATGTGTAGGCTAATTGTAGGGGGTGCATGTCATGGTATGATTTAGTGTTCCCCTCCCTTCAGAGGTCAACACCAAAGCCAGCCAGGCAGCCACCAATACATTTTTTAAGTATTTGGAAAGGTTTAGACTTTAGAGGGATGGAAGTTATTGTGTCTAAACTAAAGCAGTGTTCCTGATCTATGAGTAACTATGTTGGGGAGAGATTTCAGATTGCCATGTATTGTTGTTCAGGTAGGCTATAGTTTCATGACACACCTATTTTACCTCCACGCCCTCCTCTACTAGAGATCACCATGGTAACACTGTTTTATAGGCCAAAGGTTCGCTTGGCAATGATAAGTATGTGGAAGAAGGCATGTCTGGGAAAGAAAGGGCATTCTTTTGACATTACTTCGTTGATAAACTTCATTCAAATGAAGCCGCGTTGAATTTTATTTGGCTTCAGGGCAGGTTAAGCCTTTTTATTGGATGAGAAGTACGAAACAAAAACAACAAACAAAAAAGGCTCAGCAGTCAGCTGCACATGTACTTGAAAGTCCCAAGACTTTAGAAGTAAATCAATGAATGTGCTGCTGACTAGTGCAGATGAGTAAAGACAGGAGAGTTATCATTTATCAGTAATAGATATCCTGTCCCTGAATGTCTCTGTTTACAGTGCTTGCTGACATACTGTATAGAGAAGTGATTCTCAAACCTTTTCATGTTGTTTTTGGCTGCAGGCCTGAAAATATTTTTGACAGGGCCCCCCAAACAAGATTTGTTTTGTTCAAATGATTCAAAATATTCACTTTCCCCCCACATTTTCCAAGATTTTTTGATGATGGCAAATATACAAGCTTGTAGATCAGCAATTTTTTGTATACAAGAGTCAATGTATACTAAGGTTAAAGTGGTTGAACCTATTTTGATTAACTAAACTAGCTGGGGATGCCCTGGAACCCCCAGCCTTAAGGACCCCTGGGGAGTCCCCAGGCCCACTTTGAGATCTTCATCGATGGATCAACAGGGCCATTTTCCTAATAGTACCGTGGGATTGAGCGTAAAGGAGCAACAGAAGTACAGTGAATGCGTAGTGAGAAATTAGTCAAAATGTATTGGGAAATGTATTGGTTCACTAGGTTTAACAAAGGATCGGCTCATTTTGGAATCAGACCTTTCACATGGAATTATACAACATGAATAATATCTTGATTTTGTCTGCCAGTGTTTCATGCTCCTTTTTTTTTTTTTTTAATTATTATTTTGGCATGTGATTTATTGGTGACGCTGGAAAAACAATTTGGGCCTTAAACACTCCCCATGGCAGCTCTTCCCTGGGGGGAGGGGGGGTTTGTGGGCTGTGTAAGTTGACGGTCTCGCTCTGCGACTTGTCCCTCCCTGTGGAAATAACCCATTTTGGGCGGGAACCCCTTTTTGTGTTTTAAGCATTATGTTATGCTTTAGCTGTTGAAAAATAGCAGACCTACAAGCTCATAGCGCGCCACTCGGTGGCGCGCTATGAGCTTGTTTTGAAAAATCGTGAAAATGTGCCTCAAATTTTTTAATATATTATTACAGAGTGAACATTTTAACTCAAATCTTTGCTTCTGGAAGGTCCCTGGAACAACATATTTTCAGATGGAGGGTTGGCAGCCAATTACATATGATATTGGGGGTCCTTGAAATGAAATAGTTTGAGCACCACTGACATAGAAACATAGGTTTTTCAGAAAAACTGTCATGTTTTAGAAGACATTTTGTAGAATCGAACATAGGTCTAAATGGGATAAACAAGTGCAGATGGACAGTTGGGACACACAGCGATATGTTTATGAAGGGTGGGAGGGAGACAAAGGCCATCGTATTGTCATTGTTGTTATATGTCTCTAATCATCTTAAATCTGGGGCAGGGCAGCTATTAAATGGGCAGTGGGTACAGTAATGAGGGTAGAAGCTCTATACTGTGACCCCATAACCCGAGTCCTAGAAGAAAAGAGGATTTATGCTACTATTGAGAATATGGGGTCAGTTGGTTGACAATTAAAAATAAAATGGTGTCCTTATTGCATACCTCCTGTGGTTTATTTGAGAAAATTCACCCTTTCGTATGTGTTAAAAATCTTTAGGAAAATTGTTCAGTCTGAAAACTGTTAAATGCTGTCTCTCTGTGGGTCTCCTAGCCTTCCATGCACACTCTATACTTTACTTTCTGTGGTTTTAGTCTCAAAGTCCTTTCATTTTGTCATCACAGACTCGGTCCATTGGTGTATCCCTCCCAATGCTGCCTTTTGCTGACTGTTGGTTTCACTAACCTTGTGTCAGTGTGAGATGAAGAGTGAGCCATTGGTGAGGGGTAGTGGAACTGTGTCATTGAGAGGAAAAAGCTGCCACTATATACTGGTAATCTCTGTCATGCACTCGCCCTATCAGCCCTGGACTATTTTCCCAAACCATAAAGCCAGGAGAAGGTCAAGATTTGGCGTTCAGTGGCCACTTAAGTAATCATAACCGGTTATGAAAAGTATGACTTTATCATGGCATACAGTTTGTTTCATACAGATATGGTTTGTTACAAAATAATGCTTGCTACCAAATTCTTTTCCCACGACATAAAAATGGGGCCCTGGCCTGGACCCCCTGAAGACCTATCCTATACCACTTAAACGGCACAACTTGGTCATGGCAAGATATCTTTTTTTTTAAATCTGGAAATGTTGCCAAATTACTAGGCATCATTGAAGTAAAAACGTTTGCTTAAATCACGCCTCTAATTTTTGAACATGTGAGAGAATATTAAAACCGAGAGAGAGAGGGACTGTAAAACACCTCTACTCTTACCATCATTAGTTGGTAGCTAATGAAAAATAGCAGATCTACAAGCTCAACTTGTAGGTCTGCTATTTTTTAAAAATGGTGAAAATGTGGCGCAAATCTTTGAATGTATATTCTTTCAGCTTTTAACTCAAATCTTTGCTTTACTGGAACAACATATTTTCAGATGGGGTCGGCGGCCAAATGCAGATATTTTTTGGGGTCCTTGACATGAAAATGTTTGAGAACGACTGACAGAAACATGGGTTTTTCAGAAAACTGTCAGGATTTGTTAGGCATTTGTAGAATCGTCCTCAGGTCAAAATGGGTTAAGGGTTGATGGTGCTCCCTCCATACACTATCTTCAGTTTGTAATGTATGCCTGGGTTCATATTAACCGGCCCTAACGTTTGTATGTTATGGGGTCAGGGTGAGAGGTGAAACACACTGCTTTTTAATAGGCAGTGAGAAATGTCAGTCACAGTTCAAAACCCACAGGTGCATGGAAACATGTTAATTGTGTCTTCAATTTATATAACATTATCATCAGATGAAGATGTAAGCACCATGATCCTAATCTGTCTAAATATTTATCCGAAACTGCAACTATAAATTATTTTCGTAGTGATTATTCTATTCAGTGATGTAAATAGGTTTTCAATGTAATGGGTCCTGGGACAAGACCCAGGGATGGTCTTTTAGATGGGTCCCAGGGACATTTTATGAGTCCTACTACAATGACGTTAGAGTACAGTACTGAGTACAGTATTGCATCCCAGGACCCCCGGAGGGTGACATGATTGCGTCCTTTCTCAATTTAGTGAGTCTAAGGATTCAGGCTATTATTTGCATCACTGCTATTCTATCAATTCTATCAATTATTTACTATTCGAGAAGCATTATGTCAAAGTCAACGAACTGACTTGACCAAAAAAACAAAAAACATTCTATTCAACCAAATTGAAATGGATTAGTCTGATTTCTTGGTGGTATTACGGTGAAAAAAAGTGTGTTTTGAGATGATATGATTGGCTAGCTTTGTGTGTACCAAATTTGAGATGATTTGATTGGCTGAGCACAGAATGTGATGTTTTACGATATGAGCGCCCCTGACTTCACAATTCACACTAGTGTGATTGTTTTTTAATTTATTTTGTATCCCTCGATTTTTTTGGTGCGTTGTGAATCGTTGTTGTGAGCTTGTAGATCAGCTATTTTAAATATTGGCACGACACCGTTGTGCAATAAAGTATAAAATGACATTTAAGTGGCTAATCGATTTAAAAAATAAAAAAAAGTGATTCTCGATTATTGAATTAACCGAAAAAGGAATCCATAAATAGAATAATTACGAATAATTAAGAAGATAATCGATGGTTGCAGCCCTAATTCAATTGATTAGTTTGATTAAGTGTTACACCCATACTTGATTTCAATTGATTAGTTTGATTAAGTGTTACACCCATACTTGCAACCG
Organism: Electrona antarctica; assembly: GCF_951216825.1. Lineage (NCBI taxonomy): Eukaryota > Metazoa > Chordata > Actinopteri > Myctophiformes > Myctophidae > Electrona > Electrona antarctica. The sequence goes on along the minus strand of NC_136794.1, from coordinate 7,483,538 downwards.
TGTACTGTACCACTTTTTTTTGTCACTTATCAAAGTTGTCAACAATCCATTTATCTTTCCGTTATAACTGAATGGAAGAGGAAGTCAATGCAGTATGCGGGATGCATGAAGAGAGTTTGGTCATTGTTTATGAGTCTGCTTCATCATTTCATATTAGTGAAGGCATTGGCAGGTCCTTCATGGTCTTAATTGATTCAATTAAGTGGACTTTTCCCTCTTGTGGCTCTGCTGATGCACGCACGCACGCACGCACGCACGCACGCACGCACGCACGCACGCACGCACGCACGCACGCACGCACGCACGCACGCACGCACACACCACACACACAGGCACTTCTCTCTCTCTGTGTGTGTTATCTCACACAGAACATGAGCGCTTTACTTATCTATACACCACAGAATAAGCCGTATTCCAAGTCCCCTCTCAGAGGACCATGACCCGTGTTACATACGTCCCTCTGAGCTTCAGCCTCATTAGCAGTAGACTCTTTCCATGCCATACTCTTCCGAGAGCATCCTTTTCTCTAGTCAACCTCATGCACTGCAACAAGGCAGTGCTGAATCAAGTTTGCGTTGCCTATTTCTCACCCCAAATGTTTCAGATGCATATTTTGGCATACTGTTTACGTTTAAACGTTTGTAATTGTGACACACTGTCCGACCACCATCTGCCTTTAGATTCAACTGAGGTGAATTGCCGTCTACTGTCTAGCATAAATTAACAGTGGAATTGACTGCGGAATTAAATATATCACAATGCCACGTTCACTGCCTGGATTTCACTAACCTTGAAGAACAGCTGCGCCAACATCATTGTTGCTTTTCATGAAAATCCGCTTTAAAATGGTGTAATTGATGCCTGGTCGTAGTGTTGAAAAATAATCCAAAGTGGCGATCACAACAACAGAGCGGAGGCCACCGCCGCCATTGCAATGCATTGGGCCTCAATTTCCCAGAACCCTTTGCATGAAAGTGCGACGGATGTTTTTCCGATGACGTCATCAAAACTCATCACCTGATGGTTTCCATCTAACCCCGTAAATCTTAAAAACGCGAATTAAACGATGAAAACATAACTCGTGTAACTCGTTATTGGGAGGGAAGCTATTCTACAGTCGATTAACTCGTGAAACTCGTGTTAGGGAGCTCTGTGTGGAAGAGCGACATTAAACTAACAGGTGCCAGATCATATTATTGGTTGAAATTGGTCTGGGCCTGCTGGGCACTAATCACGCACTATGGTTTAATAATTTGACAGGAAGTAATTAACACATTCCCTCCCGTTACACTAGGCGGGATCGTGAGGCCAGTGCCAGTCAAATACGCAAAATACCAAAGTAGAAGAAGAGCTCCTGGGCTGTAGTGTGGCTTCGCTCTAGTCTGTGGAGGACCCGGCCGCGAGGGAGTTGTTTTGATCAGCGCGATGTTTGAGTATGGATTTATAAGCTCCCAAACGTCAGATTCTGTCTCATTTTGAGCAGAAAAAGGACTAATAAGATTCACATTTAGAATGTTCTACCGTAAAATAATAATAATATTTAAAAAATAATGATTAATGCCAAATAATCAAATCTCGTAATCTCGTTTTGGCACAGTGGGGTACAATAGCTATTCACGAGATTATCTCGTTTCAGCACAGATTGTGTTAAGAAGGACCCTTGATATAACAATATGCAAATATATTTCATTTTTATTATTTTATCTGATCTATTGTTAACCACAATAACAAGCTCCTTGGAGCTTCGGTGGCATGCATCCGTTTCATCTGAAAAGTATGTTAATGAGATGGGGAAAAAATAGAAATGTAACTTTCCAAATTCATATTGAGGTTAACAACTTTCCCAAAATGAATGGGAGAGAACTATCAATAAGTAACAGGGTCCGGATGTGGCCTGTGGGCAGCCAGTTGCTCATCATAGATTTATATAATTTTAATTACACCCCTTGTGAAAGAGTCCCAGTAGAATGAGCAAATCAGTTGGGACGTCTTGACTTGAGCCGGTTGTTGAGATCATGGCATCCAGCAGGTTTCCTCAAGATTGTTTGTACTAGGATTCGGCATAATCCAGAGAAGTGCCAGTGCATAGTTGCATACTCTCTTGAAAGGGAAAGTGAAATAGTGCCACAGAGGAATCTCATGTCTCACAGTAGAATGCTGGGTTTGCTGAGACATGCGTCGGGAGGGCAGCTTAGGGAGATGGAATTCAACACCAGTGAAAACCTGCCACATGCTCTGTTGCCCCAACCCCGCCTGAGCAAAACAAAGGTCAGGCTGTCGCAATTATATACTGAGCTACAAAATACACACCAGTTTTAAATATCTTGAGCTTGATTTATACTTTATTTATTTGCACGACTGCGTCGCTTGCCAATAAATGCCAATACTTGTAGTTGAAATAAATGTATTTTCTGTGAGCAATATGGCCGTAACATACCTGCGTACCATGGGGTTTGTATAAACTAGTCTGGCCAAGACATCCAGCGCAGCAGAGTGCACGGGGCAATAAACTCATTCACAGCCTCAGTCATATTATAATAGGTTTCAGTTCTGTTTCTGTGGGTTTTACAGTTCCGTTTCAGATCTGTTGCAGCACTCGTTCCATGTTGCCAAAGAGTAGCTGTGGTACATTTAGGAAGGAGTCCCCCAGGGGTTCCTTGAATGTACAAAACTCTGATCATTCATGTACTGTAAACCTGGTTTAATTTCTGAGCAGTGAATAACAAATACAAACGCAGAGAGACAGAGAGCTGTTGTGGCCCTTGAGCTTTCTGTCAATGATTGTATCTGTATACAGATGGAAGGCCAAGTTTATTCTTAGAATACCTCCTTATTATATATAATTTCTCACAACACAACACAATATTCTGAAGTGTGCTGCTTCAGGGTGAATTGCTGGATGGGGCAGCCATACAGCAGTAGTGATAGGCTTTCTTTACACACACACGCACACACGTACGTATGCATGCGCATGCACGCAGGTGCTCTATAGAAATCATGCTTTATTTATGAGATGTACAGCTCAAAGTGCCACAGGGCACTAGGGCAGTACATGCATGGTATTCCACACATGCACACACTACACACACACACACCGGTCTAGTGACATACTGTATATTGCTGGCAACCTATTTACGCTTGATCTGTGGCAGAGGCAGAGCTGTTTTGAGTGTGACCTCTGTCTGCACAGTGTGTGGAGGGCTGCTGGCAGATGTTTGCTGAATGTGGCGCTTCAGTGTTTTTTATGTGGCCACACTGAGCACTATGGAAGAAATGATATCATCCAGCATGCTTCATGTCAGGAACAGAAACATCATCCTCCCAGGCAGAATTAAGCCATTTTAGCCCTGACGTCGAAATAATAAAAAAGAAGCCTTCTAAATTCTGACAGTTTTCTGAAATGTTTCTATGTCAGTGGTGCTCTATATTTCATGTATTTGGCCGCGCCGACCCACATCTGAAAATATGTAGTTCCAGGCACCTCCCAGAAGCAAAGATTTGAGTTAAAAACGTTCGCTGTGAAAGAATATATATTCAAAGATTTGCGCCACATTTTCACGATTTTCCAAAAATAGCAGATCTACAAGCTCGTAGTGCGGCACTCGGTGCCGCGCTATGAGCTTGTAGATCTGCTATTTTTCAACAGCATGGTGCTTAAAACACCAAAAGGGGTTCCCGCCCAGAATGGGTTAAGCCACAAAAGAATGACTAGTGCCAGTGGCATTGAATGGTTTTAGCAACCCGGTATGCAGTGGAAGTCAAAAACACAGAAAACACATGTGGAGTGGAAAACAAGTATACAAAAGTTTAAAGCTGGATTTATACTTGTTGCCATGCACCGAAAATAGCCAGATCAACAAGTTAACAACACACAAGTTTATAAATAACAAATGACAAGTTGCTTGTAAAACACTAATGCCCAATTCTCACATTTTGTGCCCAAGACGTCTGTGGACGTCTTGGGTATTACCGCACGTGCAGAGCCCAAGACGTCTGTGGACGTATTTGAAAAAAAAAGAAAAAAAAAAGAAATATATATATATATATATATATATATATTTTTTTTAATAAAAAAAATTATACGTGGTGCCAAAGTTTGTGTTTTCGCCATTGAGAATGCATTTGGCGTTTAAATTAGCAAATTAACTAGAAACGTGCGCTCCACCAGCCTGGCGGCACCAGGCCAGCCTACCCAGCCTGCAACGAATTTGAATTCAGTCAGAATGTATGAGTATGACAAATTATCTGACATAAATATTCATCTTGATTACTCCAGAAATGGTGTGTATGAATTTGTGAGAGGTTTGGACAGTAATTGTAGGAGTAGTAGAAGAACGTTTTTTAACCTAGTGTGGCACGGATGGACAGGAGCTAAATGTGCACTGCACAGACCCAAATGAAATGAGAGATATCAAAAAATACACACACAATTGAATGCAAGCAAACACACTTGAACCTTGAACTTGTAACCTCATCTCCTCATCCATATACACGTACTTAATCCTCTTCGTGCTGGATAGCAAAAAAGGTGAAGGTCTGCGCCCAATGCACGCCAATGCTGTGACTTGTCTACTGCAGGGGTTCTCAACCCGTGGGTCGCGACCCCTCGGGGGGTCGCCAAATTATTTTAGGGGGTCCCCAAATTATTTTCAAAAAAAATAAATATATATATATATATCTTTTTTTTTCACGATTTTTCAAAAATAGCAGACCTACAAGCTCGTAGCGCGCCACTCGGTGGCGCGCTATGAGCTTGTAGATCTGCTATTTTTCAATAGCTAAATTATAACAATGCTTAAAACACCAAAAGGGGTTCCCGCCCAAAATGGTTTAAGGTTATTGTAGCAGTCAATTTATATTGGGGGTCGGGAGGGGGCGGGGCGGGGGTCCCGAGACGTTGCCAAAGCATTTCCGGGGGTCCCCGGCCAAAAACGTTGAGAACCCCTGGTCTACTGCCCCAATGCTGCAACTTGGCCCCCGCAGGTCCATCCCAGTTCTTTCATTTCCTTCTCCACTAGATCTTCTCCATGTCTCATTGGGTTGGCCTCATTTTCTCTTCCCTGGTGGTGTCCATCTCATGGCTACCCTTGGCTTGGGATGGCCCTGTGGGTCCATTCTGCACATATATGTTCCAATCCACATTCACCTTCTGAACTCCATACTACAGCTCCATCATTTATATATTTTTTGACAACATGGTATATTATCGTTTGGCCTATTTTCTGGCTGTTTTCAAAGGGAGCAATATGACATATTTCTGAATACAATATAGTATTCATTCAGCTTAATTCATATTACGTATGGCATAGGAACACGGTTACATAAGATATTTGTAAGTGAAGAAAAAGAAAAACATTAGTACAGGTAAAATACTGTAATGGGTAACTGCAGCCAACTGCATTTGTGAGGGAGCAATTAGTTGATCAAACAGTGTAGTCCTTCCCTATGGCTGCTACATTCTACAGGCAAGGCCAATGTATTTGTATAGCACATTTCAACAACAAGGCGATTCACTGTGCTTTGCTTTTATATAAAACGTTAAGTAAAGAAACACATTATAAAAGGACATTTAGAATTTCAGCATGTAAAAAAAAAAGAAGTTGAGAAATTATGCGCTCAATCTCTGCTTAACTTTTACATTTTATGAATGTACCAGATCTCATTGATATGCTCTCTTTAGGTTTGCATTGGCAATAATGCCATCACACAGCAAAGAGCCTTAACCAGTGGCGTATCTACAATAAGGCGAGGACAGCTGTCCAAATCCATTTTCTGCCTGGCCAAAATCCATACACTGAGGACAAAAACAGGACCTGAGAACTATTAGTGGACAGCGGACTGGCAGTTGCGGTAGAGCGCGACCCTCAATCACCCATTCGAATGCAAATGCATGCCTTTCAGCCTTTGTATCCTAGTGTATGGCAGGTATATCTCTTTGAAAACATTTAGTGCTACTGATTGTGCGCGGGGGGAACGACAATTAACACATCTTGCCTGCCCAAAATGTAATTCTCGCCTGCCCAAAATGTAATTCCTGGAAACGCCACTCGCCTTAACTCCACCGGCTTGGCACGACCTTCCACGGTAGGGCTGAGAAAGACGATGTGAGCAAAACTACACACCCACAAGTCTGAAAAGGGGTTCCCGCCCGTCACTACACCATTGGTTCTCAAAGTTGGGGTCTCAGCTGGTCCTTAGAAGGGTAGAAACTAAAATCAGCCAGAGACTGTATCATTCATATACTGTACAGTACTATGCTGCGTGAATAAACATACAATTTGATAGCATACAGTAGATCACCCAGGTTTTATGGTTTTTCAATGTATGTAAATTCAATGTATAAGTGTTGCAACACTTAAAATGTAGAATATGAAATGTTAACGGCAATATCGTATATCGTATCGATATCGCAATATTTGGCATAAATACAGAGATATGAAATTTTATCCATATCGTGCAGCCCTACTTGTAATCCAGAGCCCATAGAGTATAGACAGAGTTACGACAACTCCGTTCACTTCATGGGGCCAGTCCTCTTCTACATAGACTTCTATTGGCGAATAGGGACACCGGAAGTTTACAGAATCTATTGTAGTCGATAGGGCTCGCGCGAGTACATGAACGGGCTGTTTTCTGCCCCCTCAATGTCGCAACTCTGTCTATACTCTATGGCTCTGTTGTAATCCAAACGTACACGCGTGTGGGTATAGGGATAAGGTGGCCTGGCTGGGTGTATGACTTGACTACCGCGGCCTGAATGATTCAGCCCTGCAGCCCTGGTGTGAGATATGATCTGGACAACAGATGTCAATATGAAGTTGAGGATAACATTGACCACTTCTGTGTCTTAGTCATACTTCTCTCTCCTTTCTTTCGTAATCTTTTTTGTCATCAGACGGACAGCTTGGTCATATACTTCTCTCTTTGTTGACGTTTTGTTAACTCATCCTCCTGCCGTTAACCCAGTGGTGGAAAGTAACTACAAGTACATTTACTCAAATAATGTACTTAAGTACAATTTTGAGGTATTTGTACTTTACTTGACTGTATTCCAATTTCCAATATATTTACATCTACTCCACTACATCTCAGAGCCAACATTTGTACTTTTACTCCACTACAATTATTTGAAAACTTTAGTTACTAGTTACTTTGGAGATTTACATTTTGATTAGAAAAACATACATTACTGTAACCACTTCAACCCTATATACATTTCGACCATTTGAAAATAGCTGATCTACAAGCTCACAATGCGTTGCGATGCGATGCATTGTGTGCGACCTCTCTTTTCTATTCAAATGAACTGGATGGTTGCAAAGTGTGGTTGCCGCAGTCGCTTACATAGGCCCCTCCCACTAATGTTGCTAGCCAATTACAATGTCGCGTCAACCTTGTGATCATGCGTAAGTAATTCGGAGGGGATTTATCCCCCCAAAATCATGTTTTTGCAACAATCGGTTAAATTTTTCGCATTTGCGGCGCCCCCTATGGATGAAAATGGAATTGCTTTTGGAACTTGGTTGATTGAACCACTCGGGACAAATTTGGGATGGTTTGGACATTCCGTTCGTGATTTGTGGCATTTTTTGTAAAATAGGCCCCTCCTACTAACTTCGGACGACGATTACGGCCGAAGTATACGCACAAAATGCAGTTGGTCTTTTAATCAGATAGGTCCGGAGATCACGTGTGCCGATTTTTGTGAGATTTGGACAAAATCTGCAGGAGGAGGAGCCAAAAGTGTGTTTTGGAGAAAATTCAAATTTGCAGGATTTTTTTTCCCTGACGAAAATGGGCGTGGCCTATATGTGGAAATGCATCATGACCCAAGGAATCCATGGAAAAATAAATTTAGATTTGACGACTTACGGTTCAAGAGTTATAGGGAAAAACGCAAAGTGGGCTGTAATAGCACCACCATGAGGCCGACTGATTTTTCATAATTATTATGAACCTCCCCCCCAAGTCTTGTAAATATGGCGCTTACGGTCTCCAAGGGAAAAAAATACTTAAATGTAGTCTTCGATTTCCCCATTAATAAGTCTATGGAGAACGAATTAATTAATATCAATTAAACTATACAACGGATCTCTTAGCAAAATACAAGCACACGATTCCCGATGAAGCCGGTCAATTTGACCTATAGCTCGCGTGTGTGCGGCAAAAACTGTGGGAGGAGTAGTGCGGCAAAGTATCCAAATGTACAATAACAATAGTCTGGTTGCCCTTTGGGCAACCACACTAATTAAGAAAATATGCAGTCTTGTATTCATTACTGCATTTGTACATTCACCACGAAAGAAGCTGACCACCAGACCTGTTTTCAGCTGGTGAGTGTGCTTATATTGGTGCTGCTGGTTGAGGTTGTTTTTAGAAATTGTGGAGGGGAATTTGTATTGGGTGCATCCCAGACTTTAATATCACGCCAGATATTATAGATGCCAAAGTCTATCTGGGATAGCTCTCCAATCTCCACAGGGCTGTCAGAAGAAAGTTAATATACAGTACAGTACAGTATAGAGCGTCACAGTCCTGCCCCCTGCGAGGGCACCAGGAAATAATTCCCCATTCAGTTTTCCCATAGACGTTTCAAAAAGTATTTATTTAAAGCCTCGGACAAAGCCAACTCGGCAGGTGACAACAGATAATTAGATTTTTGTTGTTTTTCTTCTTTCTAATTATTTGTTCGTCCCAAAAAAAACTTGTTTATTGTCATGAGTTGTCACCTGCCGAGTTGGCTTTGTCTGAGGCTTTAAGCAAGGGTCTTCAAATAAATACTTTTTGAAACATCTATGGGGAAAATTAATGAGGAATTATTTCCTGCTCTATAATGTATACACAAACTGATGCACAAGACATGTAGTATACCAGTGTTCATCAACAGGGGGTCCTATAGGCAGGCCACCCAAAGGTTTAATATTATCAATGTGTAAACAAACAAAAACCTTTTTATTTGCAGTGCACAAGACTGATGATAGGATTGTCAAACAAATCTATGAAGCCACAAAAGCTGCAGCATGGAGTCACTTTAAAAGAAAAGAAAAAAACCCTTGGTTGGAATACTTAAAAGCTATTCTCAAATCTCTCAACGCCAATGGTCAACACAACACATTGATAAGACAACCGTGCATGGCATCAGTGCATGTTGAACTTCATATACAGTATTTACAGTATGTGCATTTGACGTGATCAGTGAATGTGGGCTTATGTGCATTTGAAGTTAGACGGTGGGATATCACGTAATCTAGGGTTTACCATTATTAGATCCCCATGGTTATTAGTGTGGTTGTTCAAGATCTAGTATCATCAGTATGTTCCCAATGGCTAATGGGCATACCCCCTTTTGTAATCATATGTGGAGCTGAGTGATTTGTTTGCTGACGCCATGACGACACATTGAGGTCAGACAACAGATTCCATATTTGGGCGTAGCTGCATTAGGATTATGCTTATGGCTGAGTCATGGTGACATGCCGTGACCCCCATCAGAGGTCCGGCCGGCCCGTCCGCTCTTAACCCATTTAGGCCTGACTTCAAAATTTAAAAAATGGCTTCTAAGTCCTGACAGTTTTCTGAAAAACCTTATGTTTCTGTATCAGTGGTGCTCAATATTTCATGTCAAGGACCCCAAAAATGATATGTAATATGCCTCCGCCCCCCATCTGAAAACATGTTGTTCCAGCGACCTGCCCAGAATCAAATATTTGAGTTAAAATGTTCACTCTAACAATATATATTAAAAGATTTGAGGCACATTTTCACGATTTTTCAAAAATAGCAGATCTACAAGCTCATAGCGCGGCACTCGGTGCCGCGCTATGAGCTTGTGGATCTGCTATTTTTCAATAGCTAAAGTATAACGTAATGCTTAAAACACCAAAAGGGGTTAAACCAATTTGAATGTAGGATTCTATCTCTCAGCTAAGGGTCCTCCTCCTGGGCCTGAAAAACGTATACGATTTATACCGTTACTCTCATTCCCTATACTAGACACTCGATACAGATATGACAACTTTAGGTCGATGTATAATGATACTAAAAATGTTTTACCATGGGGCCACTTAGTGTACATGGTAGACATTGCAGATGGATAGTCCAGTGGCGTTTATTAATGGATCCCACCGCAGCATCCAGGCAAACTCGCTGCTCCAAAGCCCTGGTGACGCAGGAAAACCCTGCCTGTATGTTTCTGATCTCCGTAAAGGAATCTCCTAGCGTCTGTACAGTACATGCCAAATGTTCAATCATGGTTCTAATCATGTATACCAGGGGTGGGCCACTTTGACGATAGCGAGGGCCAATATATTTCCACACTCACTCCAGAGGGCCACAGTGCATATTACTGTTGTAGCAAAAAATAGCCGATCAGCTATTTTTGCTATATTTGAATTGAAAACCTGATTTTTTTTTTTGCTATTTTTGAATTGGAATCCTGAAAAGTAACCTTTTTATTGAATTTCAAATGCATTTAGTTTATGTTAACTTTATGAACTGTTAACATAACTACATTGGACAATAACATTTTAATACTAGTCATTAAGTACTAGTCATTTAATACTAGTCATGTAGTAATTAAAGCAGGTTTGGAATTGTAAATCAATACTATATCAGTATTCTGATATTAACCTGCGGGCCGCATTAAGTGAAGGTGGGGGCCGCATGTGTCCCCCGGGCCGCCAGTTGCCCACCCCTGATGTATACTAATTCCTTAAATTCTGTTTTATTTATTTTTAACAATTTGGACCAAATGGCCATTGGCTGAAGGAGAGTGTGAATTTTAGAATTTGTTGTCGTGTGCAGTAAATGGGGTTCTGACTGAGCAGCGCTGTGGGCGGGGTTTGCCTGGAGCTGTGGTGGGATCCATAATAATAACGCGGCCCAGCGGGACCCTGACACTAAATACTAGATAAATTATCTTAATTTGATTGGTCTGGGATGTAAGAAAATGTACAGTACTTGCCTCCTGAGCAAGGGTTTGGTGGAGCATCAAGGATCCCAGCAGGTCTATTAGTGATGCATCACTTTCTTTACTGCTCTCTCTCTCTCTCTCTCTCTCTCTCTCTCTCTCTCTCTCTCTCCCCCCCCATAAGAAGACATTTGTCTCTGGGGAGCGGCCAGGTTGCACATGATCAAAGAGAATAATTCAGAGCTGTGGGGTGGACTGTAGAGGAGAAACAGGAGGAGGTACATGGAGAAGCTAAAGCTCTAGCTGGGAGAGAGTCAACAATGGGTTGTGTTAACTCCGTGAAGGAACATGGGGGCCAGAGACTCCTCAGGGCAGAGTTTTCAGAGAGCTGTTCTGTACTTTTCTGTACTGGCTGCACCACATATTTTCGTATACTTATCATTATCTTTGGTCCGGCACGTACTGCACCAGCTGCGCCTCATCAGGTGTTAGTTGTTACTTTTGTTTTATGAAAAACCTGTTTTCCATGTCAGTCGTTCTCAAACATATTCATGTAAAGGACCCCCAAAAACTATATGTAATTGGCCGCCGACCCCCATGTGAAAATATGTTGTTCCAGGGACCCCCCAGAAGCAAAGATTTGAGTTAAAAACGTTCGCTCTGAAACAATATATTCAAAGATTTGTGCCACATTTTCACGATTTTTCAAAAATAGCAGACCTACAAGCTCGTAGCGCGGCACTCGGTGCTGCGCTATGAGCTTGTAGATCTGCTATTTTTCAATAGCTAAAGCATAACATAATGCTTACAACACCAAAAGGGGTTCCCGCCCAAAATGGGTTTAATAAGGTGGTTCGGGCATCTGGTTAGGATGCCTCTCGGGCGTCTCCCTAGGGAGGTCCTTGAGGCACGTCCCACTGGGAGGAGACCCCCGGGGCAGACCAAGGCGCAGTTGGAGGAAACTCATCGACTCACTGGCCTTGGAACGTCTCGGGATCCCCCCAGGAGGAAGTCACTAATGTTGCTCTGGACTGGAGAGGGAAGTCTGGAACACTCTGGTGGAGCTGTTGCCCCCGCGACCCGACTACGGATAAGCGTTCAGATAAGGTTCGATCCATTCGAACCTATCGATTTGATTTGTAATATAAAATATTGCTTGCAGTAAAACTTAATTCCAAGACCGCAGAAGTCTCTTTCTTTCTCTGTGTGCCGGCCACGGTTGGTGCTGAGAAACCCGCTCTCTTCTGAGATAAAATGAATGATTCATACTTAATTTATTCTCTACCCTCTTTTTAATAAAGCTGTAATGGTTTAGAGTCTTATCTGTAGAGAGGAGACGCATGTCTCCAAGGACGTGTTCATTATGCTGCCAGGGAAGTTGGAACAAGTTTTACCTTGACTTGATGAAACGTGATATGTTTTTGTTTAAATCAAATTAAATGCTTCAAATGCATTTCTTGCATTTCCATATAGTTTTTATATTGATCTTTTGATCTAGTCTGAAACTTTAAGATAAGATTTGTTTTTAGTGCAGAGCGATTTGGGTTATGTGTGTCTCTGCGGTGTCAAGTCTGTGTGTTTACAGCTAGACAGCTGATCTATCCTTCGTTGTATGACGGTGTCCTGCGGCAAACACAGCCAATCGGCAAGCCCATATAATGTGTTGCATTAGAGACACATTGTGGACTTTGTTTCTGCGTGACACCAACGTATGATGAAGTATATGGTCTCTCAGATTGACGGCTCTGTGATCTCGCAAGAGACCAGTTTCAGGCACTGGGCACCTAGGCTAGTGCTAATCCAGCCTGGTTCGACTCCCGATCCCGACGACCTTTGCTGCGTGTCTCTCCCCATCTCTCTCTCCCCCAAGTCCCTGTCGGCTTACTGTAACTATCGAATAAAGGCAGAAAAAGACCCAAAAAGTATTTGAAAAAAACTGCCGTGTAAAGGTTACAGGCGCACAGGGTCTCGCGAGAATTCGTACAGCACATTGTTTTTAATTTCATTTTAATTAGAGCCGTAGTCGAGCATTCTTTCATTTTTAATATTCAAAGGAATATTTGAATAAGGAATATTCGTTGACGGCTTCTACACAGCCGTCTACACATATTGTAGTAGGGCTAATGTCTCTCTCCCTATCCTTCTCTCTCTCTCTCTTGCACATGCACACACACCTCTCTCTTTGTATACCCCCCCCATGTTACCTCATGTAATGTTACCTCATTATGGTAGTGTGTGTGCCTCTGTGGCCGCTACTCATTGTATACCCCCCATGTTACCTCATGTAATGTTACCTCATTATGGTAGTGTGTGTGCCTCTGTGGCCGCTACTCATTGTGTACCCCCCCATGTTACCTCTGATGTAATGTTACCTCATTATGGTAGTGTGTGTGCCTCTGTGGCCGCTACTCATTGTATACCCCCCCCATGTTACCTCTGATGTAATGTTACCTCATTGTGGTAGTGTGTGTGTGTGCCTCTGTGGCCGCTACTCATTGTATACCCCCCCCATGTTACCTCTGATGTAATGTTACCTCATTATGGTAGTGTGTGTGTGCCTCTGTGGCCGCTACTCATTGTATACCCCCCCCATGTTACCTCATGTAATGTTACCTCATTATGGTAGTGTGTGTGCCTCTGTGGCCGCTACTCATTGCCTGTAGAGAGGGACATTGGTTCAGAGATGTTAAAGGACCACTTCACCACTTTTCAACCTATCTTCATATAATAGGTCCTCACTAATAATCATGAAAAAATGGCACGATTTTTTTCTACTCAGTCTGTGTCTCATAGGAGGGTTGTGGGCAGTTTAGAAACCGTCTTCCAGTGACATCATCATTAGGCAGATGGTTTTTTAAACAAGATTTCTTTTAACAAAAATATTTAGATTTTCATTATCGTGAGAACGATGGCTTCCATTTTCGCATTGCAAATTTTCAGGACTAGAAAGCCTGCTGTTTCTATTAGCTTGTATTCCCCATCGATGATGTCACTGGAAGACGGTTTCTGAACTGCCCACAGCCCTCCTATGAGACACAGACCGAGTAGAAAAGAATTGCACCATTTTTTTCATGATTATTAGTGAGGACCTATTATATGAAGATAGGTTGAAAAATGGTGAAGTGGTCCTTTAACCGGCATCATTACATGGATGGATTGTGATGCTGAACCAATCAGAGTACTGTAATCCCCCCCCCCCCCCCCCCCCTCATGCAGTCCACATCACACTTCTCACTTCTGGCATTTCGTAAGTGCGATCCATATCATGTCAAATATAAACCATGTTGGCTGATTAATGTAATGGGGTTCTTTATGTCCTGGGAGGAGTTTATTCACCCCGGATCTTTTAGGCCATGCACCCCCTGTTACCTCCCGACCTAGCTGATGCACCCCCCCACATGGAAATATAAATTGCATAAGCTATATAGAGACCACAAGGGGTGCACCGGTGCACGCACCACAGTTTGGGAACCACTGCTAGAGCGTCGCGGTCCCGCCCCCTTTCATGACGACACCAGGCCCAGGAAATAATTCTTAATGCATTTTTCCCATAGATTTCAACATTAATTTACCTTTAAACAAAGCCAACTGGAGTTGTGACAAATCATGACAACAAACACACATTTTTGGGCCGAACAAATAATTAGAAAGAAGAAGAAAACGGCAGGTTACAACACTTTTTTTTGTTGTTTTTCTTCTTTGTAATTATTTGTTTGGTCCAAAATATTGTGTTTGTTGTCATGATTTGTCACAACTCGAGTTCTTTAAATAAATACTTTTTGAAATGTCTATGGGAAAAATGCATTGGGAATTATTTCCTGGGCCTGGCGTCGTCATGAAAGGGGGCGGGACTGCAACGCTCTATAATGCTACTGATGTACTGAATTCAACAGGACAGGAAAATACCTTTCGCTGGCTTATGGAGGGAAGCGGTGGGAGGGTTGCAGGAAAACACACACACACACGCAAGCACGCACACACATTACCACTGCTGTGGTGTCCCCAGATGAGAGTTGGAAACAGCAGAGTATTTCATGAGCAGCAGTAGAACAGAGTAAACTCACTTACAAATGTACCCTTGTGTGTTTGGAACCGTTGGTTGCAGGGACCTAAATTGTGTTGCATGAATTCTCAGAAGCTGAATGTATGTTCTTATTAGAGTCAAATTTGGTTTACGGTATGGCGCGTGCTTGCTCTCTTAGTTGACTATATCAGGTGCTAATATATAATATGCAATGTGGGGAGTTGGCGACTCGCCTAATCAATTTAGTGCGTTTAATCATCTGTAAATTTGTGTTTGCTGCACACATTCAATCACGCTGAGATCAGCCATTTCAGGGTTGGTGAGGTTGAGCGCTGAACTGAATATTCTAATGTTGATTTAACCCATTTTGGGCGGGAACTCTTTTTGGTTTTATGTTATGCTTTAGCTATTGAAAAATGGCAGATCTACAAGCTCATAGCGAGCTTGTAGGTCTGCTATTTTTGAAAAATCGTGAAAATGTGGCCCAAATGTTTGAAAATATATTCTTTCAGAGCGAACGTTTTTAACTCAAATCTTTATATTTTCAGATGGGGGTCGGCGGCCAATTACATATGTTTTGGAGGTCCTTGACATGACAATGTTTGAGAACGACTGATATGGAAACAGGTTTTTCGGAAAACTGTCATGATTTAGAAGACATTTGTAGACTCGATCTCAGGTCTAAATGGGTTAAGGCTGCTGGCGTATTGAAAGTCATAGACTGGCGGAATTAAGAGGTTTTATCAACTAACAAAGTCTTGGTCGACTAACTCCACAGTCCACACCAGGCAGAATGAATAGACACACAAAACGGTGCACAGTTCCATGCATGTGCTCATATCATGACCGTATGTATGTATGTATGTATGTATGTATGTATGTATGTATGTATGTATGTAGGGGGAGGTGCAGAGCTATCCTGCAGTAGATGGTGGGCAGTGTAATTCCTTTTACGAGGTGGAATCTGCAGGTAACACGAGAACAGAGGCGTCGGATTTCATCAATTTAAATTGGATGTGTATGATTACCGTGAGTTAACAGTCCGCTAGAGCTGAACCTCCCTGAGTGCTTACACTAGCAGATCTGGAATGAGTCTCTGGGCTCCTTAACCTTCACTGCATAACTCTGCAGTCGTTAACTCTCGAAGGGAGAGCAGCAGCATGGCACTTCACACATCCTAAAAGGATCTAATGGCGTTACATCTAGTGCCAGACGCTTGCAGTTGAGCACTTTGGTTGGTTCACTGACTGAAGGACTTGCAGCCTAAGCAATTTGTGGTTTGTTTTGCTTACCTTACACCATTTAATTGATCTGATTCCACCTGCTTTCCATATCCAACTCGGCAGTGTTCCCAAGAAGAGCCAATAATAATAATAATAATACGGCAGAGTGTAGAAGATGCTCACAAAGTGCTCTCAATAAGTTTCGGAGCAGCTTCGATTTTAGACTTCTACAGTGAGTTTATTTTACTTTGTTGAATTCACCACTGCTTCTGGTTAGGTTTTACTCAGAGATGAAGGGTGGGGGGGGGGGGTGGGGGGGGGGGGGGGGGAAGAGAAGAATCGTGGCTTTTGTGTTCTTCACTAGATAGTTTTCCTCTTTTGAAAAAAGCACACAATATTTGCAAAGCCTGAATATAAAACGTAGCACAGAAGGGGGGGGAAGAATCATGGCTTTTGTGTTCTTCACTAGATTGTTTTCCTCTGTTGTAAAGCACAATATTTGCAAAGCCTGAAAATAAAATATAGCACAGACAGTACAGCGCCGGTGCTCGGTTCTGTAGCCCGTGGCCTCAGAGTCATTTGACCAGGAAATAACCCCAATTTCTGATTGCTAGAAAGCACTGGCAAACAAACAAACAAACAGATATACTGTCATACAAGCACGGCCGACTCCTCCAGAGATAAACAAACAGGACCGCACATCAAAGCCGTTGCTTTACTACTACAGGCTGCAGCAGTTTGTTTTGCTTTACCACGGAGCCGGGAGGAGACGAGTACCAGGCTATCACCTAAGGAAATAGAACACACTTTTCTTTTATGAACAAGTGATGCACAATGGCTAGAAAAATGAAAACTACAAAGCTATGGTAATGAACCAGAGAGAGCATGCTGTTTTGAGATTCGACTGTGTGATGAACCAGCAGTATAGCCTGGCTAATAAGCCAGACCGAATCAGCCGTTGGCCTGCCGGCGGATTGCGGTCTGGAGAGGCTCAATTGTACACCCATTTCCTACACCAGAGAACTGGTGTGGCCAATCGGGACACGGTATGCAATATGGGCGGGCTTTGGTACAGTGACGTTAAATGCTTGAGACCTTTGACTGACAGTAGCTCTGACCAATTGCGTCAAAGAGAAAATGTTTGAACCCGCCCCCCAGGAAACAAGATCCATACACAGTCACAGCATCTCCAGACTCAAATACCACACGACAGTGTGATTTGAGTCTGGCTTATTAGCCAGGCTACCAGCAGTACAGCTCTTTTATAAGGGGAAATGTTGGAGAAAAACTTGGAGACAAGTAGGTTGGAACTCAAGCAAATACCAGACCAACTTGCCCCAGGTGTACAGCCGGCAGAACTGCGCGGCCTGGTATTCAGTGGCGTATCCAGGAATTACGTTTTGGGCAGACAAGATGTGTTAATTGTCGTCCCCCTGCGCTACAATCGTAGCACTAAAGGTTTTCAAAGAGATATACCTGCCAGACGAGTAGGATACAAAGGCTGAAAGGCATGCATTTACATTCCAATGGGTGATTGAGGGTTGCGCTCTACCGCAACGGCCAGTCCGTTGTCCACTAATGGTTCTCAGGTCTTGTTTTGTGTATGGATTTTGGCCAGGCAGAAAATGGATTTGGACAGCTGTCCTCGCCTTATTGTAGATACGCCACTGGTTAAGGCTCTTTGCTGTGTGATGGCATTATTGCCAATGCAAACCTAAAGAGAGCATGTCAATGAGATCTTGTACATTCATAAAATGTAAAAGTTAAGCAGAGGTTGAGCGCATAATTTCTCAACTTCTTTTTTTTACATGCTGAAATTCTGATGTCCTTTTATAATGTGTGTCTTTACTTAACGTTTTATATAAAAGCAAAGCACAGTGAATTGCCTTGTTGTTGAAATGTGCTATACAAATACATTGGCCTTGCCTGTAGAATGTAGCAGCCATAGGGAGGGACTACACTGTTTGATCAACTAATTGCTCCCTCACAAATGCAGTTTGCTGCAGTTACCCATTACAGTATTTTACCTGTACTAATGTTTATCTTTTTCTTCAGCTCTACCGCAACGGCCAATCAGCTGTCCATTAATAGTGCTCATGTCTTGTTTTTGTCCTTTTTTTTTCTCATTGTATGGATTTTGGCCAGGCCAGAAATGGATTTTGGACAAGCGGACGCCTGCCCTCGCCTTATTGTAGATACGCCTCTGCTGGTATTCCTAAAGTAACCTAAGTAAATGATGCGTAAAACGGTTAAACCTAACCTTATTCCTAACCTTAACCTCAGTAAAACTATGCCTGAACCTAACCCTATACCTAAACTTAACCCCAGTCAAACTATGCCTAAACCTAACCCTATACCTAAACTTAACCCCAGTCAAACTATGCCTAAACCTAACCCTATTCCTAAACTTAACCCCAGTCAAACTATGCCTAAACCTAACCCTATACCTAAACTTAACCCCAGTCAAACTATGCCTAAACCTAACCCTATACCTAAACTTAACCCCAGTCAAACTATGCCTAAACCTAACCCTATACCTAAACTTAACCCCAGTCAAACTATGCCTAAACCTAACCCTATACCTAAACTTAACCCCAGTCAAACTATGCCTAAACCTAACCCTATACCTAAACTTAACCCCAGTCAAACTATGCCTAAACCTAACCCTATACCTAAACTTAACCCCAGTCAAACTATGCCTAAACCTAACCCTATAGCTAAACTTAACCCCAGTCAAACTATGCCTAAACCCTAAACTTATTTCAAACCTTTATTCTCAGTAAAACAAAATAAAGAATACAAGAACCGCGGCACCGAGCGGTCGGCGTGAGGTCGGCGGGAAAAGAATTGAGGGCGAGATGGATTATGGGCGACCGTACCTAATACCACTCAAGCGCAAGTACAGTTAGTACACAGTACAGTACTCTGTGTTAATTTAACTGAGAGAATACAAATGTAACCAAATGGTCCCGAATTGAACAGCCAAAAGAAAAGGAATAATATAGAATGATGAGCGTTGAACCTTTGCATTCTAGAAAACAAGAGTGGAATGCATGTGATGAATCAGGCTGTCACGATTAAAATTTTAAGTTGACAATTAATTGATAATGATTTAATTGTGTTTTTGGCATTGAACATTGGAACATACGGATACAAAACGACATTGGGGAAGATACACAGGGAAGATATGACGATGTCAAGAAATTACTGACATTTATTCATTTTATACAAGAAAAGGCTAAAAACAATTGCAGAAAAACATTACAACACGTCACTCACGTAGTTGTAGATCAGAACATTTGTCAACATGGAATGATTATGACAAAATAATTGATATTACCTCAAATAATTGTGAATAGTCAATTATGTAATTGTGACCGGCCTTGTACTAAAGGGTCTGTCATTGAAACCAGGACCACCCACCACACGTAGTGTAGTCATGGAGATTCACTCCATGAGTCTGAAAATGAACGTGATTGAGTGTGAGAAGTTGCTTTGAAAGAGAAATCTGTGCATAGGAAATTAGGAATTGGGCAGAAAGGAATTCCTCATCTCTGGCCGATGTAATCCAAACTGGATGTCGCTCTGTCTGGACTTTCTGCGTTTTGCCATGAACAATAAATAGATTCAAGGCAAGTGCGTGCTGGAACCGCAGACAGACATCCGAATTGGTTAAACTGTTTTAATTCGGCTCATAATACAAAATAGTTGTGTGTCTGTCCTATCCTTGGTCTCGTCAGGGTTTAGTTGGAAGGCTCTGCACAGCAGAATGAGATTTATTTTTTAACCCATTTTGGGCGGGAACCCCTTTTGGTGTTAGCATTATGTTATGCTTTAGCTATTGAAAAATAGCAGATCTACAAGCTCATAGCGCGCCACCGAGTGGCGCGCTACGAGCTTGTAGGTCTGCTATTTTTGAAAAATCGTGAAAATGTTGACGTTTTTAACTCAAATCTTTGCTTCTGCATGAGAGGTCCCTGGAACATATTTTCAGATGGGGGTCGGTGGCCAATTACATATCATGTTTGGGGTCCTTGACATGAAATATTGAGCACCACTGATACAGAAACATGAGGTTTTTCAGAAAATTCTCACTATTTAGAAGAAATTTTTTACATTTCGACGTCAGGCCTAAATGGGTTAAACGGAGCGCTGCCCTATCCTCGACTGCGTAGTCATGTGGCGAGGGATGATAGCAGGCCTGGATCTAATTCTGCGGTCTGTGTGCAGTGCTGCCGGTAGCTGAACTCATCTCCTCTTGTCTATTTTTGAGCCGGCAGTGGAAAAACGAACAGCTTGAGGTCTTTCCCCAAGACCTCCTCGAGAGGTTTTTGAGTATCGGGGAGAGCCTATTGATGTTTTTATCCTGGTCCCTTTGAGGATATTCTTGCACGCCATGCATGGTACCCATTTTCCAACCCCGACACAGAAGAAAAGCAAACCACCATCTCTGTCATCAGAAAGCCAGAGAGATGAGCTGGAACGCTCGCGCACACCACCACGCCCTCTCTGCATGCGAGAGATTTTGTTATATGGAAAAGCATCCCTGTTTTATGATGTCAACAATTAGATCTGTCACTCACCAATTTTTGTTTTTGTTTTTGCTCTGTTAGTGATGCATTTTGTTTGAGACGCGTTCACAGCAGAAGTTCATGACGTTGAACACGTTAACATCGACTGCATATATATTTTGTTCTCTATTAGGCTTGCTCATTCAGTCTCTGGCCTGTGTTTAGAGAGCCAGAGCATTTAGAGAGGTCTATTAGGCCTCTCCTGATCACAGACGCCCATTCACTGTCAACCGAATGGGATGCGCTAGCATGCCAGGGGTGCATTTCCTTATGTTTCCGCCTCTTGAGGTTGCTCAAAAAAAGCTGCAGACAGACACTCAGTGCTCATAGGGGGTAAAACGGTCCCTCTCCCTTAAATGTGAACGGCTTGGAATGAAGGGAGTTGAGAGAGGGGTGGAAACATTCTCCCTATTGGTTGATCTGGCTAGGGTTGACCTGAATGCCAAAAACGGAAAGCTCTGCCAGACTTTTTTTTTTTTTTTTAAACATTCTCTTTTTTTTCATAATCCTCTTTTACCTTCTCTTCTCTTTTGTGCTAAAAGAGCCTCTGAGCCCCCCCCCTCCCCTTCCCACCTCAGTGAAGGGAGCTGTGAAGTGCTGGCCTAGTCCCCACTCAGCAGTCTGTTGGGATCCTCCATTCTTCTTTTAACACTCTCAGAATGGAGGGTCACAGGGAGCACAAGCGCTCCCACTATTCCGTTTTGAACCCCGTTTCTCCCATATCTTTTTTTGGGGGGGCTTGTGTGCTGCGCACCCACCCACCCACACCCACAGGGGGGGGGGGGGGGGGGGATCCGGTTGGGTGGGCTTGCACACATACACAAATCCTTTCTTAAAAATGCAATCTCTTGCCATTTTTTACGCCCCGTCTTCCTGTGGCCCCCGTGGCCCCCGATCAATAAAACAGGTGGTGGAGCTAATTGATTTAAAGACCTTTTGATTCTAAAACATACCGTTTAATGAACCCATTTATGGCCCATAGCTTAACCCATTCTGGACGGGAACCCGTTTTTGTGTGTTTTTTTTTTTTTTATAACTTTGTTTATTCGTTTTTTTCACAGAAGCATTATTGAAATACTGGAGTAGAAAAATAATAAATGGCGGCATTAACAGCTTCTCTTCATAAACCCCACAAGTATAACATACAAGAATAAATCCGTTTTTGTGTTTTAACTAAGCATTATTTAGCTATTGAAAATTAGCAGATCTACAAGCTCATAGCGCGCCACCGAGTGGCGCGCTACGAGCTTGTAGGTCTGCTATTTTTTGAAAAATCGTGAAAATGCGGCACAAATCTTTGAACATATATTCTTTCAGAAGACTTCAGGCCTAAATTGGTTAAATGACTTACGCTGGAGTAAGCCTCGCAGACTGCTTGCTAGCAGTTGTTTATACAAGGCCTCTCTCTAACTGATTTCTGTAGACTGACAGTGATGGCGTGTTGGCAGACCATCGGTGCGTGTGTAAGAATGATGGCTTACGTGGCACTCTGGCATGTGTCGATGCACACAGGAGGAGGATTGATCCTGTGCTCTCGGTGGCATTCCCATCACTCTCCCTAATGAGCATGGTTGTCAGGGCGACAGAGGAGTGGGGGGGGGGGGGAGGACTCTGGCAATGATGGGAGCATACGAAATACATACGACTCATCTGTTAAATCGCTGATTAACATCTCAGAGACATGGGCAGATGGTACTGGTGGAAGATGGAATTTTACGAGGAAAGAATTATATTAGATATGAAATGATAAATATAAAAGGAAATTGGCATTTTTGCTCGTTGTAATCTATTCTGGCCCTGCTGGCCCGAGGCAGATAGAAGCCACATGCTCGTTGCTCACACAATACCACGCAGGGACGGTTTCGAGTGACGTCACTGTCCCTCGACCCGTAAAAATCTTCTCCAATTCTACTTCATGTATACTTTCCAAAGAAACGGTCCAGCCACTGAACTTGGGACCTGTTTGAATATAAATGGTAAATGGTGCATTTATATAGCGCCTTTATCCAAGGCGCTTTACATAGATTGTGCCTTACATTCACACACCGATTGCGGCGGAAGCCATGCAAGGTACCAACCAGCACATCGGGAGCAATTTGGGGTTCAGTGTCTTGCCCAAGGACACTTCGACATGTAGACAGGAGGAGCCGGGATTCGAACCGCCGACCCATGGATCATTGGACGACCTGCTCTACCTCCTGAGCCACAGTCGCCCCCCCTCGATATGCACTGAATTGAACTTATCTGGATTCTTTCCTGGGACGCTATTGCTGGCACTGTCGAATTGAAATGGAAAGAGTTGCCTATAACGCTCCGTGCACAAATGAAGTTATTGTTAAACCACACCCGCCTCTTCCGGTGGCATGTTGTACAATTCCCTTCTCCGCTCGCTGTCTCACCTCGCCTGCTGTCCCTGTCCCAGCCTGTGAGGGAATCCAGTTTGACGGCTTTAGTGACTACAAGCATGGGCGCATTCAGCAACGCAGCATTCCATCGTTTCTTTTTTTCCCTCCTTCTGAGCTGTGCGTAGTTTGTAGATATATGGAAAGAAGACATATTTGTGAGAGGTTCTCCATGTCGTGTGACACAAATCTGATTCTAGTGTTTTGTCAGTGTAGCTACAGTATCTGCTATCAGTGGATCGGGTAACTGCAATTTCTCCTCCTGTCAAGTGCGCTGCTGCCGTCTCTGTGTCTCTGGCCTAATTGAAGTGGAATTTAACCCATTTTGACCTGAGATCAGATTCTAAAAATGTCTTCTACATCCTGACAGTTTTCTGAAAAAGCTATGTTTCTATGTCAGTGGTTCTTCGATTTTTCAAAAATAGCAGACCTACAAGCTCGTAGCGCGCCACTCGGTGGCGCGCTACAAGCTTGTAGATCTGTTATTTTTCAATAGCTAAAGCATAACATAATGCTAACACCAAAAGGGGTTCCCGCCCAAAACGGGTTAATATCTAGCTCTAATGAAAAAATACGCCCAATGCCTCAAAGTGTTCCCATTTGCATTTCATGAAATATTATCTGCATAGAAGATATGAATCTTCGCGGCGGTAATGGAATCTTTTATTATGGTGTAATTTGGGAGGCTTGCACTTCTCACGAGTCATAATTCTCTTTTGTGGCCCAAGCTTTACTCTCTATGCCCCCTCGTTAAAGAACAAAGTGCAGTTGACAATATGAGAAAGGAAGCAACGTGTGATCTCTGGGCAACCCGTTTTTATACAGTGTGTCTGTTACATTCTACTCTGGAATGCTCAGTCTTTGTAGTGAACACACACACACACACACGCACACGCACACACACACACACACACACTTTAACCCATCAAGACCTGGGGTCGATTCTACAAATGCTTTCTAAATCAGTAGTTCTCACACATTTTTTTCTTCTCCAATGTTTGAAAATAACATTATTCTTTTTAATAGCCGACGCAAAGATCTAAAACGACACAGCTTTCCTGGTTTTAATTGGTTAAAGTACTCTTTTCCCTACCCTCAGGCCAGTTAAGTGTGTTTCACTCAGCAGGTGTTTGCGTGTACACACGCCTGGAACACTAGAATAGTTAATCGTCGGCGCATTGCTATGCAGATGATACATTATTCATAAATGATTGAACATGGTGTAAAGACTTTCATATGTCTGTAAAAGGTACGCTGATGCAATTGCACCCTGGTTTGAGGTTGAAAGGATGCATTAAACATGTCCACTTCGGCAAGTGCTCTTTGGTTGTTGGTTGAGGTCGGGGCAGGGTATTTATGGAGTAAGGGGGGTGCAGGTATAGGGCACTGAGGGGGAGAAGGGCTCGCTTTGGGAAAAGCATGATACCTTCTGGCATAGCTGGCATTAAACAACAGGACTCACTTTGTATACTTTTGGCTGTCGTATGCAGTGTTGTTTTTGGCAGCAAATCTCTATTTTAGTTTTAGTCATAGTCTCTTGAATAGTTTTCACTTGGTTTTAGTCACATTTTAGTCACCTGGAATGTGTTGGTGTTAGTTTAGTTTTAGTCGACTAAATGTCATGAGATTTTAGTCGACTAAATCTACAGGTGATTTAGTCGACTAAAATGTGTTTTGGCGGGCTTTGATGCCGTCTGCCGGCTGATTTTACACTTGCTGAAAATAGCCGATCTACAAGCTCACAACGCGATGCTGCTATTTTCAGCATGCAAGTGTAAAATTACATACTGGATCTCTCCACTAGTCCCTTCCTAACATTTTAGTCTAGTTTTTATTGGTTGACTAAATTGTCAGTATATTTAGTCTTAGTTTTAGTCATCACAGCTTAGTTTCCATTTAGTTTTCGTCAGTGGAAAAAGGTAGTCGACGAACATTTTTCGTCTTAGTTTTAGTCGACGAAATCAACACTGGTCATATGTTATTATGGTTGTATTCTGTTATTGTGTGAACTGCTGTCTAATATGTACAGTGATTTGGAAAGGAATTTCCCCTTGGAAACAAAGTCTAAAGTAAAAATCACACCCGTGTGAACTGAGTGGTGCAACTCCCCTCCCCAACTCCCCTCTCTCTCTGTCTCTCTCTCTCTCTCTCTCTCTCTCTCTCTCTCTCATTAGCAGGCAACAGTGCAGCACTATCTGTCTCTCTCTGTTTCTGGCACAACAGCGCCCCTACTGGTACTCATGAGTCACACACAGTCACACACAGTCACACAAACATAGGTTAACGTCACAGACATTAACGTCACAGACATTGCTGTTCCTTGGAGTGGTTGCACCACTCAAAAATGTTCCAGAATTGACCGCATCCCACAACAGTAGGGCTTTGTAGTTTGTATTGCTTGAATTCTCTTCAGATCGGATGCGCAATCGGTTCGTTTTATTGTTAGTAATTAGACGAAGATTTATGGTGTCCAGTAAAAAAAACAAAAAAAACAATGGCTTTCTTCAGTCTCTATCATTCCAGATAATCTCTCTCATATTAACCAAACTTCATTTAGTTGTTTTCCAGTCTGTGAGCTTTGCAGTGTTCTAAACATAGGCTAGATTGCTCGGATGTTTTTCATGCCATCGGTTCTCCTATCAAAACGTTTGACAGGACGGCAAACTAGATCAAACCTTCTCGATTAATGTGTCATACCACACACAAACATACTGTATATACACACACAGGGGGGCAAAACATATTCTTCTGCCCTGCCTTAGTTAGCCCTGGCGGAGATAAAGAGCAGTTTGAGCGATGACGTCTCTGGTAGACGGCAGGCAAGCTTCAGAATGTTCCCCACTAATCTTTCTACATGCCATATTTAGGCATCATCCTGCTTGATTTTATTATGGGCCAACCCCAACCCATCGGCTTTGCGGATTGGCCAAGCTCTGTGTGACATTTGTGCCGCTGTACGAATGTGGCACTATTGGACTGCAGTTAATTTATAGAGCACCAGATTAATCAATAAGCCTTTATATCTGCCTTTATGCAGCCGTCGATGTGGCAAACAAGGTGTACGTCCCCACCATTATGCATTTGATGTCGATTTGTCCATCTATCAAACTCCAAAGAATACTATCTAGAGGTTGAGAGTGACACTATTTGGGGTGTATGGAATCTCTCTGTAGATGTAGCTCAAGTTGATAGAGCGCTCGCCCTAATCACGAGGCGACTTCTGGTCAAATTCAAAGGAACGAGCATTAACGTTACTGGATAAGTTTGGACATGTTTGGGTTTGGGGTTGCGCTGTGCGTGCACGTGTGCGATGAGCGGGCTACCCGCAGTGGCTGTACAATGTACATCTCTGTTTTCTTTTTAATATATATATATATATATATATATATATATTTTTTTTTTAATGTTTTTTTTGTGGCTTTCGCCTTTTATTATTTTTAATGGAGGGACAAACAGTAGGCTGACAGGAAATGGGGAGAGAGATGGGGGGAAGACATGCAGTAAAGGCCGCCGGGATCGGGAGTCGAACCCGCGGCACACTGCCAGACTGGATTACCAGCCAAGGTGCCTGGACCGCTGAGCCACGGCCCAGGCCTTTAAGATATCTTTTTATGCTTTTATTGATAGGTTTTTACAGGACAGGAAAGGGGGAGAGAGATGGGGGGGGGAAGACATGCGCCAAAGGTCGTCGGGATCGGGACTCGAACCCGCGACACAGGCCACATCTCTGTTTGTTTTCTAACCCATGGCAGCTCCCTTTTCTCTACCTCTCTCTCTCTCTCTCTCTCTCTCTCTCTCTCTCTCTCTCTCTCTCTCGTGTGGGTGGGTAGGTGGGGGCCAGGGTCATTTGTCAACTCACTCAATGCATGAGAGTTGACAGCTCTGCACTGAAATGTTACATATTGCCTTATCAAGCTAACTTGACCTGTATTGAGGTATGTAGTTGCGTGCAGCGTGCCACATTTCCCGCATTTTATTTCAGCCTTACTGACTTCTGTGCGTCATTGGCTTCTCTCATGACTAGTCTCAGAGAGCATGTGGGGGAGGAGCATGTGTTCAGTGAACTGGTTACTTTATGGTATTTAGAACGTTGTTGGTATAATTTATGACTAGTATATATATCATCTTTAACCCATTTTGGGCGGGAACCCCATTTGGTGTTTTAAGCATTATATTACACTTTAGCTGTTGAAAAATAGCAGATCTACAAGCTCGTAGCGCGGCACCGAGTGCCGCTTGTAGTTCTGCTATTTTTGAAAAATTGTGAAAGTGTGCAAATCGTTGAATATATATTCTTTCACAGCGAACGTTTTAACTCATATGTTTGCTTCTGGGGTGGTCCCTGGAACAACACATTTTCAGATGGGGGTCGCCCTACATACATATAATTCTGTGGGTCCTTGACATGAAAATGTTTGAGAACCACTGACAGATTTTTCATAACTGTCATGATTTAGAAGACATTTTGTAGAATCTAGCTCAGGTGGGTTAATCAATGTATGTTGATTGTGGTAGTTATACTTGTAAACGGTAAAGTAGTTGTAAAGTAGACCTAAAAGATTTCTTTATTCAAATCACAATTGTTTTGCAATTGGATATTTTTTCCTAGTGATGTGTCTCGTCTCGTTCTGGACGGGAACCCCTTTTGGTGTTTTAACTAAGCATTATGTATTTATGTTATACTTTAGCTATTGAAAAATAGCAGAGCTTGTAGGTCTGCTATTTTTGAAAAATCGTGAAAACGCGGCACAAATCTTTGAATATATATATTTTTTTCAGAAGACTTTTTTTTTTTTTTTGACGTCTGGCCTAATAACACGACCATTCTTCCTGGTGTTTCGCCTGCAGGGAGACTCCATGAAAGATGACGGAGGAGGTGATTGTTGTAGCCAAGTGGGACTACACCGCTCAGCAGGACCAGGAGCTTGACATCCGCAAGAACGAGCGCCTCTTCCTGCTGGACGACTCCAAGACCTGGTGGCGCGTCCGCAACGGCTACAACCAGACGGGCTACGTCCCCTCCAACTATGTGGAGCGCAAGAACAGCCTGAAGAAAGGCTCGCTGGTGAAGAACATCAAAGACACACTGGGTAAGAAGAGAAATGTTTCTATTGGGTTTGTCCGAGGGGAAGAGGTGGTTTGTTTTTGTTACATCTCGTCAGGATCGTTACTTAGTTGGAGCCTCGTTTTCCCTTCCTGTTCAGTTGGGCCTCATTCACACGTACCAAACACCAATCAAGCAAATGTTTGGTCGTTTTTTTGGGCCACCACAATGCTTTTCAAATGGGAGTCACATGGTTTACAATTTACAATTTACAATTTAGGCATTTAACAGACGCTCTTAATCCAGAGCGACTTACATTAGGCAAGAACAAAAGTATGGGAATACATCACATATATAAAATGCATTTATCAAGAAACATGCGTAAGCTAAGAACGTAACTAGAACATATCGATATAATGACACTATACATATTAACTATACATATATACTATACTATGCTATACATATGTACTATGATATGCTATACAATGCAATTATTGTGCTGTCTACATGACATGCTATAAGTCTGTTTCAAATGCTATTTAAGTCTAAAAAGTGCTATCTAAGGGGGTAGGATAAGTGCTATGGGCCATGATGGAGTCTGAAAAGGTGGGTCTTCAGACTACGGCGGAAGATTGGGAGTGATGCTGCCAAACATTTTTGTTTGAGGGGGGAGGGGCAGAACACCACCAATGACTCATTGGAAAAGCATTGTGGTGGCCCAAAAAAACAAAGAAATGACCAAACATTTGCTTGATTGGTGTTTGGTACGTGTGAATGAGGCCTTGTTCCAACTTTGCTGCTACTCCCCCTACCTTTCACCTTCTGGAGGAGATAGATGTGGTCTTTGCTGCTACTCCCTACCTTTCACCTTCTAGAGGAGATAGATGTGGTCTTTGCTGCTACTCCCCCTACCTTTCACCTTCTGGAGGAGATAGATGTGCTGCTACTCCCCCTACCTTTCACCTTCTGGAGGAGATAGATGTGGTCTTTGCTGCTCCTCCCCCTACCTTTCACCTTCTGGAGGAGATAGATGTGGTCTTTGCTGCTACTCCCCCTACCTTTCACCTTCTGGAGGAGATAGATGTGCTGCTACTCCCCCTACCTTTCACCTTCTGGAGGAGATAGATGTGGTCTTTGCTGCTCCTCCCCCTACCTTTCACCTTCTGGAGGAGATAGATGTGGTCTTTGCTGCTACTCCCCCTACCTTTCACCTTCTGGAGGAGATAGATGTGGTCTTTGCTGCTACTCCCCCTACCTTTCACCTTCTGGAGGAGATAGATGTGGTCTTTGCTGCTCCTCCCCCTACCTTTCACCTTCTGGAGGAGATAGATGTGGTCTTTGCTGCTACTCCCCCTACCTTTCACCTTCTGGAGGAGATAGATGTGGTCTTTGCTGCTCCTCCCCCTACCTTTCACCTTCTGGAGGAGATAGATGTGGTCTTTGCTGCTACTCCCCCTACCTTTCACCTTCTGGAGGAGATAGATGTGGTCTTTGCTGCTACTCCCCCTACCTTTCACCTTCTGGAGGAGATAGATGTGGTCTTTGCTGCTCCTCCCCCTACCTTTCACCTTCTGGAGGAGATAGATGTGCTCTTTGCTGCTCCTCCCCCTACCTTTCACCTTCTGGAGGAGATAGATGTGGTCGTTCTCCCCCTACCTTTCACCTTCTGGAGGAGATAGATGTGGTCTTTGCTGCTACTCCCCCTACCTTTCACCTTCTGGAGGAGATAGATGTGGTCTTTGCTGCTCCTCCCCCTACCTTTCACCTTCTGGAGGAGATAGATGTGGTCTTTGCTGCTACTCCCCCTACCTTTCACCTTCTGGAGGAGATAGATGTGGTCTTTGCTGCTACTCCCCCTACCTTTCACCTTCTAGAGGAGATAGATGTGGTCTTTGCTGCTACTCCCCCTACCTTTCACCTTCTAGAGGAGATAGATGTGGTCTTTGCTGCTACTCCCCCTACCTTTCACCTTCTGGAGGAGATAGATGTGGTCTTTGCTGCTACTCCCCCTACCTTTCACCTTCTGGAGGAGATAGATGTGGTCGTTCTCCCCCTACCTTTCACCTTCTGGAGGAGATAGATGTGGTCTTTGCTGCTACTCCCCCTACCTTTCACCTTCTGGAGGAGATAGATGTGGTCTTTGCTGCTCCTCCCCCTACCTTTCACCTTCTGGAGGAGATAGATGTGGTCTTTGCTGCTACTCCCCCTACCTTTCACCTTCTAGAGGAGATAGATGTGGTCTTTGCTGCTACTCCCCCTACCTTTCACCTTCTGGAGGAGATAGATGTGGTCTTTGCTGCTCCTCCCCCTACCTTTCACCTTCTGGAGGAGATAGATGTGGTCTTTGCTGCTACTCCCTACCTTTCACCTTCTAGAGGAGATAGATGTGGTCTTTGCTGCTACTCCCCCTACCTTTCACCTTCTGGAGGAGATAGATGTGGTCTTTGCTGCTACTCCCCCTACCTTTCACCTTCTGGAGGAGATAGATGTGGTCTTTGCTGCTACTCCCTACCTTTCACCTTCTAGAGGAGATAGATGTGGTCTTTGCTGCTCCTCCCCCTACCTTTCACCTTCTAGAGGAGATAGATGTGGTCTTTGCTGCTACTCCCCCTACCTTTCACCTTCTGGAGGAGATAGATGTGGTCTTTGCTGCTACTCCCCCTACCTTTCACCTTCTAGAGGAGATAGATGTGGTCTTTGCTGCTACTCCCCCTACCTTTCACCTTCTGGAGGAGATAGATGTGGTCTTTGCTGCTCCTCCCCCTACCTTTCACCTTCTGGAGGAGATAGATGTGGTCTTTGCTGCTACTCCCCCTACCTTTCACCTTCTGGAGGAGATAGATGTGGTCTTTGCTGCTCCTCCCCCTACCTTTCACCTTCTAGAGGAGATAGATGTGGTCTTTGCTGCTACTCCCCCTACCTTTCACCTTCTGGAGGAGATAGATGTGGTCTTTGCTGCTCCTCCCCCTACCTTTCACCTTCTGGAGGAGATAGATGTGGTCTTTGCTGCTCCTCCCCCTACCTTTCACCTTCTGGAGGAGATAGATGTGGTCTTTAAAAAGCCATTTTAATATTGGGTGAAGAATACGCCTTTAAGTGACTCCCAAAGGTTTTCACAAAATATGTGTTATATTATTGAAAAAGTATTCCGGGAGAATATTTAGATTCAATTGACCTTGCTGCCGTCTCTCCCTTCTCAATGTGGCCCTGGTTTGATTGATTGACTGATTGAAAGTTTTATTTCACAGTATGTGGAATGGGTACATCATTTCCAACGAAAGTCAATACAAAAACTACTACTTTGAGGACGAAAACCATGAAAAGCAAGATGAAACCATTAAGTCTGTCTTGTCTGTCTTGTCTGTCTTGTCTGTCTTGTCTGGTCTTGTCTTGTCTTGTCCTGTCTGTCTGTCTGTCTGTCTGTCTGTCTGTCTGTCTGTCTGTCTGTCTGTCTGTCTGTCTGTCTGTCTGTCTGTCTGTCTGTCTGTCTGTCTGTCTGTCTGTCTGTCTGTACATACGTAAACTTTGTACGTAAACTTTGTACGTACGTACGTACGTAAACATATTGGGGTACACACTAAATTATTCTCTCACTGTCCTAGCTGGGAGCTGTCGGCGCCGCCCCCAGGGACAATATTCCTTTGCCCATCGCTATCTGGTCTGTCAAGACGTTGTCTGTGGCTCTCGAGTCCTGACATCACTTGAATAATAGTAGCTTGTATAGATGTAGCTGGACCGAGTGACAGAAGTGTCATGAGCTGAAATCAGCTGAGGGTGAAATGGATTAAACTCCACTTAATTTAAACTATGTGGAGAAGGGCTTACCGCGGCAGTGCAGGGTTGTCCGTGTCAATACGTTTTTTTAACCCATTCTGGGCGGGAACCCCTTTTGGTGTTAGCATTATGTTATGCTTTAGCTATTGAAAAATAGCAGATCTACAAGCTCATAGCGCGCCACTCGGTGGCGCGCTATGAGCTTGTAGGTCTGCTATTTTTTGAAAAATCGTGAAAATATTTATTTCAGAAAACTGGAGGATTTAGAAGAATTGTATTAAATTTTGAGGTCAGGTCAAAATGGCTTAAACAGATGATTAGAAATGCTCAAGAACGTCTGCTGAGCGGGAGGAAAGAAGCCGAGGGGGGAATAGTCATTGATTTTCTTTTTTTGGGCCACTTGAAATTGGGCCAACTCTTGTTGTCAGCAAACGGAGAACGAGAGAATGCAAGAGAAGAAACAAACGGGCAAAGAGACGCCAGGCTAAATTCAATCAGGCTGGTGATTTTTTTTTCTCCAAATAGAGGTCATATTTGGATTAAGGAAGGAAGTAGAGACCAGTGAAAAGAGGACAATGCAAAGGGGAGAGAAAAATAGAGAGATGAGGGACGAATACAGTATTCTTCTTCTGACACTCTGATTTCCTCTCAGCTCTGTGGATAACTCCCCTCGGGGGGAAACGTCTAGCAGACAATGTGTGCCAACAGCATGGCAGCATGGCACCGCCTGCCACAGTTTTCTTCACTTGAGCAGCATGTCTGTTTTGACAGGGCAAGCATGTCTCTCTCTCACCTCGGCCCCCCCAACCCCAGGACAATACCAGTGGTAGAAATGAACTAAGTACTTTTACTTAAAGGAGCATTCAGTGATTTGGGTGATTTGGAAAACCACCCAGTCCGCCCCGGTAACAAAATGTGCACCAAGGCCCGCCCCCACTCGATCATGATTGGAGGAAGGCCCCTCTCATCCTGATTGGATGAAGGCTTTGCCACCCGCCACCAAAACTGAAACTAGGGTTTTTTGACCCCAGGGGCTCACTGGGGACAGGGAGGAACTCCTTATATAGTCAGCACACTCTATAGTAGGGAGGATTATCCAGAAAAAAAGAAAAAATAAGTGATATTTGAATTAAGTCAAATCACTGAATATACCTTTAAGTACTGTACTTAAGTACAATTTTCAGGTATTTGTACTTTACTTGAGTATTTCCAATTTCCAGTACTTTTACTTCTACTCCACTACATCTCGGAGCCAAAATGTGTACTTTTACTTCACTACAATTATTTGAAAACTTTAGTTACTAGTTAATTTAAATTTTCATTAGAAAACATACATTAACCACTTCAACCCTATACATTTCGGGCCATTTGAAAATAGCCGATCTACAAGCTCGAAATGCGGCTATTTTCAATAGATTTTCAACACATTTTGAATTTGTGAAATGTGACATTCTGCAATATGAATACTTTTACTTTCAGTAGTTTAAGTACATTTTGATGCCGATACTTTTGTACTTTTACTCAAGTACATTTTCAATTCCGTACTTTTACTTGTAACGAAGTAGTTCTAAATTGCATTATTGATACTTTTACTTAACCCATTCTGG
This sequence comes from Electrona antarctica, assembly GCF_951216825.1. Taxonomy (NCBI): domain Eukaryota; kingdom Metazoa; phylum Chordata; class Actinopteri; order Myctophiformes; family Myctophidae; genus Electrona; species Electrona antarctica. The sequence continues at coordinate 7,449,981 of NC_136794.1, read as the reverse complement.
GCAGGAACCCCCTTTGGTGTTTTAGCATTATGTTATACTTTAGCTATTGAAAAATAGCAGATCTACAAGCTCATAGCGCGGCACCGAACGCGCAGACCTACAATGCTTGTAGGTCTGCTATTTTTGAAAAATCGTGAAAATGTGGCGCAAATCTTTGAATATATATATTCTTTCAGAGACAAAGTTTTTAACTAAAATCTTTGCTTCTGGGGTGGCCCTTTTCAGATGGGGGTCGGCGGCCAATTACATATAATTCTGGGTGTCCTTGAAAATGTTTGAGAACGACTGACAGAAACATAGAAAAGGTTTTTTTCAGAAAACTGTCAGGATTTAGAAGACATTTGTAGAATCGTTCCCAGGTCAAAATGGGTTAAGTAAAACAATTGAGTACCTTTTTTTTTTTTTCTGTCTTTGGCCTCTCCGTTTGTGACTGTATATTCTCTGGTTAGATTGATGATCAGTAGAAGAGTCACTGGCACTAATGGCAGCGCTGGAATGATGGATTATCCATCTGTCCTCCCCAACCACGTCACATATTGACTAGCACATTATGGCCTAGTTCTGTTTCAATCTTTAGCACTCCATTTTTCATTGTTAGAATCCTGATTAAATTCAGTGGGTGAGAACATTTAGCTGATGAGGCGATGTCTAATAGGTGAGGTCTAAAGGCCCTGACCCACAACAAGAATCATTGACGTGAGCACGAGTGACGCTTGTGTCACGCCTGTTCGCATTGTCTTTCATTTTTAAACAGTCTAAAGGTCCTTGCAAACGGGGAGCGATAAAACACGCCTATAGTTCATTTTCAATGAGACCTGCGTTTTTGCTCTGAGAAGTCGCGGTGCGACAACGCAAGCGTATTTACGTGAGCGTGGTCCCGTGAATTTGTTGCGCGCGTGCTCGTTACGTGCACACGCCCGCGACACACAAGACCTGGATTCTGTTTACGCTGCTTGCGCTGTCGCGCCCCGTCTTCAACAGACCTGGAGGAGACCTGTGTTGATCCAGGCAGCAACGCCTGCGTTCCTCGCTTCACGTTTGCAAGGCCCTTTATGTTCCTAGAATGTGCAAACAAACATACATGCACTGCGATACACGTTTGAAATGAAAATAGATTACCGTGATGCTACCATCTTAGTTGGTCTGTGCTGCGCGCCAAAGCTCCGAAATAGAACCGAACTCTGAAAGATTCATCAGCAAGGTTCTGGCGCACCCATTTTACAACTCCGGTGTGGCATTGATTAAAATATTTTTGCTTTGATTTGTTGATATAAAAAAAAAATACAAAATATCAAAACACTCTTGTAGATTATTCAGTAAATCGAAAAATCGACAAGATAATTGCTAAGAAAACCATCAATAATTGCAGCCCTGGGTACATTGATGACACGAGCATCTGACACTTTTAGTGTCGGGGCCTTTTAAAGTCCTTCTGCTGCAAGGTCATCTAATCATTAGATGACCTTGCAGCAGAAGGACTCCCATTAGATTCTAATGGGAGTTATTGGATTGTAAAAAGAACAGAAGAATCTGATGGATCTTGACTTAATTCAGTCACTAGTTTGGAATACAGCTTTCAAATGCTCAACAATTTCCGTATTTTCAATGCTAGTTTTTTAATTTAGCTCGCAATAATGTGTGTGTGTGTCCCACTCCCCAGTCAAGGCAGAGTTCATATTGTAAATGGATGCATGCTGTTCTCTTGAGTTAAACGGCCAAAAATATTCAACAAGCGTCCTACCTATAGTACACACTAGTGCCTGTTTGACTCCTTTCACTTTGTACTGACGTAGTGTATCTCCACATAAGGTGTGAGGGTTCTGTCAGAGAATATGAAGCAGGAAGGAAATTCGGATTCCTTGTACTGTCTGGCACAATGATCCATAGATCCATACCATATTTTAACCCATTTTGACCTGAGAACAGATTCTAAAAATGTCTTCTACATCCTGACAGTTTTCTGAAAAAGCTATGTTTCTATGTCAGTCGTTCTTCGATTTTTCAAAAATAGCAGACCTACAAGCTCGTAGCGCGCCACTCGGTGGCGCGCTATGAGCTTGTAGATCTGCTATTTTTCAATAGCTAAAGCATAACCGAATGCTAACACCAAAAGGGGTTCCCTGGTATCACTGGGATCCTCTTTTGGGATGTGTTTCTGAACTATAAATAGATTGTATCATCAACCAGTTTGTGAACAATCTATAACGCAAGGCCTTCATTATTACAGGCCTGTAATGATCTCAACAATAATTTTAAAAGACTGTCACACACTCACATGCACATTATGTCAACAGGATATGCTGCAAAATTATGTTGGCGTATTTTGTGAACTTTGAGCACTTCCAGTTGTTTCTGTAGACTAGCCCATTTAGGCCTGACATTTTAAAAATGTCTTCTAAATCCTGACAGTTTTCTGAAATACCTCATGTTTCTATATTCAGCGGTGCTCAATATTTCATGTTGAGGACCCCAAAAATTATATGTAATTGGCGGCCGACCCCCATCTGAAAATATGTTGTTCCAGGAACCCCCCAGAAGCAAAGATTTGAGGTAAAGTGGGTGGTGCAACTACCCCCCCCCCCCCCCCCCCCCCCCCCCCCCCTCTCTCTCATTAGCAGGCAACAGTGCAGCACTATCTCTCTCTCTCTGTTTCTGGCACAACAGCGCCGCTTTTGCCCCTACTGGTACACATAGTCACATAGTCACACAGTCACATAGGTAGGTTAGCACGGACATTGCTGTTCCTTGGAGTGGTTGCACCACTCAAAAACATTCGCTCTGAAAGAATATACATTCAAAGATTTGTGCCACATTTGTCATGATTTTTCAAAAATAGCAGACCTACAAGCTCGTAGCGCGGCACTCTGTGCCGCGCTATGAGCTTGTAGATCTGCTATTTTTCAATAGCTAAAGTATAACTTAATGCTAAAAAAACACCAAAAGGGGTTCCCGGACAGAATGGGCTAGAGAACTTAACGTGGCAGATGTTTGTGTAGTACTGTAGTACCACAGAAACCTGACTCCGCCAGATGGGGCAGCAGAGAGTACACTGTGTTCCTCCTGTACTCTCTGCTGCCCCATCTGGCGGAGTCAGGTTAGTACCACAGGGCATGACACGAGAATAAAACCAACCCCATACAGTCAATCTCCCATTTCATTGAGTCCTATAAGTGCTCTTGTACATTATGCCGTTGAGATATCGGCAGTGCACGCATGGCTACTTTCATAGCTCCCAATGCAATGTCGGCTGGTATGGTATGTTTGGTATAGGAAGACTCACTTCAGCCAGGAAACCTCTGACCCAGAGCTTAAGTTCTCTGGATCTTTATATGCATGGAGACCTGCTGTGGTGGAGCCCGAGGGGCTGTTGCTTATTGAATAACATGCCTACGTCCGCATAGTGAAGAGATAGGTGAAGGTTAATGTGTGTGTGTGCGTGTGTGCGTGTGTGCGTGCGTGCGTGCGTGCGTGCGTGCGTGCGCGCTTTTGCTGAGTTGATGAGGGCTTAAGGGAGTGCATGTCTGCTACCCGCAGTGACATCTCTGTTTTCGAACCCGTGGCAGCTCCCCTCTCTCTCTCTCTCTCTCTCTCTCTCTCTCTCTCTCAGTAGGCCCATGAGACAACCTTTCACCCCGGCTCACGGATATGATATTCTGTCCGAGTCTCAATATATGACTATGAGCTAACGCAGATCACCAAGGTCTACATGTTGTACCTGATCAGTATTCATGTCCTCTTATCGCTCTCTTTTCAACTCCCTCATTATCCTCATCTTTTTCATGTTTTTTTTTAAACCATCTTCATTGATGTGACTAAATGTGATGAAATGGCGTGCGTGCGTGCGTGCGTGCGTGCGTGCGTGCGTGTGCATGCGTGTGTGTGTGCATGTGCGTGTGCATTTGCGGTTGCGCGTGTAAGTGTTACAGCAGCTCGCGCTGGCTCCAGTACGTTCACTTTGTTCGTTGTCCGCGGCAATCGTTCTCACTTAGTCTGCTTTGCACGTTCTTCCATTTGACAGGTGAAAAACTAGTTTCTGTGTGATGTTGTAGTTTTTGGCCCTGGTAGGACTCCCGCGTGGCCTCCAAAGCTCTCAGTGTGTTTTATCCCATTCTGGACGGGAACCCCTTTTGGTGTTTTAACTAAGCATTATGTTATACTTTAGCTATTGAAAAATAGCAGATCTACAAGCTCATAGCGCGCCACCGAGTGGCGCGCTACGAGCTTGTAGGTCTGCTATTTTTGAAAAATCGTGAAAATGTGGCACAAATCTTTGAATATATAGTCTTTCAGAAGACTTATTTTTATTTATTTCGACGTCAGGTCAAAATCGGTTAAACAGACGCCTTTGTTGTCTCAGAGTGGGGTGTGTGTGTGTTTTCTAACCGACGCCTTTGTTGTGTTGTTGGAGCGGGGAAGAGTCCGACAGGTTTAGGGAAGGAAGCACCTTTTGATCCCGTGGCTTGCTGTCATCATCAGCTGCTCCACTTTTTCCCACCCGTCTGTCTGTCTACCAAAGTTCCAACACCTATTTTCAGCCCTTTGATTAGCAGAGATTTGTGTCTAAGAGCGTGGAGATTATACAGATGGAACAAGGAGTGTTATATAATGAGCACTGGAGTCCCAAAATGATGGCCATGATGTACTTTCTCCCGGCTATATTTGGCAGGAATGTCTCTTCTGCGTCCTCCTTCGGGGAATCTTCTCTAAGTATGTCCTCTGTCCCTATTTAGTGCAGCTCCTCAATTGGATCGCTGCCCCAATAACCAGCGTTTGCTTCCGTTGTGGAAGCACGCAGAGACTCAGACCTTTCTGTGCTTGTGCATCGTCAGCCCCATCTGCTGATTCATTCACCAGAACCTCTCACTAACTTTATAAATCCTGTGTTGTTGCTGGTGATTGATTTTCCTGTGATTTTCTATGTATACTTATCCATCAATCTAAGTGTTTACATGTCAATAGAGGGTATGCACACGTATGCATAAAGTATGACAGTAAAGCAAAGTGAGTTTAACGTTGTTCAATCAGATAGGACTTTTCTGTTTAGATGTATGGGCTGTCAAGGCCAGAAAGTAGTTTTTGTGCGTGACAATATCATCGTACCCGGAAGTTATGCAGGAACGCCTGCTGAGTGGCAAAAAAAAAACCTACTTTCTGGACAGCCCATACATCCGAACAGAAAAGTCCTATCTGATTGTATTAACCGACCGTTAAAACAACGTTAAACTCACTTTGCCACGTCACTTTATGCATGTGCCTACCCTCTGTTTAGGTACGAAGCTGCGGGCCATATAAAATTCGTCCCCGCATTTGGCCTCACAGGCCGCACTTTGGACACCCTGCTCTATAGCATGCATAGCCTTAGTAACAAAGATGTATATTAATATTGGAAAATGGAAACTCACACACTGGTTGATGTAGAACATGTAGTCTGTCTGTCTCTGTCATTATGTTATGCTTTAGCTATTGAAAAATAGCAGATCTACAAGCTCATAGCGCGCCACCAAGTGGCGCGCTACGAGCTTGTAGGTCTGCTATTTTTAGAAACATAGCTTTTTCAGAAGACTGTCAGGATGTAGAAGACATTTTTAGAATCTGATCTCAGGTCAAAATGGGTTAAGTTAATGCTGTATTTGTCCCCCGCTCTCCTCCACAAATCTCAGGCTTGGGAAAGACCAAGAGGAAGACGAGTGCCCGCGATGCTTCGCCGACGCCAAGCTCGGACACGGAGTACCCATCCAATGGCAGCGGGGGAGGAGGAGGCGGCGGAGGAGGAGGCGGAGGAGCCACCGAGAGAGTCTACGACCTCAGCGTTCCCGCCGTGGTCAAGTTCGCCTACGCCGCGGAGAGGGAGGACGAGCTGACCCTGCTGAAGGGCTCCCGGGTGGTGGTGATGGAGAAGTGCAGCGACGGCTGGTGGCGGGGCAGCCAGGCGGGCCGCGTGGGCTGGTTCCCCTCCAACTACGTGCAGGAGGAGGAGCCGAGCGGGCCGGACAACGACGGGAGGGAGGAAGACCACCCGGGCGGGCCCCGGGCGGGCCACGGGGGAGGGGACCCGTCTCTGGCCAACGGGCGCGGCGGCGGCGGGCCGCTGCAGCTCGTTCAGACTCTCTACCCCTTCAGCTCGGTGACGGAGGAGGAGCTGAACTTTGAGAAGGGCGAGGTGATGGAGGTGGTGGAGAAGCCGGAGAACGACCCGGAGTGGTGGCGGTGTAAGAACTCGCACGGCCTGGTGGGGCTGGTGCCTAAGAACTACGTGGTGGTGCTGAACGAGGGCCATGTCGTCGTGGCGTGTCCCTCGTCCGTGCCCGGGTCCCCCCAGAGCAGCCACGCTCTGGGACCGGCGCGCTCGGGGAAGTTCGCCGAGAGGGACTGGTACTACGGCAACATCACCCGACACCAGGCCGAGGGCATTCTCAACGAGAGGGCCGAGGAAGGAGACTTCCTCATACGGGACAGCGAGTCATCGGTGAGTGAGAAGATTTAAGGGTTATTAACCCATTTAGGCCTGAAATGTTACAGTTTTCTGAAAAACCTTATGTTTCTGTATCTGTGGTGCTCAATATTTCATGTCAAGGACTCCAAAAGTTATATGTAATATGCCTCCGACCCCCCCATCTGAAAATATGTTATTCCAGGAACCCCTCAGAAGCAAAGATTTGAGTTAAAAACGTTCTGAAAGAATATATTCAAAGATTTTCACGATTTTTCAAAAATAGCAGACCTACAAGCTCGTAGCGCGGCACTCGGTGCCACGCTATGAGCTTGTAGATCTGCTATTTATAATAATAATAGCTAAAAGTATAACATAATGCTTTAAAACACCAAAAGGGGTTCCCGCCCCGAGAATGGGTTAATGATGAAAGTGTATTTATTTGTATAGCTGAAACAGGGTTACAATGTGCTTTAGAGAGCAAGGTTAAAAAGAGCATCAAGATAACCATAACAATATATTAAAAGTGCAGTTCATGAGGACAGGCTGAATAGATTATTGTTATTTTTTTAAAGTTACTCCGCCCGCTGTCCATTGAATGGAAAGCTTTTGCCACCAAAGAGACACTTTGTTTACAGACCATCACTTAACTGTAGTATACTGTGTAGTATACTGCCATCTGCTGGTATACAGCAGCATGTACAACCATAAAACTTCACCTTTCTCTTTGTCATTTGTAACCCTTTCAAATCCGTCTCTCTCTCTCTCTCTCTCTGTTGCCATCGGGCAGGAGGCTTAGGGCAAAATGTTCTAAAAAGAAGGGTTACTAAACTTCATTTGTGCCAACTGCTGTGGACATTTTAAATGAAAGAAAATGTTTAGATAGTTCACCTAATCCCCACTGTTCATGATCACTGTTGCTGTGTCTATGTGAATGCATTTTGATATAGTATTTTAATGCATCTGTGTATTTTAAGTAATGTTTTATTGTTGTAACTGACTGCCGGGTGCCAAAGACAAATTTCCATTTTATGTAAATTTAATGGACAATAACGTTTTCTTTATCTTTATCTCTCTCTCTCTCTTTCAGCCCAATGACTTTTCGGTCTCTCTGAAGGCGCCGGGGAAGAACAAGCACTTCAAGGTGCAGCAGACGGAGGGAGTGTTCTGTATCGGCCAGCGTCGGTTCAACTCCATGGATGAGCTGGTGGAGCACTACAAGAAAGCGCCTATTTTCACCAGTGAACACGGAGACAAGCTGTATTTGGTCAAAGCGCTACTGTGACTCCCACACACACACACACACACACACACACACACACACACACACACACACACATCAACACTGGAACATGCTTGTATGACGTGCATACACGGATTACTGTGCACTACCTGTCTTAATGCAAGCCTTACAGTAGCTCTGGAGGGGCTGATATCATCCACACTCTTCATCTACTGTTTCAGGTTTTATATATTAGGTGAAATTATCTGCAGCCATAGAGCCCAGAATCCCCAAGACGGCAAGCAATGTGTGAGCAAGATGCTCAAAAACACCTTCATTAAGGCGCACAACATATTCAAGCCCCTCTTTATTTCTTAGTGTGAGAGGCTAACTATGTCGGTGAGCACATCAGCTGCTAACGGAAATGTTTAAGGTCTTGTTTTGTGGGGTCACCCCAACTTTTGGCCTACACACACGCACACACACACACACGCACACACACACGCGCGCGCACACACACACGCACGCACGCACGCACGCACGCACGCGCACGCACGCACACACCACCAGGCATACATACAGTCAGGACAAGTGTTGAGAACATTTTGAGAGAGAGGATGTGCTCTTGGCGGAGGACCGTAGATTATATTGTCTCGTGTTATTCCTGTCATTGTTGCCGCCGGCGTGTATTTTGTTCCATTCTTGTTCAACTAAATGGACTCCATTAAAGTGTTTTTATTTTTGAAACCCTTTTTTTTTTTTGATTTAATTTGGGGCGTTGTTATTCCTTGTTTAACGTTGAAACAGAGAGTTATGACACTCCTTAACCCATTTTGACCTGAGATCAGATTCTAAAAATGTCTTCTACATCCTGACAGTTTTCTGAAAAAGCTATGTTTCTATGTCAGTCGTTCTTCGATTTTTCAAAAATAGCAGACCTACAAGCTCGTAGCGCGCCACTCGGTGGCGCGCTATGAGCTTGTAGATCTGCTATTTTTCAATAGCTAAAGCATAACATAATGCTAACACCAAAAGGGGTTCCCGCCCCAAAATGGGTTGATCTCGCCGTGATCACTTGGGCCATGTATCACATGTGCCTCATCAACACCCATCACGAGGTTTCAATGTTTGAAACTGTACAGTTGGTGTTCGGAAATATTGGTCACCCGATGGCAAGAGTTACTTGTGCATTCTTCTTGTTCTTATCTCCAAGCACGCCCCAAACAAATTCCAAATCAAGTCGTGAGTTGGTTTTGAACAATACATTATAGAAAATAATGTATATCATAGGAACATTCTTCATGTCATAAGTCTATGGGAGTGTCGTAACTCTCTCTTGGCTATCTGGGTGGAGAGACGGGGGAAACCTAGGGCAGAGAGAGAGGAGATACGTGTGAGAAAAGTTGGAGCTCGGATTTTAACCCTTGAGCTCACAGGGAGCATAATCTGTGCACTAACTGGCTGAGCCACCAGGCACCCACTTTTATGCTGTAATCTAACCATCTCTGGAGGTAACAATCATCCACCCGATGATTTCACAAAGTGACCGTAATACCCCCCTGCGCACGCAGCCACGCACGCACACACACACACACACACACACACACATTTTAGTGTCGTCATTCCTCCACGTGATATCTACCCCTCCTCTATCCAGACTTGTCTTCATTTCCTCCTCTTATTGTTTTTTTCCCCCAAACCGGTCTTTCTTGATCCTTTTGAGTGATTGTTTTAAACGTATGGCTTAATATTTAATATATTCTAGCTACAAAGGAGGAGGACTCTGATGTCCGCAGACGGTTTGAATGTCTGTCGATCAACCAACCAAATGTGCCACCCCGTCACTACCCCACTCGCTGCACTGCCATCTGTCAGTTTTAGCTCCACAATAATAAACTGTACGCATTCAAACTCACAGGTACCTTTCTATTCCAATATGTCTCCAATAACGAATAATTCCAATAATTCTCCCAACACTTCGGATGTAAAAGAGTTGAGGCGTTGTTTCAAAGCGGAAAGCCTACCTTTGGTAGCCTTCCTGGCCCAGCTTATTTTGTTTTTATAATTTATTTTGAGTTTACAGACTAATCTGAACGCTCGGATATGAAATGAAATGGCTTAGTATGTAGAATTGCTCATCGCAATATCCTCCTGCAAATACACAAAATTACCTCTTGATTTCATATTTATCAAACGCATACATCTTTGAAACTATTGCTATGCTGCGAAGAAGAGGAATAGCGATGACTCTCCTCAGCTATAAGTAGACCCTGAGAACAGAGTAGTAAGAAGTTACAGGCATAATCGTAAGCTGTATGTTATTATAATAATACATTCATAAACCAACCACGTTTCTCAGCAATTAGTTCATTTAAACCAGTCCAACACTTTTGGCTGTAACAAAACCAATGCTGATTCAAAGCGAGTCAAAAGCATATTTTCATTGATGTTCTGTCTTTAAAAGTTGTATAAAACAAAGTCTTCAATTTACTTCTGCTTTATGAATGCCGTATAAAAAAAAACAAGATTTATTCTAGTCTTACCAAACCTTTGTTTATTAATTTGGTTTTGTTTCCTTTGGCTATGTGCTTCTGTTTACCAATGAGAGTATCGGATCATGGGGTTCTCGGCTTTTATAAGACATTATATATCATTCTGAATGTTATTGAACATTGTTATTTAATTCTTATTTCCACTGTATGTATATATTCAAAATGAGATCGGCTGCATAAATGAATCGTTCTGATCCAGCTATATGGTACTGTACCACCGACAACATGGTAAGAATTGAAATACTTTTGTTCAATAAAAGTTTTTTGCAGAATACTTAAAACGATATGTATTTGGGGGTCAAAATCTGTTGCTGTTATGTTGTGATTCATCGCTGTTTTTTTCTTTTTCTTTAATGACATGCCCAATCTGTAAATAAAGGCCAGGTTATTAAATATATATATATATATATATATATATATATAATCCCTTTTTCTTGGTCGTTATGCCAATTAATTCCAAGGATCTACAGATGTGCCATTCTGAGTCTTCAACACTTTCCCCGCAAGTTTTATTCACTGATTAGCCTATTCTACTGCTTTTCTGTGTCTAGCAGAGGAATTCTAACTTCTACTGCTTTTTAAGTGTCTAGCAGAGGAATTCTAACTATTCAGTGAATCTCTCAATATAATTAACATAACACCTTGGCAAATGCTCCCCTTTCTCGCTGACGATGTTCCGTTTCTGACAATGCACTGACTTGCCAATTATAGCAGAACATGTGAAGTTCTCAAACGGCACATCTTGTAGTGCCTCACAGCTCACATCTAACAACACGTGCTGACTGTCTGACACAGGCCATTTGTTTGTACAGAATACGCTCAACAAAGCCGGATGCGTTGCGGTGGATTACACAGGCAGGTACTTTAAAGCAGTGTTTCCCAACCTTTTTTGTCCCAGGGCACACTTTTCATAGCCTAAAAATCTCAGGGCACACCTAGATATACGGTGTATAGGCCTATCTATATACATATACATACACATGTGTATGTATGTATGTGTATATAATATATACAGTATATTATATATATATTTATATATATATTCATCATTCAATATTTTGCATTGGCACACAGGTTGGGAAACACTGCTTTAGTTTAAAGGACCACTTCACCACTTTTCAACCTATCTTCATATAATAGGTCCTCACTAATAATCATGAAAAAATGGCGCAATTTTCTTTCTACTCGGTCCGTGTCTCATAGGAGGGCTGTGGGCAGTTCAGAAACCGTCTTCCAGTGACATCATCGATGGGGAATACAAGCTAATAAAAACTGCAGGCTTTCTAGTCCTGAAAAGTTGCAATGCGAAAATGGATGGAAGCCATCGTTCTCACGATAATGAAAATCTAAACATTTTTGTAAAAAGAAATCTTGTTTAAAAAAATAATCTGCCTAATGATGATGTCACTGGAAGACGGTTTCTAAACTGCCCAGAGCCCTCCTATGAGACACAGACTTGAGTAGAAAAAGATCGTGCCATTTTATCATGATTATTAGTGAGGACCTATTATATGAAGATAGGTTGAAAAGTGGTGAAGTGGTCCTTTAACACAGCGCAGCGGTGGCCGAACGGATTGCGGAGCGGTCTTGATACCGTAAGGTCGCCAGTTCGAATCAGCGGTCCGACACGTTAAAATTACCACCGCTGAAGTGCCCTTGAACAAGGCATTGAACCACTACGATGAAATGTTCTATGAACAGGGCCTGGCTGGAAACAAGTTATTGAGCTTAGCCCAGATATCCTGGGTAAATATAGTAATCATTTCATTTCATTTCGCCAACCAAGCCAGCTGCAGGTTGACACAAGGCATGTGAGATAGATTTTTACCCTGCTCTGCCTCTCTTACCAATGAGCAATCGCAACAAATTACCAATGTCTCTTGACATCAGCGGGATGAGCCATCGTTGTACAACTAGATGACGCACAATCATGCCTTGTGTCTTCAACTGACGCCTGTGGAATATGACCTTCATCTATAAGAGGAAAAAGCATTGACAATGTGTTCACAGGCTAGCTAGGCCCAGGCCAGCCCTAACATTGATTTCCAATGGATGATTCCATTGAGATGTTATGATTGATCCATGTCCGTTAAACTACTCTACCAAGGTAGTGATTCTACACTATGTTGCAGTTCAATTAGTTTACTTTCCCAACACTGAGGGCAGCTATCAAGAGGTCTGTCCACCAGCCACAGTAGGAATCAATCAAGAAAATGATGGAAGAAAACTGGAAGTCATGAGCGGTGGTAATAGCTGGTCTGAGAAATGACTGGGCTGTGGTTCCCAGTACACACAAACCCCCAAAAGATGGCAGTACAGGACATTGGCACAGTGAAGGGTGATCACAGGCACTGAGGCACACTGGCATAAGTGTGCGAGAGAGGATTTATCTTTTTAAAATAACATTAAATTAAGCTCTCTCTCAAATGCATGCAAATCCTGCACAATTCTACATTCATTCAAAGTCTGGGAGATATGTGGGTTATTAATAATGATCATTACAATGTCCTGATGTGAAAGAAAATAGTCAGGAAGAAGAAAGAAATATTATGTTTGTGGACAATCGACATCTGTTGGAACGGCGAATGGTCATAATTCAACATAATGTTGACGTGGCACACTTCACTATCAAGAAAATAAAAACCCACGTGACCCATGTCACGTGTAAAGGAACAACTTGGACATGCACTCAGGCAGGAAGGAAGCATGAGTTCAAGTCCGTTGCTCTCCCCATGTCCCCCATATATGGGGACTAGGTTGGCGGAGGGTGTGTAGAGCCCAGGATCACATTAGATAATTGGCACAGGGGTGAAAAAATGGGTTACAAAATCGAGGGATAAAAAATTAAAATAAAATAAAAATCCTGGCACTTCAAGTCAAAGAGGTTGCCGACCCCCATGGGATATAGTATATGGATCATTAAAGCATTGGCATGTGTCTCTGTCAGTGATCATCCCCCACACACACACATGCTGGCACATACACACCTTCCATGTCTACACTTACACAACATGCATACATTGATTGAAGGCACACTTGATTATAGGCCTACTAAATGACACATGGAGCATAGTCTAATCCTCCAAGAGGAGCTGCCTACAAAATACAAAAGGGGATTATATTAACTAATGGTTGGCTTTATTTCTGCAGGTTAATGTCTTTTTTTCTTCTGTTTCTTACGACCTGTTATTCATTAGCCTCGGAAACCCAGACGTTTTTATTTCCAGGGTGGGAAAAAAAGTATGGGTCCGAGTCCACTTCAATTCGGCATAGAGTAGCGCAAACATCGCTCACTCTCTGCTGATTTCTGATCGTCTGCACCTTTGTTAAATTGACACACACGCACACATGTACGCACACACACTCCTCTCTCTCTCTCTGTCGCTCTAAGTAATTAGTCTCATGTCGCGCAGCTGCGCATAGTTTCTCCCGGCGGATCCTGCCGGGAGCTGCCTATGCCATAAAAAGCATAGGTGAGTTCCAGGCTAGTTCTTCATTGCATAAAATATCATGAGGGCCTCGAGCTCACGCTGCAACATACTGCAGTGGAAAGAAGTTGGGGAACCACTGTTACTTCGAAGTCTTTGAATCTGTCACTCCAACTGAAGACTGTCAGCATTGTTAGCATAATGCAAATGTACAAAATGGAAATCCTACATTCACTTCCTTCCTACTATGTATACATCTTTCAACTTTGTTCCATTAGTGTCTCCAGACAGTGCTCGTTCACTTAATTATGTTCTCTCAGAATGCTGGTAGAAACACAAGAATGTACTGCAGTACTGTTGTATTTCCATAACAGCAGATAAATATACATAATACATAACGCACTGGTTTTGACCATGAGCAATACACAATTATATGCTTCTCATAGCTGTCACATTGTAACGGCTAACGGCAACGCTTCAGTCTCCTTTTCACAAAAAAGCATTAAAATAAATCTATAATATGTAGTTGTTGCTTTGTGGTACTGCATATCAGTGACATGCTGATACAAATGTCTTGTTCAAAGCCAAGAATAGCATGTTTTCTAGTTTGTATTTGTCTCGAATCTTTGAGGCCAGAGAAAGACTTACCTCTCACTGTAGAGGAGAGGTTATGAGTGATGAGTCTGGTAAAAGATTCTTGTTGGATGATGTGGGAATGTGACCCAGAAATGGACCAAAAGGAAAGGTTTTCCCTTGCCTCTAAACCAGTTTTCAACCTTTTTCGTATCAAGGTCCATTATTTATTTCCAACATTTGATATTTAGCCTCTCGGACCCAAAACTAAATATTTTCTTGTCGTTGGATAATATTCCACAATTCCATGCTGTATTGATGTGGTACGGTTGGTAGTACCATTTGGAGAGATAACAGCCAAATTGATCAATCAAATCAACAATTCTTAATTGCGACTGTAGGTCGCATTTACTATGAAAACCTGCATTTCTGTGTCACGCCTCCATATATTATGGTCACGCCTCATGACATCACGCATCCATATACTGCATGGTCAAGCCTCATGACATCATGCCTTGTGACATCACGCCTCCATATATGGTCTGGATAACCATACATGGAGAAGACTGGATCGTCACCTAGATCTGCATAGAAGCCGGCCAGCAACTCTACACCCCCCCCCCCCCCCCCCTTCAGGGCGAGGCCGCTTCTCTACATTGGTCTACATTGGGTAATAGTGTAGACTTATTGTAAATTAAGTAATGCAGATGTTTAACAATAATTGAACTCTCTAGAGTTAAAGATCTACAAGGTTTGTTAGTTACCAACTCTCCATTTAGCTGCATGGACCAATGGGATAGTCATACGGTGACACCACAGGACGCCTTGACGGTTCAAACCACTGAAACACAACCCATCGGTGTGTGAGCAGTGGGTGCGGGGAGGGCTGTTTCCAGACAATAAAGTGGGGAGGTTATAGTAAAAACTAAAAACATAGATGGCCAGCTGAAGTCCTATAGAGCAAGACGAAAGGGGGACGGGGACGGGGGGACAGAGAAAGGAGCAGGGTCACAGAGGAGTGTGGGGGGGGGGGGGGGGGAAAGGAAGTAGAGAGAGATGAAAGGAATATAAATGTCTATCTCAATAATAGATATTTATTACAAGATATATAATCTATTACAAGATTTCTATATATTACAATAGGCCTATCTCACAGCCCCCTTTCCACGCCCACTTCCGGTAGATAGTGGTGTCATTTAACATTAGGCATTACCACTTTCTTTCTCTGGAGAATCTAAGTACATTTCCTAATGTTAAAATGTCAAAGACCAATAATAATATGAAGAAAACACAATGGTATAACAACTCAAATAAGTAGAATAAACTTTACCTTTACAAAACGGTAGTTTGTGGCTTGTGAAAATACCTCTTTTAACATGGAAGCCTATGGACCGAAAAAAAAAAAGATAACACCACTATCTCCAAAAGGGGGGCGTAAAAAGGGGGCGGGGAAATGCTGTGAGATAGGCCTATAGTGTAGATTACAATGATATCTGATTTCTACTTCCAATATTACTAGATTACAATTATATGTATTACTAGATTACAATTTACAATATTCGCCACTGACGCTTAAAGTTAAATATTTCCAAAAAGTACAAAACATTTCAAAGTAAAAAGTTCCATCATGTGTGTCCACAGTAAGCTTGAATTATAAAACGTGTGACTGGAGTTTCTAGGTGAAAGTGATCTTTTGACGTGCCAAACTCTGCCATTGAGCCCCATTATAAATTTCTCAAATTTGAAAGCACTATATTTGTAACACATTTCAAAGATTCATTTTCAGGCAAACATGTCCACAGTAAGATGAACATTTTAAGTTTGAATGGGGTTTCAAGGTGTAAGTATGTGGGACTAACGTGCCAAAGTTTGTGCTATTGCCATTGACTGCATTGGGCGTTTAAGTAAAAAGAAAAGTACAAAATATTTCAAGTAAAAAGTTACAGCATGTTTCTCCACAGTAAGCTGAATTATAAAAAGTGGAGTTGATAAGTGAAAGTGGTTTCGGTGTCAATAGCTGCCATTGAGTCCCATTGTAAATTTCTCAAATTTGAAAGCACTATATTTCTAATGTGAACAATTTCAAAGATTCATTTTCAGGCAAACATGTCCACTGTAAGATGAACCCAAATAGGTTTGAATGGGGTTTCTAGGTGTAAGTATGTAGGACTAGTAGCATGCCAAAGTTTGTGCTATTGCCATTGGGAATGCATTGGGCGTTTAAGTAAAATAACTCAGAAACTACAAAACATTTCAAAGTAAAAAGTTCCAGCATGTGTCTCCACAGTAAGCTGAATTATAAAAAGTGTGAATGGAGTTTCTAGGTGAAAGTGCTTTTTTGACATGCCAATATCTGCCATTGAGCCCCATTGTAAATGTCTCAAATTTGAAAGCACTATATTTCTAAAACGATGAAGAATTTCAATGATTCCTTTTCAGGCAAACACGTCCACCGTAAGATGAACCTAAATAGGCTTGAATGGGGTTTCTAGGTGTAAGTATGTAGGACTAGTAGCATGCCAAAGTTTGTGCTATTGCCATTGGGAATGCATTGGGCGTTTAACTTAAATAACTCTGAAACTACAAAACATTTCAAAGTAAAAAGTACCAGCATGTGTCTCCACAGAAAGCTGAATTATAAAAAGTGTGAATGGAGTTTCTAGGTGAACGTGCTTTTTTGACATGCCAATATCTGCCATTGAGCCCCATTGTAAATGTCTCAAATTTTATAGCACTATATTTCTAAAATGATGAAACATTTCAAAGATTCCTTTAGAGGCAAACATGTCCACCGTAAGATGAACCTAAATAGGTTTGAATGGGGTTTCTAGGTGTAAGTATGTAGGACTAGTAGCATGCCAAAGTTTGTGCTATTGCCATTGGGAATGCATTGGGTGTTTAAGTAAAATAACTCAGAAACTACAAAACATTTCAAAGTAAAAAGTTCCAGCATGTGTCTCCACAGAAAGCTGAATTATAAAAAGTGTGAATTGAGTTTCAAGGTGAAAGTGCTTTTTTGACGTGCCAATATCTGCCATTGAGCCCCATTGTAAATGTCTCAAATTTGAAAGCACTATATTTCTAAAACGATGAAACATTTCAAAGATTCCTTTTCAGGCAAACATGTCCACCGTAAGATGAACCTAAATAGGTTTGAATGGGGTTTCTAGGTGTAAGTATGTAGGACTAGTAGCATGCCAAAGTTTGTGCTATTGCCATTGGGAATGCATTGGGCGTTTAACTTAAATAACTCAGAAACTACAAAACATTTCAAAGTAAAAAGTTCCAGCATGTGTCTCCACAGAAAGCTGAATTATAAAAAGTGTGAATGGAGTATCTAGGTGAAAGTGCTTTTTTGACGTGCCAATATCTGCCATTGAGCCCCATTGTAAATGTCTCAAATTTGAAAGCACTATATTTCTAAAACGATGAAACATTTCAAAGATTCCTTTTCAGGCAAACATGTCCACCGTAAGATGAACCTAAATAGGCTTGAATGGGGTTTCTAGGTGTAAGTATGTAGGACTAGCAGCATGCCAAAGTTTGTGCTATTGCCATTGGGAATGCATTGGGCGTTTAACTTAAATAACTCTGAAACTACAAAACATTTCAAAGTAAAAAGTTCCAGCATGTGTCTCCACAGAAAGCTGAATTATAATAAGTGTGAATGGAGTTTCTAGGTGAAAGTGCTTTTTTGACGTGCCAATATCTGCCATTGAGCCCCATTGTAAATGTCTCAAATTTGAAAGCTTTATATTTCTAAAACGATGAAACATTTCAAAGATTCCTTTTCAGGCAAACATGTCCACCGTAAGATGAACCTAAATAGGTTTGAATGGGGTTTCTAGGTGTAAGTATGTAGGACTAGTAGCATGCCAAAGTTTGTGCTATTGCCATTGGGAATGCATTGGGAGTTTAACTTAAATAACTCAGAAACTACAAAA
The DNA here is from genome assembly GCF_951216825.1 of Electrona antarctica. Taxonomy (NCBI): domain Eukaryota; kingdom Metazoa; phylum Chordata; class Actinopteri; order Myctophiformes; family Myctophidae; genus Electrona; species Electrona antarctica. The sequence goes on along the minus strand of NC_136794.1, from coordinate 7,431,832 downwards.
CATTTCAAAGTAAAACGTTCCAGCATGTGTCTCCACAGAAAGCTGAATTATAAAAAGTGTGAATGGAGTTTCTAGGTGAAAGTGTTTTTTTGACGTGCCAATATCTGCCATTGAGCCCCATTGTAAATGTCTCAAATTTGAAAGCACTATATTTCTAAAACGATGAAACATTTCAAAGATTCCTTTTCAGGCAAACATGTCCACCGTAAGATGAACCTAAATAGGTTTGAATGGGGTTTCTAGGTCTAAGTATGTAGGACTAGTAGCATGCCAAAGTTTGTGCTATTGCCATTGGGAATGCATTGGGCGTTTAACTTAAATAACTCAGAAACTACAAAACATTTCAAAGTAAAAAGTTCCAGCATGTGTCTCCACAGAAAGCTGAATTATAAAAAGTGTGAATGGAGTTTCTAGGTGAAAGTGCTTTTTTGACGTGCCAATATCTGCCATTGAGCCCCATTGTAAATGTCTCAAATTTGAAAGCACTATATTTCTAAAACGATGAAACATTTCAAAGATTCCTTTTCAGGCAAACATGTCCACCGCAAGATGAACCTAAATAGGGTTGAATGGGGTTTCTAGGTGTAAGTATGTAGGACTAGTAGCATGCCAAAGTTTGTGCTATTGCCATTGGGGATGCATTGGGCGTTTAACTTAAATAACTCAGAAACTACAAAACATTTCAAAGTAAAAAGTTCCAGCATGTGTCTCCACAGAAAGCTGAATTATAAAAAGTGTGAATGGAGTATCTAGGTGAAAGTGCTTTTTTGACGTGCCAATATCTGCCATTGAGCCCCATTGTAAATGTCTCAAATTTGAAAGCACTATATTTCTAAAACGATGAAACATTTCAAAGATTCCTTTTCAGGCAAACATGTCCACCGTAAGATGAACCTAAATAGGCTTGAATGGGGTTTCTAGGTGTAAGTATGTAGGACTAGCAGCATGACAAAGTTTGTGCTATTGCCATTGGGAATGCATTGGGCGTTTAACTTAAATAACTCTGAAACTACAAAACATTTCAAAGTAAAAAGTTCCAGCATGTGTCTCCACAGAAAGCTGAATTATAATAAGTGTGAATGGAGTTTCTAGGTGAAAGTGCTTTTTTGACGTGCCAATATCTGCCATTGAGCCCCATTGTAAATGTCTCAAATTTGAAAGCACTATATTTCTAAAACGATGAAAGATTTCAAAGATTCCTTTTCAGGCAAACATGTCCACCGTAAGATGAACCTAAATAGGTTTGAATGGGGTTTCTAGGTGTAAGTATGTAGGACTAGTAGCATGCCAAAGTTTGTGCTATTGCCATTGGGAATGCATTGGGCGTTTAACTTAAATAACTCTGAAACTACAAAACATTTCAAAGTAAAAAGTTCCAGCATGTGTCTCCACAGTAAGCTGAATTTTAAACCGTGTGAATGGAGTTTCTAGGTGAGTGATTGTTTGACTTGCCACTATCTGCCATTATACATTTCTTAAATTTAAAGCACTATATTTCTAAAACTATGAAACATTTCAAAGATTCCTTTTCAGGCAAACATGTCCACCGTAAGATGAACCTAAATAGGTTTTAATGGGGATTCTAGGTGTAAGTATGTAGGACTAGTAGCATGCCAAAGTTATAATTTTTTTCGGACGGCATACTATAGCATGTCGTTTTTCGTGATTTTGGACTATTTGAAAAAAAGATGAAAATCATGAAAAAACGACATGGTTTGGGACGGCATAATATATTTTGTCATATTTTCATGATTTTGCGACACTATGTCAGAGCCAGGACTTGAACCTGCAGCCTCCTGATTCCCAGGCAGGCTCTGTACCCAGTGAGCCACTGTGCATGCTGTTGTTAAAAGGCCGAATAGATAATGACAGAAGAGCCAGAGACTTGTTTCCATTGTGGTTCATAAACATTCAAACGTCTAGAGATAAACAACAGCAAAAGAAACAATAGACAAATCTCCTGTTATTTTATTTTTTGTATTTTATTTTTGTATCAATGTTGTACTCAAAGGGAACAGCAGACTGTGTTGTGGCTGGCAGCAAGTAGATCAGTGACTTAGCACACTGGCTGCATGATCTGGAGATTGTGGGTTCAAACCCCACTCAAATCTTTACTTGCCAAAATCTGCCATTGACCCCCATTCTGAATTTCTCAAATATATATTCACTATATTTCTAAAACGATTAAACATTTCAAAGATTCCTTTTCAGGCAAACACGTCCACCATAAGATGAACCTAAATAGGCTTGAATGGGGTTTCTAGGTGTAAGTATGTAGGACTAGTAGCATGCCAAAGTTTGTGCTATTGCCATTGGGAATGCATTGGGCGTTTAACTTAAATAACTCTGAAACTACAAAACATTTCAAAGTAAAAAGTTCCAGCATGTGTCTCCACAGAAAGCTGAATTATAAAAAGTGTGAATGGAGTTTCTAGGTGAACGTGCTTTTTTGACATGCCAAGATCTGCCATTGAGCCCCATTGTAAATGTCTCAAATTTGATAGCACTATATTTCTAAAATGATGAAACATTTCAAAGATTCCTTTAGAGGCAAACATGTCCACCGTAAGATGAACCTAAATAGGTTTGAATGGGGTTTCTAGGTGTAAGTATGTAGGACTAGTAGCATGCCAAAGTTTGTGCTATTGCCATTGGGAATGCATAGGGCGTTTAAGTAAAATAACTCAGAAACTACAAAACATTTCAAAGTAAAAGGTTCCAGCATGTGTCTCCACAGTAAGCTGAATTATAAAAAGTGTGAATGGAGTTTCTAGGTGAAAGTGCTTTTTTGACATGCCAATATCTGCCATTGAGCCCCATTGTAAATGTCTCAAATTTGAAAGCACTATATTTCTAAAACGATGACACATTTCAAAGATTCCTTTTCAGGCAAACATGTCCACCGTAAGATGAACCTAAATAGGTTTGAATGGGGTTTCTAGGTGTAAGTATGTAGGACTAGTAGCATGCCAAAGTTTGTGCTATTGCCATTGGGAATGCATTGGGCGTTTAAGTAAAATAACTCAGAAACTACAAAACATTTCAAAGTAAAAGGTTCCAGCATGTGTCTCCACAGAAAGCTGAATTATAAAAAGTGTGAATGGAGTTTCTAGGTGAAAGTGCTTTTTTGACGTGCCAATATCTGCCATTGAGCCCCATTGTAAATGTCTCAAATTTGAAAGCACTATATTTCTAAAACGATGAAACATTTCAAAGATTCCTTTTCAGGCAAACATGTCCACCGTAAGATGAACCTAAATAGGTTTGAATGGGGTTTCTAGGTGTAAGTATGTAGGACTAGTAGCATGCCAAAGTTTCTGCTATTGCCATTGGGAATGCATTGGGCGTTTAACTTAAATAACTCAGAAACTACAAAACATTTCAAAGTAAAAAGTTCCAGCATGTGTATCCACAGAAAGCTGAATTATAAAAAGTGTGAATGGAGTTTCTAGGTGAAAGTGCTTTTTTGACGTGCCAATATCTGCCATTGAGCCTCATTGTATATGTCTCAAATTTGAAAGCACTATATTTCTAAAACGATGAAACATTTCAAAGATTCCTTTTCAGGCAAACATGTCCACCGTAAGATGAACCTAAATAGGTTTGAATGGGGTTTCTAGGTGTAAGTATGTAAGACTAGTAGCATGCCAAAGTTTGTGCTATTGCCATTGGGAATGCATTGGGCGTTTAAGTAAAATAACTCAGAAACTACAAAACATTTCAAAGTAAAAAGTTCCAGCATGTGTCTCCACAGAAAGCTGAATTATAAAAAGTGTGAATGAAGTTTCTAGGTGAAAGTGCTTTTTTGACGTGCCAATATCTGCCATTGAGCCCCATTGTAAATGTCTCAAATTTGAAAGCACTATATTTCTAAAACGATGAAACATTTCAAAGATTCCTTTTCAGGCAAACATGTCCACCGTAAGATGAACCTAAATAGGTTTGAATGGGGTTTCTAGGTGTAAGTATGTAGGACTAGTAGCATGCCAAAGTTTGTGCTATTGCCATTGGGAATGCATTGGGCGTTTAACTTAAATAACTCAGAAACTACAAAACATTTCAAAGTAAAAAGTTCCAGCATGTGTCTCCACAGAAAGCTGAATTATAAAAAGTGTGAATGGAGTTTCTAGGTGAAAGTGCTTTTTTGACGTGCCAATATCTGCCATTGAGCCCCATTGTAAATGTCTCAAATTTGAAAGCACTATATTTCTAAAACGATGAAACATTTCAAAGATTCCTTTTCAGGCAAACATGTCCACCGTAAGATGAACCTAAATAGGTTTGAATGGGGTTTCTAGGTGTAAGTATGTAGGACTAGTAGCATGCCAACGTTTGTGCTATTGCCATTGGGAATGCATTGGGCGTTTAACTTAAATAACTCAGAAACTACAAAACATTTCAAAGTAAAAAGTTCCAGCATGTGTCTCCACAGAAAGCTGAATTATAAAAAGTGTGAATGGAGTTTCTAGGTGAAAGTGCTTTTTTGACGTGTCAATATCTGCCATTGAGCCCCATTGTAAATGTCTCAAATTTGAAAGCACTATATTTCTAAAACGATGAAACATTTCAAAGATTCCTTTTCAGGCAAACATGTCCACCGTAAGATGAACCTAAATAGGCTTGAATGGGGTTTCTAGGTGTAAGTATGTAGGACTAGTAGCATGCCAAAGTTTGTGCTATTGCCATTGGGAATGCATTGGGCGTTTAACTTAAATAACTCTGAAACTAAAAAACATTTCAAAGTAAAAAGTTCCAGCATGTGTCTCCACAGAAAGCTGAATTATAATAAGTGTGAATGGAGTTTCTAGGTGAAAGTGCTTTTTTGACGTGCCAATATCTGCCATTGAGCCCCATTGTAAATGTCTCAAATTTGAAAGCTTTATATTTCTAAAACGATGAAACATTTCAAAGATTCCTTTTCAGGCAAACATGTCCACCGTAAGATGAACCTAAATAGGTTTGAATGGGGTTTCTAGGTGTAAGTATGTAGGACTAGTAGCATGCCAAAGTTTGTGCTATTGCCATTGGGAATGCATTGGGCGTTTAACTTAAATAACTCAGAAACTACAAAACATTTCAAAGTAAAAAGTTCCAGCATGTGTCTCCACAGAAAGCTGAATTATAAAAAGTGTGAATGGAGTTTCTAGGTGAAAGTGCTTTTTTGACGTGCCAATATCTGCCATTGAGCCCCATTGTAAATGTCTCAAATTTGAAAGCACTATATTTCTAAAACGATGAAACATTTCAAAGATTCCTTTTCAGGCAAACATGTCCACCGTAAGATGAACCTAAATAGGTTTGAATGGGGATTCTAGGTGTAAGTATGTAGGACTAGTAGCATGCCAAAGTTATAATTTTTTTCGGACGGCATACTATAGCATGTCGTTTTTCGTGATTTTGGACTATTTGAAAAAAAGATGAAAATCATGAAAAAACGACATGGTTTGGGACGGCATAATATATTTTGTCATATTTTCATGATTTTGGGACACTATGTCAGAGCCAGGACTTGAACCTGCAGCCTCCTGATTCCCAGGCAGGCTCTGTACCCAGTGAACCACTGTGCATGCTGTTGTTAAAAGGCCAAATAGATAATGACAGAAGAGCCAGAGACTTGTTTCCATTGTGGTTCATAAACATTCAAACGTCTAGAGATAAACAACAGCAAAAGAAACAATAGACAAATCTCCTGTTATTTTATTTTTTGTATTTTATTTTTGTATCAATGTTGTACTCAAAGGGAACAGCAGACTGTGTTGTGGCTGGCAGCAAGTAGATCAGTGACTTAGCACACTGGCTGCATGATCTGGAGATTGTGGGTTCAAACCCCACTCAAATCTTTACTTGCCAAAATCTGCCATTGACCCCCATTCTGAATTTCTCAAATATAAAGCACTATATTTCTAAAACTATGAAACATTTCAAAGATTCCTTTAGAGGCAAACATGTCCACCGTAAGATGAACCCAAATAGGTTTGAATGGGGTTTCTAGGTGTAAGTATGTAGGACTAGTAGCATGCCAAAGTTTGTGCTATTGCCATTGGGAATGCATTGGGCGTTTAAGTAATATAACTCAGAAACTACAAAACATTTCAAAGTAAAAAGTTCCAGCATGTGTCTCCACTGTAAGCTGAATTATAAAAAGTGTGAATGGAGTTTCTAGGTGAAAGTGCTTTTTTGACATGCCAATATCTGCCATTGAGCCCCATTGTAAATGTCTCAAATTTGAAAGCACTATATTTCTAAAACGATGAAACATTTCAAAGATTCCTTTTCAGGCAAACATGTCCACCGTAAGATGAACCTAAATAGGTTTGAATGGGGTTTCTAGGTGTAAGTATGTAGGACTAGTAGCATGCCAAAGTTTCTGCTATTGCCATTGGGAATGCATTGGGCGTTTAACTTAAATAACTCAGAAACTACAAAACATTTCAAAGTAAAAAGTTCCAGCATGTGTCTCCACAGAAAGCTGAATTATAAAAAGTGTGAATGGAGTTTCTAGGTGAAAGTGCTTTTTTGACGTGCCAATATCTGCCATTGAGCCCCATTGTAAATGTCTCAAATTTGAAAGCACTATATTTCTAAAACGATGAAACATTTCAAAGATTCCTTTTCAGGCAAACATGTCCACCGTAAGATGAACCTAAATAGGTTTGAATGGGGTTTCTAGGTGTAAGTATGTAGGACTAGTAGCATGCCAACGTTTGTGCTATTGCCATTGGGAATGCATTGGGCGTTTAACTTAAATAACTCAGAAACTACAAAACATTTCAAAGTAAAAAGTTCCAGCATGTGTCTCCACAGAAAGCTGAATTATAAAAAGTGTGAATGGAGTTTCTAGGTGAAAGTGCTTTTTTGACGTGTCAATATCTGCCATTGAGCCCCATTGTAAATGTCTCAAATTTGAAAGCACTATATTTCTAAAACGATGAAACATTTCAAAGATTCCTTTTCAGGCAAACATGTCCACCGTAAGATGAACCTAAATAGGCTTGAATGGGGTTTCTAGGTGTAAGTATGTAGGACTAGTAGCATGCCAAAGTTTGTGCTATTGCCATTGGGAATGCATTGGGCGTTTAACTTAAATAACTCTGAAACTAAAAAACATTTCAAAGTAAAAAGTTCCAGCATGTGTCTCCACAGAAAGCTGAATTATAATAAGTGTGAATGGAGTTTCTAGGTGAAAGTGCTTTTTTGACGTGCCAATATCTGCCATTGAGCCCCATTGTAAATGTCTCAAATTTGAAAGCTTTATATTTCTAAAACGATGAAACATTTCAAAGATTCCTTTTCAGGCAAACATGTCCACCGTAAGATGAACCTAAATAGGTTTGAATGGGGTTTCTAGGTGTAAGTATGTAGGACTAGTAGCATGCCAAAGTTTGTGCTATTGCCATTGGGAATGCATTGGGCGTTTAACTTAAATAACTCAGAAACTACAAAACATTTCAAAGTAAAAAGTTCCAGCATGTGTCTCCACAGAAAGCTGAATTATAAAAAGTGTGAATGGAGTTTCTAGGTGAAAGTGCTTTTTTGACGTGCCAATATCTGCCATTGAGCCCCATTGTAAATGTCTCAAATTTGAAAGCACTATATTTCTAAAACGATGAAACATTTCAAAGATTCCTTTTCAGGCAAACATGTCCACCGTAAGATGAACCCAAATAGGTTTGAATGGGGTTTCTAGGTGTAAGTATGTAGGACTAGTAGCATGCCAAAGTTTGTGCTATTGCCATTGGGAATGCATTGGGCGTTTAAGTAATATAACTCAGAAACTACAAAACATTTCAAAGTAAAAAGTTCCAGCATGTGTCTCCACTGTAAGCTGAATTATAAAAAGTGTGAATGGAGTTTCTAGGTGAAAGTGCTTTTTTGACATGCCAATATCTGCCATTGAGCCCCATTGTAAATGTCTCAAATTTGAAAGCACTATATTTCTAAAACGATGAAACATTTCAAAGATTCCTTTTCAGGCAAACATGTCCACCGTAAGATGAACCTAAATAGGTTTGAATGGGGTTTCTAGGTGTAAGTATGTAGGACTAGTAGCATGCCAAAGTTTCTGCTATTGCCATTGGGAATGCATTGGGCGTTTAACTTAAATAACTCAGAAACTACAAAACATTTCAAAGTAAAAAGTTCCAGCATGTGTCTCCACAGAAAGCTGAATTATAAAAAGTGTGAATGGAGTTTCTAGGTGAAAGTGCTTTTTTGACGTGCCAATATCTGCCATTGAGCCTCATTGTATATGTCTCAAATTTGAAAGCACTATATTTCTAAAACGATGAAACATTTCAAAGATTCCTTTTCAGGCAAACATGTCCACCGTAAGATGAACCTAAATAGGTTTGAATGGGGTTTCTAGGTGTAAGTATGTAAGACTAGTAGCATGCCAAAGTTTGTGCTATTGCCATTGGGAATGCATTGGGCGTTTAAGTAAAATAACTCAGAAACTACAAAACATTTCAAAGTAAAAAGTTCCAGCATGTGTCTCCACAGAAAGCTGAATTATAAAAAGTGTGAATGGAGTTTCTAGGTGAAAGTGCTTTTTTGACGTGCCAATATCTGCCATTGAGCCCCATTGTAAATGTCTCAAATTTGAAAGCACTATATTTCTAAAACGATGAAACATTTCAAAGATTCCTTTTCAGGCAAACATGTCCACCGTAAGATGAACCCAAATAGGTTTGAATGGGGTTTCTAGGTGTAAGTATGTAGGACTAGTAGCATGCCAAAGTTTGTGCTATTGCCATTGGGAATGCATTGGGCGTTTAAGTAATATAACTCAGAAACTACAAAACATTTCAAAGTAAAAAGTTCCAGCATGTGTCTCCACTGTAAGCTGAATTATAAAAAGTGTGAATGGAGTTTCTAGGTGAAAGTGCTTTTTTGACATGCCAATATCTGCCATTGAGCCCCATTGTAAATGTCTCAAATTTGAAAGCACTATATTTCTAAAACGATGAAACATTTCAAAGATTCCTTTTCAGGCAAACATGTCCACCGTAAGATGAACCTAAATAGGTTTGAATGGGGTTTCTAGGTGTAAGTATGTAAGACTAGTAGCATGCCAAAGTTTGTGCTATTGCCATTGGGAATGCATTGGGCGTTTAAGTAAAATAACTCAGAAACTACAAAACATTTCAAAGTAAAAAGTTCCAGCATGTGTCTCCACAGAAAGCTGAATTATAAAAAGTGTGAATGGAGTTTCTAGGTGAAAGTGCTTTTTTGACGTGCCAATATCTGCCATTGAGCCCCATTGTAAATGTCTCAAATTTGAAAGCACTATATTTCTAAAACGATGAAACATTTCAAAGATTCCTTTTCAGGCAAACATGTCCACCGTAAGATGAACCCAAATAGGTTTGAATGGGGTTTCTAGGTGTAAGTATGTAGGACTAGTAGCATGCCAAAGTTTGTGCTATTGCCATTGGGAATGCATTGGGCGTTTAAGTAATATAACTCAGAAACTACAAAACATTTCAAAGTAAAAAGTTCCAGCATGTGTCTCCACTGTAAGCTGAATTATAAAAAGTGTGAATGGAGTTTCTAGGTGAAAGTGCTTTTTTGACATGCCAATATCTGCCATTGAGCCCCATTGTAAATGTCTCAAATTTGAAAGCACTATATTTCTAAAACGATGAAACATTTCAAAGATTCCTTTTCAGGCAAACATGTCCACCGTAAGATGAACCTAAATAGGTTTGAATGGGGTTTCTAGGTGTAAGTATGTAGGACTAGTAGCATGCCAAAGTTTCTGCTATTGCCATTGGGAATGCATTGGGCGTTTAACTTAAATAACTCAGAAACTACAAAACATTTCAAAGTAAAAAGTTCCAGCATGTGTCTCCACAGAAAGCTGAATTATAAAAAGTGTGAATGGAGTTTCTAGGTGAAAGTGCTTTTTTGACGTGCCAATATCTGCCATTGAGCCTCATTGTATATGTCTCAAATTTGAAAGCACTATATTTCTAAAACGATGAAACATTTCAAAGATTCCTTTTCAGGCAAACATGTCCACCGTAAGATGAACCTAAATAGGTTTGAATGGGGTTTCTAGGTGTAAGTATGTAAGACTAGTAGCATGCCAAAGTTTGTGCTATTGCCATTGGGAATGCATTGGGCGTTTAAGTAAAATAACTCAGAAACTACAAAACATTTCAAAGTAAAAAGTTCCAGCATGTGTCTCCACAGAAAGCTGAATTATAAAAAGTGTGAATGGAGTTTCTAGGTGAAAGTGCTTTTTTGACGTGCCAATATCTGCCATTGAGCCCCATTGTAAATGTCTCAAATTTGAAAGCACTATATTTCTAAAACGATGAAACATTTCAAAGATTCCTTTTCAGGCAAACATGTCCACCGTAAGATGAACCTAAATAGGTTTGAATGGGGATTCTAGGTGTAAGTATGTAGGACTAGTAGCATGCCAAAGTTATAATTTTTTTCGGACGGCATACTATAGCATGTAGTTTTTCGTGATTTTGGACTATTTGAAAAAAAGATGAAAATCATGAAAAAACGACATGGTTTGGGACGGCATAATATATTTTGTCATATTTTCATGATTTTGGGACACTATGTCAGAGCCAGGACTTGAACCTGCAGCCTCCTGATTCCCAGGCAGGCTCTGTACCCAGAGCCACTGTGCATGCTGTTGTTAAAAGGCCAAATAGATAATGACAGAAGAGCCAGAGACTTGTTTCCATTGTGGTTCATAAACATTCAAACGTCTAGAGATAAACAACAGCAAAAGAAACAATAGACAAATCTCCTGTTATTTTATTTTTTGTATTTTATTTTTGTATCAATGTTGTACTCAAAGGGAACAGCAGACTGTGTTGTGGCTGGCAGCAAGTAGATCAGTGACTTAGCACACTGGCTGCATGATCTGGAGATTGTGGGTTCAAACCCCACTCAAATCTTTACTTGCCAAAATCTGCCATTGACCCCCATTCTGAATTTCTCAAATATAAAGCACTATATTTCTAAAACTATGAAACATTTCAAAGATTCCTTTAGAGGCAAACATGTCCACCGTAAGATGAACCCAAATAGGTTTGAATGGGGTTTCTAGGTGTAAGTATGTAGGACTAGTAGCATGCCAAAGTTTGTGCTATTGCCATTGGGAATGCATTGGGCGTTTAAGTAATATAACTCAGAAACTACAAAACATTTCAAAGTAAAAAGTTCCAGCATGTGTCTCCACTGTAAGCTGAATTATAAAAAGTGTGAATGGAGTTTCTAGGTGAAAGTGATTTTTTGACATGCCAATATCTGCCATTGAGCCCCATTGTAAATGTCTCAAATTTGAAAGCACTATATTTCTAAAACGATGAAACATTTCAAAGATTCCTTTTCAGGCAAACATGTCCACCGTAAGATGAACCTAAATAGGTTTGAATGGGGTTTCTAGGTGTAAGTATGTAGGACTAGTAGCATGCCAAAGTTTCTGCTATTGCCATTGGGAATGCATTGGGCGTTTAACTTAAATAACTCTGAAACTAAAAAACATTTCAAAGTAAAAAGTTCCAGCATGTGTCTCCACAGAAAGCTGAATTATAATAAGTGTGAATGGAGTTTCTAGGTGAAAGTGCTTTTTTGACGTGCCAATATCTGCCATTGAGCCCCATTGTAAATGTCTCAAATTTGAAAGCTTTATATTTCTAAAACGATGAAACATTTCAAAGATTCCTTTTCAGGCAAACATGTCCACCGTAAGATGAACCTAAATAGGTTTGAATGGGGTTTCTAGGTGTAAGTATGTAGGACTAGTAGCATGCCAAAGTTTGTGCTATTGCCATTGGGAATGCATTGGGCGTTTAACTTAAATAACTCAGAAACTACAAAACATTTCAAAGTAAAAAGTTCCAGCATGTGTCTCCACAGAAAGCTGAATTATAAAAAGTGTGAATGGAGTTTCTAGGTGAAAGTGCTTTTTTGACGTGCCAATATCTGCCATTGAGCCCCATTGTAAATGTCTCAAATTTGAAAGCACTATATTTCTAAAATGATGAAACATTTCAAAGATTCCTTTTCAGGCAAACATGTCCACCGTAAGATGAACCTAAATAGGTTTGAATGGGGTTTCTAGGTGTAAGTATGTAGGACTAGTAGCATGCCAAAGTTTGTGCTATTGCCATTGGGAATGCATTGGGCGTTTAACTTAAATAACTCAGAAACTACAAAACATTTCAAAGTAAAAAGTTCCAGCATGTGTCTCCACAGAAAGCTGAATTATAAAAAGTGTGAATGGAGTATCTGGGTGAAAGTGCTTTTTTGACGTGCCAATATCTGCCATTGAGCCCCATTGTAAATGTCTCAAATTTGAAAGCACTATATTTCTAAAACGATGAAACATTTCAAAGATTCCTTTTCAGGCAAACATGTCCACCGTAAGATGAACCTAAATAGGCTTGAATGGGGTTTCTAGGTGTAAGTATGTAGGACTAGTAGCATGCCAAAGTTTGTGCTATTGCCATTGGGAATGCATTGGGCGTTTAACTTAAATAACTCTGAAACTACAAAACATTTCAAAGTAAAAAGTTCCAGCATGTGTCTCCACAGAAAGCTGAATTATAATAAGTTTGAATGGAGTTTCTAGGTGAAAGTGCTTTTTTGACGTGCCAATATCTGCCATTGAGCCCCATTGTAAATGTCTCAAATTTGAAAGCTTTATATTTCTAAAACGATGAAACATTTCAAAGATTCCTTTTCAGGCAAACATGTCCACCGTAAGATGAACCTAAATAGGTTTGAATGGGGTTTCTAGGTGTAAGTATGTAGGACTAGTAGCATGCCAAAGTTTGTGCTATTGCCATTGGGAATGCATTGGGCGTTTAACTTAAATAACTCAGAAACTACAAAACATTTCAAAGTAAAAAGTTCCAGCATGTGTCTCCACAGAAAGCTGAATTATAAAAAGTGTGAATGGAGTTTCTAGGTGAAAGTGCTTTTTTGACGTGCCAATATCTGCCATTGAGCCCCATTGTAAATGTCTCAAATTTGAAAGCACTATATTTCTAAAACGATGAAACATTTCAAAGATTCCTTTTCAGGCAAACATGTCCACCGTAAGATGAACCTAAATAGGTTTGAATGGGGATTCTAGGTGTAAGTATGTAGGACTAGTAGCATGCCAAAGTTATAATTTTTTTCGGACGGCATACTATAGCATGTCGTTTTTCGTGATTTTGGACTTTTTGAAAAAAAGATGAAAATCATGAAAAAACGACATGGTTTGGGACGGCATAATATATTTTGTCATATTTTCATGATTTTGGGACACTATGTCAGAGCCAGGACTTGAACCTGCAGCCTCCTGATTCCCAGGCAGGCTCTGTACCCAGTGAGCCACTGTGCATGCTGTTGTTAAAAGGCCAAATAGATAATGACAGAAGAGCCAGAGACTTGTTTCCATTGTGGTTCATAAACATTCAAACGTCTAGAGATAAACAACAGCAAAAGAAACAATAGACAAATCTCCTGTTATTTTATTTTTTGTATTTTATTTTTGTATCAATGTTGTACTCAAAGGGAACAGCAGACTGTGTTGTGGCTGGCAGCAAGTAGATCAGTGACTTAGCACACTGGCTGCATGATCTGGAGATTGTGGGTTCAAACCCCACTCAAATCTTTACTTGCCAAAATCTGCCATTGACCCCCATTCTGAATTTCTCAAATATAAAGCACTATATTTCTAAAACTATGAAACATTTCAAAGATTCCTTTAGAGGCAAACATGTCCACCGTAAGATGAACCCAAATAGGTTTGAATGGGGTTTCTAGGTGTAAGTATGTAGGACTAGTAGCATGCCAAAGTTTGTGCTATTGCCATTGGGAATGCATTGGGCGTTTAAGTAATATAACTCAGAAACTACAAAACATTTCAAAGTAAAAAGTTCCAGCATGTGTCTCCACTGTAAGCTGAATTATAAAAAGTGTGAATGGAGTTTCTAGGTGAAAGTGCTTTTTTGACATGCCAATATCTGCCATTGAGCCCCATTGTAAATGTCTCAAATTTGAAAGCACTATATTTCTAAAACGATGAAACATTTCAAAGATTCCTTTTCAGGCAAACATGTCCACCGTAAGATGAACCTAAATAGGTTTGAATGGGGTTTCTAGGTGTAAGTATGTAGGACTAGTAGCATGCCAAAGTTTCTGCTATTGCCATTGGGAATGCATTGGGCGTTTAACTTAAATAACTCTGAAACTAAAAAACATTTCAAAGTAAAAAGTTCCAGCATGTGTCTCCACAGAAAGCTGAATTATAATAAGTGTGAATGGAGTTTCTAGGTGAAAGTGCTTTTTTGACGTGCCAATATCTGCCATTGAGCCCCATTGTAAATGTCTCAAATTTGAAAGCTTTATATTTCTAAAACGATGAAACATTTCAAAGATTCCTTTTCAGGCAAACATGTCCACCGTAAGATGAACCTAAATAGGTTTGAATGGGGTTTCTAGGTGTAAGTATGTAGGACTAGTAGCATGCCAAAGTTTGTGCTATTGCCATTGGGAATGCATTGGGCGTTTAACTTAAATAACTCAGAAACTACAAAACATTTCAAAGTAAAAAGTTCCAGCATGTGTCTCCACAGAAAGCTGAATTATAAAAAGTGTGAATGGAGTTTCTAGGTGAAAGTGCTTTTTTGACGTGCCAATATCTGCCATTGAGCCCCATTGTAAATGTCTCAAATTTGAAAGCACTATATTTCTAAAATGATGAAACATTTCAAAGATTCCTTTTCAGGCAAACATGTCCACCGTAAGATGAACCTAAATAGGTTTGAATGGGGTTTCTAGGTGTAAGTATGTAGGACTAGTAGCATGCCAAAGTTTGTGCTATTGCCATTGGGAATGCATTGGGCGTTTAACTTAAATAACTCAGAAACTACAAAACATTTCAAAGTAAAAAGTTCCAGCATGTGTCTCCACAGAAAGCTGAATTATAAAAAGTGTGAATGGAGTATCTAGGTGAAAGTGCTTTTTTGACGTGCCAATATCTGCCATTGAGCCCCATTGTAAATGTCTCAAATTTGAAAGCACTATATTTCTAAAACGATGAAACATTTCAAAGATTCCTTTTCAGGCAAACATGTCCACCGTAAGATGAACCTAAATAGGCTTGAATGGGGTTTCTAGGTGTAAGTATGTAGGACTAGTAGCATGCCAAAGTTTGTGCTATTGCCATTGGGAATGCATTGGGCGTTTAACTTAAATAACTCTGAAACTACAAAACATTTCAAAGTAAAAAGTTCCAGCATGTGTCTCCACAGAAAGCTGAATTATAATAAGTTTGAATGGAGTTTCTAGGTGAAAGTGCTTTTTTGACGTGCCAATATCTGCCATTGAGCCCCATTGTAAATGTCTCAAATTTGAAAGCTTTATATTTCTAAAACGATGAAACATTTCAAAGATTCCTTTTCAGGCAAACATGTCCACCGTAAGATGAACCTAAATAGGTTTGAATGGGGTTTCTAGGTGTAAGTATGTAGGACTAGTAGCATGCCAAAGTTTGTGCTATTGCCATTGGGAATGCATTGGGCGTTTAACTTAAATAACTCAGAAACTACAAAACATTTCAAAGTAAAAAGTTCCAGCATGTGTCTCCACAGAAAGCTGAATTATAAAAAGTGTGAATGGAGTTTCTAGGTGAAAGTGCTTTTTTGACGTGCCAATATCTGCCATTGAGCCCCATTGTAAATGTCTCAAATTTGAAAGCACTATATTTCTAAAACGATGAAACATTTCAAAGATTCCTTTTCAGGCAAACATGTCCACCGTAAGATGAACCTAAATAGGTTTGAATGGGGATTCTAGGTGTAAGTATGTAGGACTAGTAGCATGCCAAAGTTATAATTTTTTTCGGACGGCATACTATAGCATGTCGTTTTTCGTGATTTTGGACTATTTGAAAAAAAGATGAAAATCATGAAAAAACGACATGGTTTGGGACGGCATAATATATTTTGTCATATTTTCATGATTTTGGGACACTATGTCAGAGCCAGGACTTGAACCTGCAGCCTCCTGATTCCCAGGCAGGCTCTGTACCCAGTGAGCCACTGTGCATGCTGTTGTTAAAAGGCCAAATAGATAATGACAGAAGAGCCAGAGACTTGTTTCCATTGTGGTTCATAAACATTCAAACGTCTAGAGATAAACAACAGCAAAAGAAACAATAGACAAATCTCCTGTTATTTTATTTTTTGTATTTTATTTTTGTATCAATGTTGTACTCAAAGGGAACAGCAGACTGTGTTGTGGCTGGCAGCAAGTAGATCAGTGACTTAGCACACTGGCTGCATGATCTGGAGATTGTGGGTTCAAACCCCACTCAAATCTTTACTTGCCAAAATCTGCCATTGACCCCCATTCTGAATTTCTCAAATATAAAGCACTATATTTCTAAAACTATGAAACATTTCAAAGATTCCTTTAGAGGCAAACATGTCCACCGTAAGATGAACCCAAATAGGTTTGAATGGGGTTTCTAGGTGTAAGTATGTAGGACTAGTAGCATGCCAAAGTTTGTGCTATTGCCATTGGGAATGCATTGGGCGTTTAAGTAATATAACTCAGAAACTACAAAACATTTCAAAGTAAAAAGTTCCAGCATGTGTCTCCACTGTAAGCTGAATTATAAAAAGTGTGAATGGAGTTTCTAGGTGAAAGTGCTTTTTTGACATGCCAATATCTGCCATTGAGCCCCATTGTAAATGTCTCAAATTTGAAAGCACTATATTTCTAAAACGATGAAACATTTCAAAGATTCCTTTTCAGGCAAACATGTCCACCGTAAGATGAACCTAAATAGGTTTGAATGGGGTTTCTAGGTGTAAGTATGTAGGACTAGTAGCATGCCAAAGTTTCTGCTATTGCCATTGGGAATGCATTGGGCGTTTAACTTAAATAACTCAGAAACTACAAAACATTTCAAAGTAAAAAGTTCCAGCATGTGTCTCCACAGAAAGCTGAATTATAAAAAGTGTGAATGGAGTTTCTAGGTGAAAGTGCTTTTTTGACGTGCCAATATCTGCCATTGAGCCTCATTGTATATGTCTCAAATTTGAAAGCACTATATTTCTAAAACGATGAAACATTTCAAAGATTCCTTTTCAGGCAAACATGTCCACCGTAAGATGAACCTAAATAGGTTTGAATGGGGTTTCTAGGTGTAAGTATGTAAGACTAGTAGCATGCCAAAGTTTGTGCTATTGCCATTGGGAATGCATTGGGCGTTTAAGTAAAATAACTCAGAAACTACAAAACATTTCAAAGTAAAAAGTTCCAGCATGTGTCTCCACAGAAAGCTGAATTATAAAAAGTGTGAATGGAGTTTCTAGGTGAAAGTGCTTTTTTGACGTGCCAATATCTGCCATTGAGCCCCATTGTAAATGTCTCAAATTTGAAAGCACTATATTTCTAAAACGATGAAACATTTCAAAGATTCCTTTTCAGGCAAACATGTCCACCGTAAGATGAACCTAAATAGGTTTGAATGGGGATTCTAGGTGTAAGTATGTAGGACTAGTAGCATGCCAAAGTTATAATTTTTTTCGGACGGCATACTATAGCATGTAGTTTTTCGTGATTTTGGACTATTTGAAAAAAAGATGAAAATCATGAAAAAACGACATGGTTTGGGACGGCATAATATATTTTGTCATATTTTCATGATTTTGGGACACTATGTCAGAGCCAGGACTTGAACCTGCAGCCTCCTGATTCCCAGGCAGGCTCTGTACCCAGAGCCACTGTGCATGCTGTTGTTAAAAGGCCAAATAGATAATGACAGAAGAGCCAGAGACTTGTTTCCATTGTGGTTCATAAACATTCAAACGTCTAGAGATAAACAACAGCAAAAGAAACAATAGACAAATCTCCTGTTATTTTATTTTTTGTATTTTATTTTTGTATCAATGTTGTACTCAAAGGGAACAGCAGACTGTGTTGTGGCTGGCAGCAAGTAGATCAGTGACTTAGCACACTGGCTGCATGATCTGGAGATTGTGGGTTCAAACCCCACTCAAATCTTTACTTGCCAAAATCTGCCATTGACCCCCATTCTGAATTTCTCAAATATAAAGCACTATATTTCTAAAACTATGAAACATTTCAAAGATTCCTTTAGAGGCAAACATGTCCACCGTAAGATGAACCCAAATAGGTTTGAATGGGGTTTCTAGGTGTAAGTATGTAGGACTAGTAGCATGCCAAAGTTTGTGCTATTGCCATTGGGAATGCATTGGGCGTTTAAGTAATATAACTCAGAAACTACAAAACATTTCAAAGTAAAAAGTTCCAGCATGTGTCTCCACTGTAAGCTGAATTATAAAAAGTGTGAATGGAGTTTCTAGGTGAAAGTGATTTTTTGACATGCCAATATCTGCCATTGAGCCCCATTGTAAATGTCTCAAATTTGAAAGCACTATATTTCTAAAACGATGAAACATTTCAAAGATTCCTTTTCAGGCAAACATGTCCACCGTAAGATGAACCTAAATAGGTTTGAATGGGGTTTCTAGGTGTAAGTATGTAGGACTAGTAGCATGCCAAAGTTTCTGCTATTGCCATTGGGAATGCATTGGGCGTTTAACTTAAATAACTCAGAAACTACAAAACATTTCAAAGTAAAAAGTTCCAGCATGTGTCTCCACAGAAAGCTGAATTATAAAAAGTGTGAATGGAGTTTCTAGGTGAAAGTGATTTTTTGACATGCCAATATCTGCCATTGAGCCCCATTGTAAATGTCTCAAATTTGAAAGCACTATATTTCTAAAACTATGAAACATTTCAAAGATTCCTTTAGAGGCAAACATGTCCACCGTAAGATGAACCCAAATAGGTTTGAATGGGGTTTCTAGGTGTAAGTATGTAGGACTAGTAGCATGCCAAAGTTTGTGCTATTGCCATTGGGAATGCATTGGGCGTTTAAGTAATATAACTCAGAAACTACAAAACATTTCAAAGTAAAAAGTTCCAGCATGTGTCTCCACTGTAAGCTGAATTATAAAAAGTGTGAATGGAGTTTCTAGGTGAAAGTGATTTTTTGACATGCCAATATCTGCCATTGAGCCCCATTGTAAATGTCTCAAATTTGAAAGCACTATATTTCTAAAACGATGAAACATTTCAAAGATTCCTTTTCAGGCAAACATGTCCACCGTAAGATGAACCTAAATAGGTTTGAATGGGGTTTCTAGGTGTAAGTATGTAGGACTAGTAGCATGCCAAAGTTTCTGCTATTGCCATTGGGAATGCATTGGGCGTTTAACTTAAATAACTCAGAAACTACAAAACATTTCAAAGTAAAAAGTTCCAGCATGTGTCTCCACAGAAAGCTGAATTATAAAAAGTGTGAATGGAGTTTCTAGGTGAAAGTGATTTTTTGACATGCCAATATCTGCCATTGAGCCCCATTGTAAATGTCTCAAATTTGAAAGCACTATATTTCTAAAACGATGAAACATTTCAAAGATTCCTTTTCAGGCAAACATGTCCACCGTAAGATGAACCTAAATAGGTTTGAATGGGGTTTCTAGGTGTAAGTATGTAGGACTAGTAGCATGCCAAAGTTTCTGCTATTGCCATTGGGAATGCATTGGGCGTTTAACTTAAATAACTCAGAAACTACAAAACATTTCAAAGTAAAAAGTTCCAGCATGTGTCTCCACAGAAAGCTGAATTATAAAAAGTGTGAATGGAGTTTCTAGGTGAAAGTGCTTTTTTGACGTGCCAATATCTGCCATTGAGCCTCATTGTATATGTCTCAAATTTGAAAGCACTATATTTCTAAAACGATGAAACATTTCAAAGATTCCTTTTCAGGCAAACATGTCCACCGTAAGATGAACCTAAATAGGTTTGAATGGGGTTTCTAGGTGTAACTATGTAAGACTAGTAGCATGCCAAAGTTTGTGCTATTGCCATTGGGAATGCATTGGGCGTTTAAGTAAAATAACTCAGAAACTACAAAACATTTCAAAGTAAAAAGTTCCAGCATGTGTCTCCACAGAAAGCTGAATTATAAAAAGTGTGAATGAAGTTTCTAGGTGAAAGTGCTTTTTTGACGTGCCAATATCTGCCATTGAGCCCCATTGTAAATGTCTCAAATTTGAAAGCACTATATTTCTAAAACGATGAAACATTTCAAAGATTCCTTTTCAGGCAAACATGTCCACCGTAAGATGAACCTAAATAGGTTTAATGGGGTTTCTAGGTGTAAGTATGTAGGACTAGTAGCATGCCAAAGTTTGTGCTATTGCCATTGGGAATGCATTGGGCGTTTAACTTAAATAACTCAGAAACTACAAAACATTTCAAAGTAAAAGGTTCCAGCATGTGTCTCCACAGAAAGCTGAATTATAAAAAGTGTGAATGGAGTTTCTAGGTGAAAGTGCTTTTTTGACGTGCCAATATCTGCCATTGAGCCCCATTGTAAATGTCTCAAATTTGAAAGCACTATATTTCTAAAACGATGAAACATTTCAAAGATTCCTTTTCAGGCAAACATGTCCACCGTAAGATGAACCTAAATAGGTTTGAATGGGGATTCTAGGTGTAAGTATGTAGGACTAGTAGCATGCCAAAGTTATAATTTTTTTCGGACGGCATACTATAGCATGTAGTTTTTCGTGATTTTGGACTATTTGAAAAAAAGATGAAAATCATGAAAAAACGACATGGTTTGGGACGGCATAATATATTTTGTCATATTTTCATGATTTTGGGACACTATGTCAGAGCCAGGACTTGAACCTGCAGCCTCCTGATTCCCAGGCAGGCTCTGTACCCAGAGCCACTGTGCATGCTGTTGTTAAAAGGCCAAATAGATAATGACAGAAGAGCCAGAGACTTGTTTCCATTGTGGTTCATAAACATTCAAACGTCTAGAGATAAACAACAGCAAAAGAAACAATAGACAAATCTCCTGTTATTTTATTTTTTGTATTTTATTTTTGTATCAATGTTGTACTCAAAGGGAACAGCAGACTGTGTTGTGGCTGGCAGCAAGTAGATCAGTGACTTAGCACACTGGCTGCATGATCTGGAGATTGTGGGTTCAAACCCCACTCAAATCTTTACTTGCCAAAATCTGCCATTGACCCCCATTCTGAATTTCTCAAATATAAAGCACTATATTTCTAAAACTATGAAACATTTCAAAGATTCCTTTAGAGGCAAACATGTCCACCGTAAGATGAACCCAAATAGGTTTGAATGGGGTTTCTAGGTGTAAGTATGTAGGACTAGTAGCATGCCAAAGTTTGTGCTATTGCCATTGGGAATGCATTGGGCGTTTAAGTAATATAACTCAGAAACTACAAAACATTTCAAAGTAAAAAGTTCCAGCATGTGTCTCCACTGTAAGCTGAATTATAAAAAGTGTGAATGGAGTTTCTAGGTGAAAGTGATTTTTTGACATGCCAATATCTGCCATTGAGCCCCATTGTAAATGTCTCAAATTTGAAAGCACTATATTTCTAAAACGATGAAACATTTCAAAGATTCCTTTTCAGGCAAACATGTCCACCGTAAGATGAACCTAAATAGGTTTGAATGGGGTTTCTAGGTGTAAGTATGTAGGACTAGTAGCATGCCAAAGTTTCTGCTATTGCCATTGGGAATGCATTGGGCGTTTAACTTAAATAACTCAGAAACTACAAAACATTTCAAAGTAAAAAGTTCCAGCATGTGTCTCCACAGAAAGCTGAATTATAAAAAGTGTGAATGGAGTTTCTAGGTGAAAGTGATTTTTTGACATGCCAATATCTGCCATTGAGCCCCATTGTAAATGTCTCAAATTTGAAAGCACTATATTTCTAAAACTATGAAACATTTCAAAGATTCCTTTAGAGGCAAACATGTCCACCGTAAGATGAACCCAAATAGGTTTGAATGGGGTTTCTAGGTGTAAGTATGTAGGACTAGTAGCATGCCAAAGTTTGTGCTATTGCCATTGGGAATGCATTGGGCGTTTAAGTAATATAACTCAGAAACTACAAAACATTTCAAAGTAAAAAGTTCCAGCATGTGTCTCCACTGTAAGCTGAATTATAAAAAGTGTGAATGGAGTTTCTAGGTGAAAGTGATTTTTTGACATGCCAATATCTGCCATTGAGCCCCATTGTAAATGTCTCAAATTTGAAAGCACTATATTTCTAAAACGATGAAACATTTCAAAGATTCCTTTTCAGGCAAACATGTCCACCGTAAGATGAACCTAAATAGGTTTGAATGGGGTTTCTAGGTGTAAGTATGTAGGACTAGTAGCATGCCAAAGTTTCTGCTATTGCCATTGGGAATGCATTGGGCGTTTAACTTAAATAACTCAGAAACTACAAAACATTTCAAAGTAAAAAGTTCCAGCATGTGTCTCCACAGAAAGCTGAATTATAAAAAGTGTGAATGGAGTTTCTAGGTGAAAGTGATTTTTTGACATGCCAATATCTGCCATTGAGCCCCATTGTAAATGTCTCAAATTTGAAAGCACTATATTTCTAAAACGATGAAACATTTCAAAGATTCCTTTTCAGGCAAACATGTCCACCGTAAGATGAACCTAAATAGGTTTGAATGGGGTTTCTAGGTGTAAGTATGTAGGACTAGTAGCATGCCAAAGTTTCTGCTATTGCCATTGGGAATGCATTGGGCGTTTAACTTAAATAACTCAGAAACTACAAAACATTTCAAAGTAAAAAGTTCCAGCATGTGTCTCCACAGAAAGCTGAATTATAAAAAGTGTGAATGGAGTTTCTAGGTGAAAGTGCTTTTTTGACGTGCCAATATCTGCCATTGAGCCTCATTGTATATGTCTCAAATTTGAAAGCACTATATTTCTAAAACGATGAAACATTTCAAAGATTCCTTTTCAGGCAAACATGTCCACCGTAAGATGAACCTAAATAGGTTTGAATGGGGTTTCTAGGTGTAACTATGTAAGACTAGTAGCATGCCAAAGTTTGTGCTATTGCCATTGGGAATGCATTGGGCGTTTAAGTAAAATAACTCAGAAACTACAAAACATTTCAAAGTAAAAAGTTCCAGCATGTGTCTCCACAGAAAGCTGAATTATAAAAAGTGTGAATGAAGTTTCTAGGTGAAAGTGCTTTTTTGACGTGCCAATATCTGCCATTGAGCCCCATTGTAAATGTCTCAAATTTGAAAGCACTATATTTCTAAAACGATGAAACATTTCAAAGATTCCTTTTCAGGCAAACATGTCCACCGTAAGATGAACCTAAATAGGTTTAATGGGGTTTCTAGGTGTAAGTATGTAGGACTAGTAGCATGCCAAAGTTTGTGCTATTGCCATTGGGAATGCATTGGGCGTTTAACTTAAATAACTCAGAAACTACAAAACATTTCAAAGTAAAAGGTTCCAGCATGTGTCTCCACAGAAAGCTGAATTATAAAAAGTGTGAATGGAGTTTCTAGGTGAAAGTGCTTTTTTGACGTGCCAATATCTGCCATTGAGCCCCATTGTAAATGTCTCAAATTTGAAAGCACTATATTTCTAAAACGATGAAACATTTCAAAGATTCCTTTTCAGGCAAACATGTCCACCGTAAGATGAACCTAAATAGGTTTGAATGGGGTTTCTAGGTGTAAGTATGTAGGACTAGTAGCATGCCAACGTTTGTGCTAATGCCATTGGGAATGCATTGGGCGTTTAACTTAAATAACTCAGAAACTACAAAACATTTCAAAGTAAAAAGTTCCAGCATGTGTCTCCACAGAAAGCTGAATTATAAAAAGTGTGAATGGAGTTTCTAGGTGAAAGTGCTTTTTTGACGTGTCAATATCTGCCATTGAGCCCCATTGTAAATGTCTCAAATTTGAAAGCACTATATTTCTAAAACGATGAAACATTTCAAAGATTCCTTTTCAGGCAAACATGTCCACCGTAAGATGAACCTAAATAGGCTTGAATGGGGTTTCTAGGTGTAAGTATGTAGGACTAGTAGCATGCCAAAGTTTGTGCTATTGCCATTGGGAATGCATTGGGCGTTTAACTTAAATAAGTCTGAAACTACAAAACATTTCAAAGTAAAAAGTTCCAGCATGTGTCACTACAGAAAGCTGAATTATAATAAGTGTGAATGGAGTTTCTAGGTGAAAGTGCTTTTTTGACGTGCCAATATCTGCCATTGAGCCCCATTGTAAATGTCTCAAATTTGAAAGCTTTATATTTCTAAAACGATGAAACATTTCAAAGATTCCTTTTCAGGCAAACATGTCCACCGTAAGATGAACCTAAATAGGTTTGAATGGGGTTTCTAGGTGTAAGTATGTAGGACTAGTAGCATGCCAAAGTTTGTGCTATTGCCATTGGGAATGCATTGGGCGTTTAACTTAAATAACTCAGAAACTACAAAACATTTCAAAGTAAAAAGTTCCAGCATGTGTCTCCACAGTAAGCTGAATTTTAAACCGTGTGAATGGAGTTTCTAGGTGAGTGATTGTTTGACTTGCCACTATCTGCCATTATACATTTCTTAAATTTAAAGCACTATATTTCTAAAACTATGAAACATTTCAAAGATTCCTTTTCAGGCAAACATGTCCACCGTAAGATGAACCTAAATAGGTTTTAATGGGGATTCTAGGTGTAAGTATGTAGGACTAGTAGCATGCCAAAGTTATAATTTTTTTCGGACGGCATACTATAGCATGTCGTTTTTCGTGATTTTGGACTATTTGAAAAAAAGATGAAAATCATGAAAAAACGACATGGTTTGGGACGGCATAATATATTTTGTCATATTTTCATGATTTTGCGACACTATGTCAGAGCCAGGACTTGAACCTGCAGCCTCCTGATTCCCAGGCAGGCTCTGTACCCAGTGAGCCACTGTGCATGCTGTTGTTAAAAGGCCGAATAGATAATGACAGAAGAGCCAGAGACTTGTTTCCATTGTGGTTCATAAACATTCAAACGTCTAGAGATAAACAACAGCAAAAGAAACAATAGACAAATCTCCTGTTATTTTATTTTTTGTATTTTATTTTTGTATCAATGTTGTACTCAAAGGGAACAGCAGACTGTGTTGTGGCTGGCAGCAAGTAGATCAGTGACTTAGCACACTGGCTGCATGATCTGGAGATTGTGGGTTCAAACCCCACTCAAATCTTTACTTGCCAAAATCTGCCATTGACCCCCATTCTGAATTTCTCAAATATAAAGCACTATATTTCTAAAACTATGAAACATTTCAAAGATTCCTTTAGAGGCAAACATGTCCACCGTAAGATGAACCCAAATAGGTTTGAATGGGGTTTCTAGGTGTAAGTATGTAGGACTAGTAGCATGCCAAAGTTTGTGCTATTGCCATTGGGAATGCATTGGGCGTTTAAGTAAAATAACTCAGAAACTACAAAACATTTCAAAGTAAAAAGTTCCAGCATGTGTCTCCACTGTAAGCTGAATTATAAAAAGTGTGAATGGAGTTTCTAGGTGAAAGTGCTTTTTTGACGTGCCAATATCTGCCATTGAGCCCCATTGTAAATGTCTCAAATTTGAAAGCACTATATTTCTAAAACGATTAAACATTTCAAAGATTCCTTTTCAGGCAAACACGTCCACCATAAGATGAACCTAAATAGGCTTGAATGGGGTTTCTAGGTGTAAGTATGTAGGACTAGTAGCATGCCAAAGTTTGTGCTATTGCCATTGGGAATGCATTGGGCGTTTAACTTAAATAACTCTGAAACTACAAAACATTTCAAAGTAAAAAGTTCCAGCATGTGTCTCCACAGAAAGCTGAATTATAAAAAGTGTGAATGGAGTTTCTAGGTGAACGTGCTTTTTTGACATGCCAAGATCTGCCATTGAGCCCCATTGTAAATGTCTCAAATTTGATAGCACTATATTTCTAAAATGATGAAACATTTCAAAGATTCCTTTAGAGGCAAACATGTCCACCGTAAGATGAACCTAAATAGGTTTGAATGGGGTTTCTAGGTGTAAGTATGTAGGACTAGTAGCATGCCAAAGTTTGTGCTATTGCCATTGGGAATGCATAGGGCGTTTAGGTAAAATAACTCAGAAACTACAAAACATTTCAAAGTAAAAGGTTCCAGCATGTGTCTCCACAGTAAGCTGAATTATAAAAAGTGTGAATGGAGTTTCTAGGTGAAAGTGCTTTTTTGACATGCCAATATCTGCCATTGAGCCCCATTGTAAATGTCTCAAATTTGAAAGCACTATATTTCTAAAACGATGACACATTTCAAAGATTCCTTTTCAGGCAAACATGTCCACCGTAAGATGAACCTAAATAGGTTTGAATGGGGTTTCTAGGTGTAAGTATGTAGGACTAGTAGCATGCCAAAGTTTGTGCTATTGCCATTGGGAATGCATTGGGCGTTTAAGTAAAATAACTCAGAAACTACAAAACATTTCAAAGTAAAAGGTTCCAGCATGTGTCTCCACAGAAAGCTGAATTATAAAAAGTGTGAATGGAGTTTCTAGGTGAAAGTGCTTTTTTGACGTGCCAATATCTGCCATTGAGCCTCATTGTATATGTCTCAAATTTGAAAGCACTATATTTCTAAAACGATGAAACATTTCAAAGATTCCTTTTCAGGCAAACATGTCCACCGTAAGATGAACCTAAATAGGTTTGAATGGGGTTTCTAGGTGTAAGTATGTAAGACTAGTAGCATGCCAAAGTTTGTGCTATTGCCATTGGGAATGCATTGGGCGTTTAAGTAAAATAACTCAGAAACTACAAAACATTTCAAAGTAAAAAGTTCCAGCATGTGTCTCCACAGAAAGCTGAATTATAAAAAGTGTGAATGAAGTTTCTAGGTGAAAGTGCTTTTTTGACGTGCCAATATCTGCCATTGAGCCCCATTGTAAATGTCTCAAATTTGAAAGCACTATATTTCTAAAACGATGAAACATTTCAAAGATTCCTTTTCAGGCAAACATGTCCACCGTAAGATGAACCTAAATAGGTTTGAATGGGGTTTCTAGGTGTAAGTATGTAGGACTAGTAGCATGCCAAAGTTTGTGCTATTGCCATTGGGAATGCATTGGGCGTTTAACTTAAATAACTCAGAAACTACAAAACATTTCAAAGTAAAAAGTTCCAGCATGTGTCTCCACAGAAAGCTGAAGTATAAAAAGTGTGAATGGAGTTTCTAGGTGAAAGTGCTTTTTTGACGTGCCAATATCTGCCATTGAGCCCCATTGTAAATGTCTCAAATTTGAAAGCACTATATTTCTAAAACGATGAAACATTTCAAAGATTCCTTTTCAGGCAAACATGTCCACCGTAAGATGAACCTAAATAGGTTTGAATGGGGTTTCTAGGTGTAAGTATGTAGGACTAGTAGCATGCCAACGTTTGTGCTATTGCCATTGGGAATGCATTGGGCGTTTAACTTAAATAACTCAGAAACTACAAAACATTTCAAAGTAAAAAGTTCCAGCATGTGTCTCCACAGAAAGCTGAATTATAAAAAGTGTGAATGGAGTTTCTAGGTGAAAGTGCTTTTTTGACGTGTCAATATCTGCCATTGAGCCCCATTGTAAATGTCTCAAATTTGAAAGCACTATATTTCTAAAACGATGAAACATTTCAAAGATTCCTTTTCAGGCAAACATGTCCACCGTAAGATGAACCTAAATAGGCTTGAATGGGGTTTCTAGGTGTAAGTATGTAGGACTAGTAGCATGCCAAAGATTGTGCTATTGCCATTGGGAATGCATTGGGCGTTTAACTTAAATAACTCTGAAACTAAAAAACATTTCAAAGTAAAAAGTTCCAGCATGTGTCTCCACAGAAAGCTGAATTATAATAAGTGTGAATGGAGTTTCTAGGTGAAAGTGCTTTTTTGACGTGCCAATATCTGCCATTGAGCCCCATTGTAAATGTCTCAAATTTGAAAGCTTTATATTTCTAAAACGATGAAACATTTCAAAGATTCCTTTTCAGGCAAACATGTCCACCGTAAGATGAACCTAAATAGGTTTGAATGGGGTTTCTAGGTGTAAGTATGTAGGACTAGTAGCATGCCAAAGTTTGTGCTATTGCCATTGGGAATGCATTGGGCGTTTAAGTAAAATAACTCAGAAACTACAAAACATTTCAAAGTAAAAGGTTCCAGCATGTGTCTCCACAGAAAGCTGAATTATAAAAAGTGTGAATGGAGTTTCTAGGTGAAAGTGCTTTTTTGACGTGCCAATATCTGCCATTGAGCCCCATTGTAAATGTCTCAAATTTGAAAGCACTATATTTCTAAAACGATGAAACATTTCAAAGATTCCTTTTCAGGCAAACATGTCCACCGTAAGATGAACCTAAATAGGTTTGAATGGGGTTTCTAGGTGTAAGTATGTAGGACTAGTAGCATGCCAAAGTTTCTGCTATTGCCATTGGGAATGCATTGGGCGTTTAACTTAAATAACTCAGAAACTACAAAACATTTCAAAGTAAAAAGTTCCAGCATGTGTCTCCACAGAAAGCTGAATTATAAAAAGTGTGAATGGAGTTTCTAGGTGAAAGTGCTTTTTTGACGTGCCAATATCTGCCATTGAGCCTCATTGTATATGTCTCAAATTTGAAAGCACTATATTTCTAAAACGATGAAACATTTCAAAGATTCCTTTTCAGGCAAACATGTCCACCGTAAGATGAACCTAAATAGGTTTGAATGGGGTTTCTAGGTGTAAGTATGTAAGACTAGTAGCATGCCAAAGTTTGTGCTATTGCCATTGGGAATGCATTGGGCGTTTAAGTAAAATAACTCAGAAACTACAAAACATTTCAAAGTAAAAAGTTCCAGCATGTGTCTCCACAGAAAGCTGAATTATAAAAAGTGTGAATGAAGTTTCTAGGTGAAAGTGCTTTTTTGACGTGCCAATATCTGCCATTGAGCCCCATTGTAAATGTCTCAAATTTGAAAGCACTATATTTCTAAAACGATGAAACATTTCAAAGATTCCTTTTCAGGCAAACATGTCCACCGTAAGATGAACCTAAATAGGTTTGAATGGGGTTTCTAGGTGTAAGTATGTAGGACTAGTAGCATGCCAAAGTTTGTGCTATTGCCATTGGGAATGCATTGGGCGTTTAACTTAAATAACTCAGAAACTACAAAACATTTCAAAGTAAAAAGTTCCAGCATGTGTCTCCACAGAAAGCTGAAGTATAAAAAGTGTGAATGGAGTTTCTAGGTGAAAGTGCTTTTTTGACGTGCCAATATCTGCCATTGAGCCCCATTGTAAATGTCTCAAATTTGAAAGCACTATATTTCTAAAACGATGAAACATTTCAAAGATTCCTTTTCAGGCAAACATGTCCACCGTAAGATGAACCTAAATAGGTTTGAATGGGGTTTCTAGGTGTAAGTATGTAGGACTAGTAGCATGCCAACGTTTGTGCTATTGCCATTGGGAATGCATTGGGCGTTTAACTTAAATAACTCAGAAACTACAAAACATTTCAAAGTAAAAAGTTCCAGCATGTGTCTCCACAGAAAGCTGAATTATAAAAAGTGTGAATGGAGTTTCTAGGTGAAAGTGCTTTTTTGACGTGTCAATATCTGCCATTGAGCCCCATTGTAAATGTCTCAAATTTGAAAGCACTATATTTCTAAAACGATGAAACATTTCAAAGATTCCTTTTCAGGCAAACATGTCCACCGTAAGATGAACCTAAATAGGCTTGAATGGGGTTTCTAGGTGTAAGTATGTAGGACTAGTAGCATGCCAAAGATTGTGCTATTGCCATTGGGAATGCATTGGGCGTTTAACTTAAATAACTCTGAAACTAAAAAACATTTCAAAGTAAAAAGTTCCAGCATGTGTCTCCACAGAAAGCTGAATTATAATAAGTGTGAATGGAGTTTCTAGGTGAAAGTGCTTTTTTGACGTGCCAATATCTGCCATTGAGCCCCATTGTAAATGTCTCAAATTTGAAAGCTTTATATTTCTAAAACGATGAAACATTTCAAAGATTCCTTTTCAGGCAAACATGTCCACCGTAAGATGAACCTAAATAGGTTTGAATGGGGTTTCTAGGTGTAAGTATGTAGGACTAGTAGCATGCCAAAGTTTGTGCTATTGCCATTGGGAATGCATTGGGCGTTTAACTTAAATAACTCAGAAACTACAAAACATTTCAAAGTAAAAAGTTCCAGCATGTGTCTCCACAGAAAGCTGAATTATAAAAAGTGTGAATGGAGTTTCTAGGTGAAAGTGCTTTTTTGACGTGCCAATATCTGCCATTGAGCCCCATTGTAAATGTCTCAAATTTGAAAGCACTATATTTCTAAAATGATGAAACATTTCAAAGATTCCTTTTCAGGCAAACATGTCCACCGTAAGATGAACCTAAATAGGTTTGAATGGGGTTTCTAGGTGTAAGTATGTAGGACTAGTAGCATGCCAAAGTTTGTGCTATTGCCATTGGGAATGCATTGGGCGTTTAACTTAAATAACTCAGAAACTACAAAACATTTCAAAGTAAAAAGTTCCAGCATGTGTCTCCACAGAAAGCTGAATTATAAAAAGTGTGAATGGAGTATCTAGGTGAAAGTGCTTTTTTGACGTGCCAATATCTGCCATTGAGCCCCATTGTAAATGTCTCAAATTTGAAAGCACTATATTTCTAAAACGATGAAACATTTCAAAGATTCCTTTTCAGGCAAACATGTCCACCGTAAGATGAACCTAAATAGGCTTGAATGGGGTTTCTAGGTGTAAGTATGTAGGACTAGTAGCATGCCAAAGTTTGTGCTATTGCCATTGGGAATGCATTGGGCGTTTAACTTAAATAACTCTGAAACTACAAAACATTTCAAAGTAAAAAGTTCCAGCATGTGTCTCCACAGAAAGCTGAATTATAATAAGTTTGAATGGAGTTTCTAGGTGAAAGTGCTTTTTTGACGTGCCAATATCTGCCATTGAGCCCCATTGTAAATGTCTCAAATTTGAAAGCTTTAAATTTCTAAAACGATGAAACATTTCAAAGATTCCTTTTCAGGTAAACATGTCCACCGTAAGATGAACCTAAATAGGTTTGAATGGGGTTTCTAGGTGTAAGTATGTAGGACTAGTAGCATGCCAAAGTTTGTGCTATTGCCATTGGGAATGCATTGGGCGTTTAAGTAAAATAACTCAGAAACTACAAAACATTTCAAAGTAAAAAGTTCCAGCATGTGTCTCCACAGAAAGCTGAATTATAAAAAGTGTGAATGGAGTTTCTAGGTGAAAGTGCTTTTTTGACGTGCCAATATCTGCCATTGAGCCCCATTGTAAATGTCTCAAATTTGAAAGCACTATATTTCTAAAACGATGAAAAATTTCAAAGATTCCTTTTCAGGCAAACATGTCCACCGTAAGATGAACCTAAATAGGTTTGAATGGGGATTCTAGGTGTAAGTATGTAGGACTAGTAGCATGCCAAAGTTATAATTTTTTTCGGACGGCATACTATAGCATGTAGTTTTTCGTGATTTTGGACTATTTGAAAAAAAGATGAAAATCATGAAAAAACGACATGGTTTGGGACGGCATAATATATTTTGTCATATTTTCATGATTTTGGGACACTATGTCAGAGCCAGGACTTGAACCTGCAGCCTCCTGATTCCCAGGCAGGCTCTGTACCCAGAGCCACTGTGCATGCTGTTGTTAAAAGGCCAAATAGATAATGACAGAAGAGCCAGAGACTTGTTTCCATTGTGGTTCATAAACATTCAAACGTCTAGAGATAAACAACAGCAAAAGAAACAATAGACAAATCTCCTGTTATTTTATTTTTTGTATTTTATTTTTGTATCAATGTTGTACTCAAAGGGAACAGCAGACTGTGTTGTGGCTGGCAGCAAGTAGATCAGTGACTTAGCACACTGGCTGCATGATCTGGAGATTGTGGGTTCAAACCCCACTCAAATCTTTACTTGCCAAAATCTGCCATTAACCCCCATTCTGAATTTCTCAAATATAAAGCACTATATTTCTAAAACTATGAAACATTTCAAAGATTCCTTTAGAGGCAAACATGTCCACCGTAAGATGAACCCAAATAGGTTTGAATGGGGTTTCTAGGTGTAAGTATGTAGGACTAGTAGCATGCCAAAGTTTGTGCTATTGCCATTGGGAATGCATTGGGCGTTTAAGTAATATAACTCAGAAACTACAAAACATTTCAAAGTAAAAAGTTCCAGCATGTGTCTCCACTGTAAGCTGAATTATAAAAAGTGTGAATGGAGTTTCTAGGTGAAAGTGATTTTTTGACATGCCAATATCTGCCATTGAGCCCCATTGTAAATGTCTCAAATTTGAAAGCACTATATTTCTAAAACGATGAAAAATTTCAAAGATTCCTTTTCAGGCAAACATGTCCACCGTAAGATGAACCTAAATAGGTTTGAATGGGGATTCTAGGTGTAAGTATGTAGGACTAGTAGCATGCCAAAGTTATAATTTTTTTCGGACGGCATACTATAGCATGTAGTTTTTCGTGATTTTGGACTATTTGAAAAAAAGATGAAAATCATGAAAAAACGACATGGTTTGGGACGGCATAATATATTTTGTCATATTTTCATGATTTTGGGACACTATGTCAGAGCCAGGACTTGAACCTGCAGCCTCCTGATTCCCAGGCAGGCTCTGTACCCAGAGCCACTGTGCATGCTGTTGTTAAAAGGCCAAATAGATAATGACAGAAGAGCCAGAGACTTGTTTCCATTGTGGTTCATAAACATTCAAACGTCTAGAGATAAACAACAGCAAAAGAAACAATAGACAAATCTCCTGTTATTTTATTTTTTGTATTTTATTTTTGTATCAATGTTGTACTCAAAGGGAACAGCAGACTGTGTTGTGGCTGGCAGCAAGTAGATCAGTGACTTAGCACACTGGCTGCATGATCTGGAGATTGTGGGTTCAAACCCCACTCAAATCTTTACTTGCCAAAATCTGCCATTAACCCCCATTCTGAATTTCTCAAATATAAAGCACTATATTTCTAAAACTATGAAACATTTCAAAGATTCCTTTAGAGGCAAACATGTCCACCGTAAGATGAACCCAAATAGGTTTGAATGGGGTTTCTAGGTGTAAGTATGTAGGACTAGTAGCATGCCAAAGTTTGTGCTATTGCCATTGGGAATGCATTGGGCGTTTAAGTAATATAACTCAGAAACTACAAAACATTTCAAAGTAAAAAGTTCCAGCATGTGTCTCCACTGTAAGCTGAATTATAAAAAGTGTGAATGGAGTTTCTAGGTGAAAGTGATTTTTTGACATGCCAATATCTGCCATTGAGCCCCATTGTAAATGTCTCAAATTTGAAAGCACTATATTTCTAAAACGATGAAACATTTCAAAGATTCCTTTTCAGGCAAACATGTCCACCGTAAGATGAACCTAAATAGGTTTGAATGGGGTTTCTAGGTGTAAGTATGTAGGACTAGTAGCATGCCAAAGTTTCTGCTATTGCCATTGGGAATGCATTGGGCGTTTAACTTAAATAACTCTGAAACTAAAAAACATTTCAAAGTAAAAAGTTCCAGCATGTGTCTCCACAGAAAGCTGAATTATAATAAGTGTGAATGGAGTTTCTAGGTGAAAGTGCTTTTTTGACGTGCCAATATCTGCCATTGAGCCCCATTGTAAATGTCTCAAATTTGAAAGCTTTATATTTCTAAAACGATGAAACATTTCAAAGATTCCTTTTCAGGCAAACATGTCCACCGTAAGATGAACCTAAATAGGTTTGAATGGGGTTTCTAGGTGTAAGTATGTAGGACTAGTAGCATGCCAAATTTTGTGCTATTGCCATTGGGAATGCATTGGGCGTTTAACTTAAATAACTCAGAAACTACAAAACATTTCAAAGTAAAAAGTTCCAGCATGTGTCTCCACAGAAAGCTGAATTATAAAAAGTGTGAATGGAGTTTCTAGGTGAAAGTGCTTTTTTGACGTGCCAATATCTGCCATTGAGCCCCATTGTAAATGTCTCAAATTTGAAAGCACTATATTTCTAAAATGATGAAACATTTCAAAGATTCCTTTTCAGGCAAACATGTCCACCGTAAGATGAACCTAAATAGGTTTGAATGGGGTTTCTAGGTGTAAGTATGTAGGACTAGTAGCATGCCAAAGTTTCTGCTATTGCCATTGGGAATGCATTGGGCGTTTAACTTAAATAACTCTGAAACTAAAAAACATTTCAAAGTAAAAAGTTCCAGCATGTGTCTCCACAGAAAGCTGAATTATAATAAGTGTGAATGGAGTTTCTAGGTGAAAGTGCTTTTTTGACGTGCCAATATCTGCCATTGAGCCCCATTGTAAATGTCTCAAATTTGAAAGCTTTATATTTCTAAAACGATGAAACATTTCAAAGATTCCTTTTCAGGCAAACATGTCCACCGTAAGATGAACCTAAATAGGTTTGAATGGGGTTTCTAGGTGTAAGTATGTAGGACTAGTAGCATGCCAAAGTTTGTGCTATTGCCATTGGGAATGCATTGGGCGTTTAACTTAAATAACTCAGAAACTACAAAACATTTCAAAGTAAAAAGTTCCAGCATGTGTCTCCACAGAAAGCTGAATTATAAAAAGTGTGAATGGAGTTTCTAGGTGAAAGTGCTTTTTTGACGTGCCAATATCTGCCATTGAGCCCCATTGTAAATGTCTCAAATTTGAAAGCACTATATTTCTAAAATGATGAAACATTTCAAAGATTCCTTTTCAGGCAAACATGTC
The DNA here is from genome assembly GCF_951216825.1 of Electrona antarctica. NCBI lineage: Eukaryota > Metazoa > Chordata > Actinopteri > Myctophiformes > Myctophidae > Electrona > Electrona antarctica. The sequence goes on along the minus strand of NC_136794.1, from coordinate 7,397,100 downwards.
CACCGTAAGATGAACCTAAATAGGTTTGAATGGGGTTTCTAGGTGTAAGTATGTAGGACTAGTAGCATGCCAAAGTTTGTGCTATTGCCATTGGGAATGCATTGGGCGTTTAACTTAAATAACTCAGAAACTACAAAACATTTCAAAGTAAAAAGTTCCAGCATGTGTCTCCACAGAAAGCTGAATTATAAAAAGTGTGAATGGAGTTTCTAGGTGAAAGTGCTTTTTTGACGTGCCAATATCTGCCATTGAGCCCCATTGTAAATGTCTCAAATTTGAAAGCACTATATTTCTAAAACGATGAAACATTTCAAAGATTCCTTTTCAGGCAAACATGTCCACCGTAAGATGAACCTAAATAGGTTTGAATGGGGATTCTAGGTGTAAGTATGTAGGACTAGTAGCATGCCAAAGTTATAATTTTTTTCGGACGGCATACTATAGCATGTAGTTTTTCGTGATTTTGGACTATTTGAAAAAAAGATGAAAATCATGAAAAAACGACATGGTTTGGGACGGCATAATATATTTTGTCATATTTTCATGATTTTGGGACACTATGTCAGAGCCAGGACTTGAACCTGCAGCCTCCTGATTCCCAGGCAGGCTCTGTACCCAGAGCCACTGTGCATGCTGTTGTTAAAAGGCCAAATAGATAATGACAGAAGAGCCAGAGACTTGTTTCCATTGTGGTTCATAAACATTCAAACGTCTAGAGATAAACAACAGCAAAAGAAACAATAGACAAATCTCCTGTTATTTTATTTTTTGTATTTTATTTTTGTATCAATGTTGTACTCAAAGGGAACAGCAGACTGTGTTGTGGCTGGCAGCAAGTAGATCAGTGACTTAGCACACTGGCTGCATGATCTGGAGATTGTGGGTTCAAACCCCACTCAAATCTTTACTTGCCAAAATCTGCCATTGACCCCCATTCTGAATTTCTCAAATATAAAGCACTATATTTCTAAAACTATGAAACATTTCAAAGATTCCTTTAGAGGCAAACATGTCCACCGTAAGATGAACCCAAATAGGTTTGAATGGGGTTTCTAGGTGTAAGTATGTAGGACTAGTAGCATGCCAAAGTTTGTGCTATTGCCATTGGGAATGCATTGGGCGTTTAAGTAATATAACTCAGAAACTACAAAACATTTCAAAGTAAAAAGTTCCAGCATGTGTCTCCACTGTAAGCTGAATTATAAAAAGTGTGAATGGAGTTTCTAGGTGAAAGTGATTTTTTGACATGCCAATATCTGCCATTGAGCCCCATTGTAAATGTCTCAAATTTGAAAGCACTATATTTCTAAAACGATGAAACATTTCAAAGATTCCTTTTCAGGCAAACATGTCCACCGTAAGATGAACCTAAATAGGTTTGAATGGGGTTTCTAGGTGTAAGTATGTAGGACTAGTAGCATGCCAAAGTTTCTGCTATTGCCATTGGGAATGCATTGGGCGTTTAACTTAAATAACTCAGAAACTACAAAACATTTCAAAGTAAAAAGTTCCAGCATGTGTCTCCACAGAAAGCTGAATTATAAAAAGTGTGAATGGAGTTTCTAGGTGAAAGTGCTTTTTTGACGTGCCAATATCTGCCATTGAGCCTCATTGTATATGTCTCAAATTTGAAAGCACTATATTTCTAAAACGATGAAACATTTCAAAGATTCCTTTTCAGGCAAACATGTCCACCGTAAGATGAACCTAAATAGGTTTGAATGGGGTTTCTAGGTGTAACTATGTAAGACTAGTAGCATGCCAAAGTTTGTGCTATTGCCATTGGGAATGCATTGGGCGTTTAAGTAAAATAACTCAGAAACTACAAAACATTTCAAAGTAAAAAGTTCCAGCATGTGTCTCCACAGAAAGCTGAATTATAAAAAGTGTGAATGAAGTTTCTAGGTGAAAGTGCTTTTTTGACGTGCCAATATCTGCCATTGAGCCCCATTGTAAATGTCTCAAATTTGAAAGCACTATATTTCTAAAACGATGAAACATTTCAAAGATTCCTTTTCAGGCAAACATGTCCACCGTAAGATGAACCTAAATAGGTTTGAATGGGGATTCTAGGTGTAAGTATGTAGGACTAGTAGCATGCCAAAGTTATAATTTTTTTCGGACGGCATACTATAGCATGTAGTTTTTCGTGATTTTGGACTATTTGAAAAAAAGATGAAAATCATGAAAAAACGACATGGTTTGGGACGGCATAATATATTTTGTCATATTTTCATGATTTAGGGACACTATGTCAGAGCCAGGACTTGAACCTGCAGCCTCCTGATTCCCAGGCAGGCTCTGTACCCAGTGAGCCACTGTGCATGCTGTTGTTAAAAGGCCAAATAGATAATGACAGAAGAGCCAGAGACTTGTTTCCATTGTGGTTCATAAACATTCATTCATGAACGTCATTGCTCAAAGATGTTTTCTCACAACCTCCATACAACGTCCAAGTCAGCTCACTCTAAAGTCTAATTCAATGAATTATGATTCAATTGTGGTTGGGCACTTTGTGTGCAGGACACAAAAATTAAATAATCAATCGTAGCAAAAAGAGTTGAAAGTGACCTGGCGACACGCCGTCCATACGACGTTAATATTATACGCCGTCCAAGTCAGACCTCTGAAAGCTGAAAGTGCAAAACTTGAAAGTGAACTACGCCGACACGCCGTGCATACGACGTCGACACGCCGACCTCTCTCTGGACGGCGTATCAACGGCGTATCAACGTCCGCTCACGCCGTCGGACTGTTTTGGACTGTTTTAAGAGATTTCAGACCGACTAGACAGTTGAAAAGTGAACTGAAAATGAACTACGCCGACACGCCGTGCATACGACGTTGATACGCCGTCCCTCTCTTGGACAGCGTATCAACGGCGTATGGACATCCCGCTCACGCCGCCCAGTGAGGGAATGAACAAATAAATCAGGTCCGACTTGGACTTTGTATATCGTCGTATGGACGTCCGCAAGCATGGTAAAAAACAACAACAACAACAACAATGTACTTTTATAAACATTCTACAATATTTTGTGCTGATGATTGGTAAATTAAAGAAATCACATGTAAACATAATTTAATATTACATTTATTGTATTTGTGAACCTGACAGTGAAATAAATTAGTCCTTGTCGCTTTAGTCGACTGGTAACGGATGCGCCTTGTTAACATGGGGGCCCGGGTTCGCCTCCCGGCCAAGGCTACACCTGTAACAGAGTTTTTCTTTCTACATTGATTCCATAATTGCATTTTTTTTTATCACTTAGATTTTTTTAATTTTTTTGAACAAACAAACAATGAAAACAATGGCACAAGACAAACACAGTATAAACAAAGAAATAAAATCGACAATGCGTATCAAACCTTGCTTATTACTTTACATATTCCTAGACATGTTCTGTTGTTCCTCATTCCCCCATGCCCTCATTGTTCATGACCAGGTCATTAAATATTGTCCATTTGAACCATTTGTCCTCCATTTGTTCCTCCTGCAGTCTCAGGCGATGTGTCAGTTTCTCCATGAGCTGTATCTCCTGAATCAACTCCTTCCATTGTCCCTGTGTTGGAGGCTCCTTCTGTCCCCATTTCCTTGTGATAGCCTTCTTTCCTGCCGCCAATGTTTACCAGATACCTATCCTCTCCTCGTATCTCATAATTGCATTTTTGATCCTTTAACTAAACTCATTAAAAGAAATTGAGTATTTACTATTTTTTCCACCACTGAGTAGAATCAAACCAAGGATCTCTCACACTTAAAGACGGGAGACCAGCACTGTTAATGAGAGTTCGACGTCAAGGTTTAAAGTTAAATGTTATCTAAAATGCCTAACAACAACCTAACTATACAGGCTAAAACGACAACATTTATTCATTCATTCAAAACATCTGCCATCTGAACACTGCAGGCCACCTCTTGTACAGGGAGTATAATAATTTGATCCCTGAACATATTGTCTAGTCACAAGGGGGCGCTCTGTACAAAAACGATCTGACTACTAGTATAATAAATTGGAAGAAAATGAATGCGCGTGCCACACGCACGCGCATTCATTTTCTTCCAGTTTATTATACTAGTAGTCAGATCGTGTTCGGGTCCTGCTGATTGAGCTGACCAGGAGGACTTCCATCCATGGGGAGGTCAGAGGCAGGTGAGAAGGAGGCAGCAGCCATGGCGTCACTGCCGTCACATTCACAGCTGTATGGATGTACCGTATGTGACAATCCACTCTCTGGAGGTGATGGAAGGAACACACCAACCCATCATCAGCCACACTCAACGACTGATACAAGTCTACTATATACTACACTATACTATCAAACATGAATATGCCAACAAAGATTGAGTGTAATATTATTCACCTGTGATAATCTGTTCATTATATGTTCTTATAGTCTCATTTTGTAACTTCATCAAAAGTTTTTGTTCATTGAGGTTTGGCCTTATAGATGGAAATTACAAGTTACAAATACATTTGTAAACTTTTCAAAAGAATACTGTTATTTTTAGGTTGCGGCCGACCGGCCGTTGGACTTTTGGAATTTTGCTGAGTGGCCCCTGAGCCATCTAAGTTGAGTAGCCCTGCTATAGTCGTTTTTCGATTTACTATTGTATATAGTCTTTTGACATATATTGTATGTCGTTTTTCATGGTTTGACAAAAAAAAATGAAAATCATGCATTATGTTTTTCATGGTTTGATGATAAAATTATGAAAATCATGCTTTTAGACCACATACTATACTGGTTCCAAAACTGTGGTGCGTGCACCCCTTGTGGTGCGCGAGCGCCTTCTAGGGGGTGCGCGACATGAAAAGTCTAATGGTGGTGCTATGGTTTTATTTGCCAATACTTTACTTGCCAATATATGGCAAGTAATGCAGAATATAGCCTATGCTGCATAATTATATTATGCCATATTCAGGTGCATATGTGGATAAAAAGGAAATATATGTCTCTATATAGTTTATGCAATTTATATTTCCATGTGGGTGGTGCATCAGCTAGGTCGGGAGGTAACAGGGGGTGCACAGCCAAATTTGGGAACCGCTGTATATAGTATGTCATCTTTCATGGTTTTCAACAAAAAAAGAAAGATGAAAATCATGCTGTCACGAGTCAAGAACCACACCTTGGAGAAAGGTTATGTTTATTGAATGAAAAATAATATTTATTTAATAATGTTTATATTGTTGTTTATTTTTGGCTTTTCTGCCTTTATTGATATCGATATTGGTATCAAGTGAAGATGGGCAGGATAGAGGGAGAGAGAGAAGGGGAGAGACACGCAGCAAAGGTCGTCATGAACAGGACTCGAACACGCGACGCGCTGTCAGGCCAAAGCCTATATGTGGCATGCACCTGGACCACTTGGCCAGCGGGCACCCGTTTATTATTTATTGAATGAAAAAAGAAAGGACGGCCCAGACTTCTGGCCTAGCGGTCCAGGCACCTATAGGCTCCAATGTAGCCCGACAGCGTGCCGTGGGTTCGAGTCCCGATCCCGACGGCCTTTGCTGCGTGTCACTCGCCCATCTCTCCCCATTTCCTGTCTACCTACAGAAAAAGAAAGGACGAGGGGAATGGGCATAGGTTCCGGGAGGGTTGCTGACCCAGGAGTATTTTTGGCGAGGAGGTCATTCGCATCGTCGGCACAGCTTTGTGGACTGGACGGAGACCCCCCAGCAGGAACCTGAGAAGTGGGAGAGGAAGAGAGAGTAGGAGAGAAAAAGAGTTTTGTTTTCATTGTTTTGTTCCACATTAGCAATGTAAATGTCTGTTTTCTCATGCCAATAAGATTAGTTAGTTCCTCCAAGAGCAACTATGGAGGTGGGATCATGCGAGAAGCCTGTAGGAAAGCGGCTTGGATGAATAATAATTCAAAGCCTAAGGCTTCTGGGTGTTTTGGGCAGGGTTTAAGTAGTGGCCACTGGCCATGATTTGGTATATTTCTCCTCCTGAACATCTGTTGTCCCAACTCCATTTTCGACGACATAATATACTAAACTATACTAAATGGTGCATTTATATAGCACCTTTATCCAAGGCGCTTTACAGAGATTGTGCATTACATTCACCCATTCATACACCGATGGCAGCGGAAACCATGCAAGGGACCAACTAGCACATCGGGAGCAATTAGGGTTTGAGTGTCTTGCTCAAGGACACTTCAACAGTAACTCTGAGGGAGCCCGGGTTCGAACTGGCAACCTTACGGTTACCATCCAGGCACTCTACCCCTGAGCCACCGCCGCCCTATACTATATGTCGTTTGACGATTAAAAAAAGTTTTTAGATTATAGCACACGTTGTACTACTGTACTTGACAAACTTCTGTACTTCACATTCACCTCTATACGACACTTTTCATATCGATTTTTGAGCAGTTCTTTTTTTGTTTGTTTGATCTAGTGTGTTCTCATCTTTACTCCATTATAGATTTCCTGTCAGCATGCACAGTCTGTGTTGTTGTATTATGTATGTTTGGTTGCATCGGCCATACAGGTCAGTAAACAGCTTTTAACACATCTTGCGTAACACCATCAGCTCAATCACATTCTTTGTGGGAAAATCTGTCATGAATCCTCTCGACAGTCTGAGTCAACAAATAGACATAACTCATAGGACCTTAAGAAATGGCATATTTCAATGATTACCGGGATACATATCTCGAAATGAATGGGACCACGTGATATGAATATGAACAGCAAATGAACATGAATAAAATCAGATAAGATACGACCTGTTATATCACGAATCTATTATCCGCTCCATATCAGTCCGTTGGTCGGGGTGGCCCCTTGAAGCGCAGGCCAGAGGTGTCGTCTGTTCTGGAGAGCTCTGACGTTCAGACACTTTTTTCTCCCTGGAAATAAAAACGTCTGGGTTTCCGAGGCGAGGCTAGTCTCTCTGTGACCTTGCTAAGCACAGCTAGGGTACACACTCTTATAAGTAATGGTAAAGGTCTACTTTATCTCATCAAACTACATGTGCAGCCAGGCCGCATACAACCGCATTGAGGACCTCGCCAGGACCTTCTGGGCTCACTTCCCCATCGCCAACACACTGGGCCTGATGCTGAGGAGTGCTTTGTGTCAACAGCATGTGTGAGGCTTTCGTCAGCAAGTAAGCGTGCTCGTGCGTGTGTGCATGCGTGCGTGCGTGTGTGTGTGTGTGTGCATGCGTGCAGTCCTGGGGTGTGGTGGAGGTATTTAGGAACAGATGGATGAATTTAAATTAATGTATTACTTCATTAAGCAGCCTTATTCACTACTTAATAATATTAGGTAGTCAATTATTCATGATTCATCCTATTTATCCACGTCTCACAGAGAACGTGGTGACTTATATGAGACCTCATTTCACGCTTCTATGTACTGCAAATGAAGAATTATGATTTAAGTAATTCGTCTTTTCACCTGAATCTGAAATCCAGAACCCACGATTCTTTGCAAAGTGAAGTGATCTCATTTCTGCTCCCATCAGCTCCATAACCAAATACTATATGTATAATTAATATATCACACCTGAGGGGAATTGGGGTTTTGTCTGAGCATATATGGGTTTTCAGTATGACTTTAGTTGGTCGCGTTTAGTTGGTTGCGTCCGAAACCACAGGTGTATGTGTAGTAAATGTTAATACTACACATGCTATTTCAGCCTACTATGTGCACCTACTAGCACAGGGGTTCTCAACCTTTTTGGCCGGGGACCCCCGGAAATGCTTTGGCAATGTCTCGGGACCCCCGCTCCGCCCCCTCCCGACCCCCAATATAAATTGACTGCTACAATAACATTAAACCATTTTGGGCGGGAACCGCTTTTGGTGTTTTAAGCATTGTTATAATTTAGCTATTGAAAAATAGCAGATCTACAAGCTCATAGCGCGCCACCGAGTGGCGCACTACGAGCTTGTAGGTCTGCTATTTTTTTTAAATCGTGAAAATATTATTATTATTATTATTTATTTTTTGAAAATAATTTGGGGACCCCCTAAAATAATTCGGCGACCCCCCGAGGGGTCGCGACCCACGGGTTGAGAACCCCTGTACTAGCAGTATAGGCTTTCACTTCGGACATACTAAAAATAAATTTGGCATGTCGTATTAAATTGTATATAGTATGTTAGCTGTGGAGGGGTGTGGTGGTGGAGCTGGAGCGTGGAGGTTATGAAAGCTGAAGAGCATGATGCATCAGCCAGAGTACTGGTTACAAAGTAATGGCTCCATCTTTGTGTCATAATTTCTGTGAGTGATTCATGGGCGCAAATGTTCAGATCCAAGACTCTCTTGCAAGTAATGGTCTGATAACAATTAAGCTGCCAACATGCATATGACAATTAAGGACACTCTTAAAAAAACAACAATATTTCTTTGACCAGGTATAGGATACATAAAAGATGAACATGACCATATGACTGACTAGACAAGCCAGTTGAAAACCAATAACAAATCTTCGATTATCTATAGAGCTGTAATAGGATGGAACTCATTGCATAACCAATACAAATACAAAATTCACCTTTAAGAAAGGGTTAAAAGAACACCTTATGCAAATAAGCCTGCAAATAATCCCTAGAGGCACAATGTTTAATGTGTTGAAAGTGATTTTCATTTAGTTTTAATTGCACTACTTTTATAGCTTTCTTCAGATTATAGTGAATGTGAACAATAACATTAATGTCTTTGTTTGTCTGCGGTCAGACCTCAGGAAGACTAGCTTTTCTCATGGCAAAAGCTAATAGGGATCCTAACAAACCATAAACAATAGGAAGCACTTTAGTACAAAACGTATGTTAAAAGTGAATATGTACTGTAGCATATTAATGGTGCATTATGTTCCAATTGATATTTGATACAATAGATAGATATCTTTATTGATCCAGAGGGGAACTTTCAGTCACCGAGAGGCAGCACAGCAGTTAAGGTCCCCACACACCGAGCGCGTTTTTCGGATTTTTAGTGGCGTTTCTCCATCGGTTTTCCGAAAAACGCGTCCAGTGTGCAACCACCTTTAGAGTTGCAAAGTTATAGATACAGCAATACTATGCCTAATGAATACAAGGTAAGAAATAACAATAAGAAGCACCTTTAACCCATTTAGGCCTGACGTTGAAATTAAAAAAAAAATCTTCTAAATCCTCCAGTTTTCTGAAATAAATATTTTCACGATTTTTCAAAAATAGCAGACCTACAAGCTCGTAGCGCGCCACTCGGTGGCGCGCTACGAGCTTGTAGATCTGCTATTTTTCAATAGCTAAAGCATAACATGATGCTAACACCAAAAGGGATTCCCGCCCAGAATCGGTTAATAAAGAACAACAGCATACATATACCTACAGTATCTATCCTGCACTATACAGAAAAACAACTCCCAATATCCACAGTAAATATCTGTACAACTACTACTGTAGGTATACACTATTATATATACCCTCATTAGAGGTCAGAGCCCTTGGTACATCTTTTATTGTAAGCTATAATTATGTCGACATGACAATAACAAATACAACTGGAAAAAGTGCCCTTCTGGGCACAGGTCTCCACCAGGAGGATAGGAGTGTGTGTGATGTTTGGCAAAATGTTTAGGAGTAATATAAACATGTGTCTGCGTGTGTCTGCGTGTGTGTGTGTGTGTGTGTGTGTGTGTGTGTGTGTGTGTGTGTGTGTGTGTGTGACGCGACTTGGCCACCATGACACTGATTTGAAAAGTGGCATTTCTTCCTCAGCCTAGTGGGAATATGCATGCACAGTTTCACCGCAATCGGACGCTGCGTTGAGGAGTTTTTGTACAAAACGGGTACAAAGCGGGCTACTCCTGAAAACTTTAGAAGCCAATCGTAGCCAATCAGGATGGATTATGAGAAATCAAACAAACCCGTCTTGATCACATGACTATGGCGAGCATGTGTACCGATTTGCATGAAATTTGGATAAAATCTGAAGGAGTAATATTAGAAAATGTGTTTTACATGTCGACCTCCTGGTGGCGCTATAAAGAGCAGATGTGGAAAATTCCAGGAAAAGGTTTTTCCTTGGCCTCTAGGGAGTTGGCATACAAAGTTTTACACAGCTCCGTGCAGTTAGAGGTGAAAACACTAATCGGCCAGTTATAGCGCCACCATGAGGCTTAGTTGAAAATGTTCCAGTGGTATTTCTTCCTCGGACTAGTGGGCACAAAGAAAAATATGCGTGCACAATTTCACGGAAATCACACGATGTGTTCATGATTTGCGGCATTTTGTTGAGCACTCCTGCGAACTTTGGAAGCCAATATTAGCCAATCAGGATGGAGTTTGAAAAATCTGAAAGACCCGTTTCGTTGAATGACAAAATCTGTAGGTGTACTGTCCAAAAATTGTTTTGCACAAAGCAGCTTCCTGGTGGCGCTATAAGAGGCCAATGTGAAAACCTTGGAGCAGAGGTTCAGCTGTGGCATTCAGGGAGTGTGTGTGCAGAGTATGGCTGCGATCAAGCCAACAGGTGCCGGAGATTAGCTGTCCACAGACGGACGGACACACACACAAACAGACGGACGGAGTGCAAAACACACTCTCTCCCCATGTCTTCTGCCTGGTGGAGACAATAATAATGCATTCAAATTATGTTTGCAAAGCATATTGTAAGTTAACAGCATGCTTGCATTGCACTACATCACAATTTACATTTTAAGTTCCAGCCCAGGCTTTCAGCAGCATAGCGAGGCTATGGTAATTGATAACAACATACATTTTTCACTGTAGAATAATGATTGACAAACAAAGTGGCACCGGCTGACATTTGATAATTCAGTAGCTGAATGCCAATGTCATACATCGTTACCGTGTTGCTTTTAGTAAGTCATGCAACGGAAAGGGAGGGAAATCTGGGAATTGAAGAGAACTGAAATAATTTCAGAAATAGTTATGTATATTTGTAGTAATAGGGCATACTGCTATGACAATAGTGAGGCTTCATTTGGGACAGAGCAGCGTGCTAAATATTACAATACCGTTGCTTATGAAGTACTGGAATAAGCTGTTTAAAATAGCTGTGGGACAATGCAAAGGAATGCGGCAGTTAATTAATTTGACACGTAGTTTGAGAAGACTCCCTGTATAGCAATGTAATCCCATTAGAAGTGCACATAAGTAAGAAATACACTACAATAGCGGCCTCCATCATTTCGTAGCCTAATGAAAAGTAAGTCTCTTCGCTCGGTGCCGGAGATTAGCTGCTCACAGACACATGGACTGACCAACAGGGGCGAAAAATAATTGGTCTATACTCTATATAGCAAAGGTTATTCAACTAATTTAGATTAGGCAGGGGTCCACAATTGTAAAATGACTTGAAGTAGGGGGCCACAAGACGGGGACAACAGAAATGAACCAAATGTTGATGGTTAACCGTTTCACCAGTTGTGTGTTATATGTAGGTCCGATAGCACACAACAATGGAAATGATGTCCAATATGGTAACTAATTAGGACCTTCTTCATCATACTGCATTCATGCATTTTGATGTTTGACAGGATAATTTCTGTGCCAGTCCTTTATAGAGCACTGGCATAGATTTTGAACATATCATACCCACAATACCCAACAGGCAGTTGGGAGGGCGAGCAGTGTGGTGGGATGGTATCAGCATTTCTCAGCCAAGCTTATTTTTCTTTTCTCTGGCCAGATTGTTCCTATGCCTCATTGCTCGGGCGAATAAGCAACAGTGTTCAGCAATCTACTGGCATAGTGGCATTGTGGCTTACACATGTGGGAGCTTGTGAAATCATTCTAGCAAAATTTAAAAAAAAAGCCAGATTGCATTTCGGATCTCACAACTAAACTAAACTGCCACGTTCAGTGTCATAAAAATACAATTCTCTTTAGTTTATTAAAAGGATTGAATTTAGCCCACAAAACTAATCAGATTATCATATTTAAAAAAAGAAAAGAAAAAACTATGCATCATGTTAAGACCAGCCTGCCTCTGAGCGAACTATGGCCTGTGCTAAGTGTGCACATGCACAGGGGCCCTTGAGCCAATAGGGGCCCTTGGATTCGGAATGTCCTCAAAGTCACACTTCCAACAAGCTTTGACCTGCGCAGAAAGGACTTTCCGTTCCAGGCAGAGATAATAGCCAAAACATCTTGAAAACGGCCACTTTAGCTGATTTTCGATCGCCGAATGTCGACATTGTCACTCGTCTTTCTTTTAACACAGGCTAGGAATGTCGGACCAACGACAAAATAGGGGGGGGGGGGGGGACGCCAATTTTCACTTTAATCCTTCCCTGCCTCTGAGATGGAAAACTACCCAAAGCACACATGAATATTCACTTCGTTAAGAGAAAGGTTATCCCAGCTGCAGACCGTCCTGTATCTGTAGGATAGGAGGGAGGTAGACAACATTCCACCGCCATGGGCCAGTTTCCACTCGGAGCATCTGGCTTCCCGCCCCCTCTCTCCCTCTCACTTCTATACACCAGTGTTGTGTTTGTTGCTTCTTATTAGAAGGTCGGTACCAAAAGGCTGTGCGGAACACAATGGCTACTCGGCAGCTCTATTTCAGGTTAATGGGGCTTTCTGTATTGCTGGCACTGTTGGCCCTCACAGGTGAGACATACAACACTTTTATGTCTTGTATTTTGTTGTTTTTGTTGTTGCCGTTACTCTGTTTTACACTTTGTTTTTGTGGTATCACACATAAGTAACAAACATTGGCATTTCTACACTGGGCTTTACATTTTAGGCTTTCATGGAATCACAATTTACAATTCGAGATGTTAGACCTAGGTATGTGTGTAAAACTGCTTTTTGGTGCACTTGCACGTTTCCTAAAGCATAGAGAGATACTTTGAATTAATGGATGAGAAATTAAACCATGAGCTGTTAAAGGGTTAGATTTTTGGACTTAAAGGCAAAGCTGTGGGAAATCCTTGCCATAAACATAGTGGTTGCAAAGGTATTAATTGATTGCCTGCGTTCTGGTGCGGTTTTGGTGAATATTAAGTAGTTCCGGACATTTAGTGGGGGCCTGGGGGCCACTCGGTAAAAAATTAATGAATCCACAAAACTAGCGTAATTTGTATTGTTGACCTATTTCAACCATATAGTGCAACTTTCGTTCAACTTGAGGGGTCAAAATTTAACGAAAGCTGCTCTATATCAGGTGTTTTCAACTGATTGTGAACGAGAGACCACCACCCATCTGACTTAAGGTGCGTTCAGACTTGAATATGTATATTCGCCTCGGTTCGTTTCGTTTGTGTCGCGCCGCTCCTCGCTCGCGCAACTATCGCCTTTGCATTGACTTTGTATGTAATCGCGCCGCTCTAACCATCCAAGTCTGAACGCAGCTTTATAATCAACCTGGGGACCACTGTTGTGATGGGTGGGTTAAGATTAGTGCTTTTGTAATGCATCCCATGTGTGTATACATCCCACTGTTTCTCAACCAATGGTCCATTGACTACTAATAATTAATAACCAGACAATCTTGTGCACTTCCCCCTCTTGAGAACTCCTTTTTTCTGTTGAATTTCTTGGTCTCCAACTTGTCAGTAAATGACTACATGGACGGTCATCATAGGTCACCGGGTCATTCAGTTCAGTTTCTGGAAAGAAAAATGTAAAAAATAAATAAAAAAATCAACAAATCCTACATTACTAAATGCATGGTCAGGGACCACATGCAATACCTTCACGGACCACCAGTGGTCCATGGACCACCTGAAAACCCCTGCTCTATATGGTAGAAATAGGTCAACAATACAAATGATGCCAGTTTTACTTCCATACAGGTGGACTACACAATATAATTAAGAAATGAATCATATTAAGCTCTGTGGCATCATGTATCATGTGTACCAAATGAGCAGAACAGGCTCAGTTCATCTCCATTTTGGGGGGGTCGTTATTGGGGCACAGTCCCAAGGAGCTTCAGGCACAAAGACTGATCAACTGTGTTTCAATTGGCTCTGTGCGTGACTGTAGTTCCCCTTTCCAGAAGGAAACCTTCACATCTCTGCTGTCGGGAGGAAAACATTTTCATTTTTCAGGAAATAAAGAAAACCAAGCAATACAGCCTCGTCAAAGTTGGTGTTGTAACTTTATATATTGTCATGAGATGGGAGAGGTGTCACTCATCTCATGTCACCCACATCTCATGTCACTTCCACGAGATGAGGAGAGGTGGTGGAGTTAGTTGCTTTAGCAGACATTTTGAGGGTCCAATGGAGTTAAGAGGTTTTGTCCAAAGCACTTCTTACTACTTTCCATTGGTTCAATATTTTCGAAACAACACACAGACATAGAGGGCGTTCAATAGCACTGATTTATGCCAAAAAAATGAAAAACCTAAAAAATGGAGTTATGAGGTTTCCTCCCGACAGCAACGATATGGGTTTCTCGTTCAAATCTGCTGCTGAACCCATCATATGAAGCTATGACAAACTGACTTGGAACATGAAACGTGAATCATGCCACCTTCTGGAAAAGGGAACTACAGAGCCTGATCAATAGGAGACATTAGTAAGTAGGGTTGGAAATTGCGCATTACAGTATCTAATGAAAAACAGAAGAACACCAGGTACTGGGAATGTCAGTGCAGGATTATCACAGGGGTTCTCAACCCGTGGGTCGCGACCCCTCGGGGGGGTCGCCAAATTATTTTAGGGGGTCCCCAAATTATTTAAAAAAAAAAAAACGTTCTCTTTTTTTGTACACGATTTTTCAAAAATAGCAGACCTACAACCTCGTAGCGCGCCACTTGGTGGCGCGCTATGAGCTTGTAGATCTGCTATTTTTCAATAGCTAAATTATAACAATGCTTAAAACACCAAAAGGGGTTCCCGCCCAAAATGGTTTAAGGTTATTGTAGCAGTCAATTTATATTGGGGGTCGGGAGGGGGCGGGGCGGGGGTCCCGAGACATTGCCAAAGCATTTCCGGGGGTCCCCGACCAAAAACGTTGAGAACCCCTGGATTATCAGACTGTGTCAACAACAACAATCCGTTAATGACTACATAGTGAGGATGTTACAGAAAGGCTTTCAGTGCATAAACCCCTCATTGCAAAGACAAATGCATACAAAAACCATATAGGCACTGCTCAACAGAGATCTGGAGAAATGTGTTTTGTTAGAACGGTGCTCCATCCCTTTCATTAGAGTTCCAGAGACTTGTACAATCTATGCCAAGGCACACTGAAGCCGTCTTGGCAGCTCGTTGTGGCCAAATACCTTACTAAGATACTTTGTTGTTTTTTCCTGAAATTACTCACCATGCAGTCTGTGGGTTGGCTCTTGGCTGGGCAGCTGGCAGGTAATGCGGTCCTCTCTCTGAGCCACACACACACACACACACACACACACACACACACACACACACACACACACACACACACACACACACACACACACACACACACACACACACACACACACACACACACACACACACACACACACACACACACACACACACACACACACACACACACACACACACACACACACACACACACACACACACACACACACACGCGTAAAGTGGTTTGCCAAGACAAGGTAATGAATGCGTGGAAGAACTTGAAAAGAGCATATTAGATTGAGTAAACTAGTCAAATAACTATCTATATAACTATATAAATATCTTTGAAACAGTATAGCTGTCATTAAGTAGACAGGTCTTTGTCATGTGATTGGTTTAAATCAGGAGACAATTAAGGGATCAATGGCTAATGGGAGGGAGGATTAAGCAGAACATAGCAGAATTTCAGTGAGCAACACTGTAAATAAATGAGTCAAGCACAGCAGGTACCAATCTGCAAAGTGTGACTTTAGTTTAGATGTATTTATGTAATTTATTCATACGCTGCTGAGATACTGTTCTGTTTGTTGTTACACTGCTTTATTTACTGGGAGAGAAACTCCTGCAAACAATTTCCTCTAAATACCTCTATGTGTAACATTAAAATGTAATTGCACTGTGTGTGTGTGTGTGTGTGTGTGTGTGTGTGTGTGTGTGTGTGTGTGTGTGTGTGTGTGTGTGTGTGTGTGTGTGTGTGTGTGTGCGCGTGTGCGTGTGTTCGAGGTATCTTCTCCCGGTGTTTATCCGTTCGCCTTCTCACGGCACACCAGTAGTGCAATTCTCTCCAAACTTTGCACACATGTATGTCACAGGTTGGGACATTCAATAGGTTAGCTTTCAACGATCACATCATTTTTTCACTTTGATAAAATTAAAGTCGTTCCTCTGCCTGTGCAATCTTGTCCAGTAGGTGGCTGGCTCTACTGTGTACAGAGAGCCATGGCATTCACATCAACAGAGCAGCACCTCATTAGATCGCCTGCAACTGGTTCAGAATACAGCTGCTAGGTTGCTGACCAGGTCCAGGAGATATAACACCTGTCCTTGCCTCCCTACACTGGCTCCCAGTTAATTACAGAATACATTTTAAGATTCTAGTCATTACACACCGAGCCCTCCATGGCCAGGCACCTCCTTATAGTATCTGTCTGACCTGCTCCAACCGTATGTGCCCAGAAGGTCACTGAGATCCACATCCCATGGCCCAGAAGGTCACTGAGATCCACATCCCATGGCCCAGAAGGTCACTGAGATCCACATCCCATGGCCCAGAAGGTCACTGAGATCCACATCCCAGGCTTTGCTGGTTGTTCCTCAGAGCCTTTGCAGGTTTTGCCCCTAGTCTATGGAATGAGCTCCCCTTCCACCTAAGAACTGTGGATTCTGTGGACATTTCTAAAGGACTGTTGAAAACTCACCTTTTTAGACAGGCCTGTTGAATGTTGATTGCTTTATTCTAACTCTATTTTGTCTAACTTTATTAGTGATTTAGTTCTTGACTTGTTTTATTGACTTGTTTTACTTTTATTGTTTTTAAAGCACTTTGTGACTGTCTGTGAAAGGTGTTCTATAAATAAACTTTACTTACTTACATTAATACCTCCTTTCATGGGTAAGATGCACGTAGGATGGGGCCAAACACCCGCAGTGCGCCTATTCTCGTTTCACAATAAATACCCACAAAATCATCAATAACCAGTACGACGCCCTGAGGGCGAGAAGCGACCTCGCCCTTGCACACATCCGCCTGGGTGACGGCAGGCTGCTGGGCGAGCGCTGGCGCTTTGGCAATGGGGTCAGATCAACATATGGAATGAATTATGTACTGGCCATATATGGAGCGTGTCTTGAGTGTACAGGGTTTGATGAGGTTGAGGGAGGTTCACCCCCCCACCCACTCCCATGTGACCCTGCTCCTTTCTCTGTCCCGGTCGCAATAATTGTAATTTGTTTACATTGTGGTAACAAACAAATTGTAAATTTCACACATCTGCTGGCTTTCTTTCAGATGTCAACAGCTTTGTCGCCTATTAATTTGTCAGTGTGGTCAGTAGAAAATAGAAAAAGTAGTAATGCCCATCGTCATACTTCATTGCTGGTAGCAAAGTGTGCACATTTTAAGGGCCGATTCATACTCCTATTTTACCGCTGTTTCGGCGCTGTAGTGCCGAAATGATTTCGGCTTGTCAGAAATTTTCAGTAGCACCGAAGAGCCGACTTTAGGACGGTACCCGCCCCCCCGAACCTCAAATGACGTCACATTGTAGGCTCTACAGAGCCGAACCGACTTTTATTCGGCTCTAAAATAGAGGTATGAATCGGCCCTAACAATTAGCACAAACAAATAAAATAATAATGCTTTAGTCTTTAGTCAAGACAAAAAGGAGAGAATAGAGCCATTTAGAATTTCAGACAACCACCTCAGAGTAGAAATTGTTTTGTATGTAGGCTCACATTCTGTCAAACACTGAAACTGTACGATGACACTAGATTATACTGCATGTGCATTTGTGTGCATCTTCTATGAGGCTTTCAGCTGACTGGATGTATTACATAGTAAAGCAGGTCGACGTGGTCGTATGTAATTAATTTGTGTGCATCGTCTATGAGGGTTTCAGCTGACTGGATGTATTACATAGTAAAGCAGATCAACCTGGTCGACGTGGTCGTATGTAATTCATTTGTCTCAATGAAACATGGCAGCTCCTCATTAACTCTCTATTGACAGATGTTTCCAGTGAAAGCAGCCTGCTCAAGATCTTGAGGAAGAGAGATGGTAACACTCAAATTATACTTTCCGCATTCAGGCTCAGTTCAATGTCGTCAATCTTTTTTGCACACATTTCATATGCTTTTGTCCACTAAGACCTCATTCACACAGTCCTGTGTCTTCTGTGGGCCATGGCCACCTCAATGCATTTGCAATGGGAGTCACATGGTTTCATGACACAACCTTGTTGCATGGCCGTCTTCTGCCCTCCCCCCCTGACTCTCATTGGAAATGCATTGAGGCGGCCATGACACACAGAAGATACAGGACACGCGTGTGTCTAGGTGTGAATGAGGCCTAACGCATCTGTCCTTCTGTGCTTCTCTCAAGTGACAGACGCTGGGAATGCTCCTTCAAAGTCTGCTATAGCGGTCACTCCCGCCAAGGCTAAAGAGTTCCTGGCAACGCTGAGCAGAAGCAAAAGGAACGTCTGGGATCGCAGCAGACCTGACGTACAGCAGTGGATTAGACAGTTCATGTACATGGGCTTTGACGAGCAGGTGAGTAAACGCCGGGATGGAACAACTGGAACAACATATTTTGAGATGGGGGTCGGAGGCCAAATACACATGATTCTAGGGGTCCTTTTTTTTCTTTTATGTTTTTTTTGGCTTTCGCCTTTATTTTATATTTTTTATGGAGGGACAGACAGTAGGCTGACAGGAAATGGGGAGAGAGATGGGGGGTGACATGCAGTAAAGGCCGTCGGGATCGGGAGTCGAACCCGCGGCACACTGCCAGACTGGATTACCAGCCAAGGTGCCTGGACCGCTGAGCCACGGCCCAGGCCGATTCTAGGGGTCCTTGACATAAAATAGGTTGAGCACCAGACATACCAGCTCAGTGGCCTTGTGGTTAGAGTGTCCGCCCTGTGACTGGGAGGTCGGGGTTCAATCCCCGGCCGGGTCATACCAAAGACTCTAAAAAATGGGACCCAATGCCTCCCTGCTTGACACTCAGCATCAAGGGTTGGATTGGGGGTAAGTCCCTGTGACATACTAGCGTCATGTCCAGGGGGTGTACCTGTACATCAAGCTGCCTCACGCTACAGAAACAGGAGATAGGCTCCTGCCCTATGGGCCTCATGGCTCGGCAAGGCTACTTACTTACTTACCACAGACATAGAAACAGGTCTTTCAGAAAACCATCATGATTTAGAAGACATTTTTAAATGGGTTAAAAGGAATACCTGGTCACCTTGTTTCTGTCTCCTGAGTTTGTGTCAAATTTCTCCCCAGGTACTGTTCAGTAGCTGCCTTGCGCCTAATAGTTAGGATGGGTTATACATGCATAGGTACAATATGTGCAAATGTATTGTTGTATTTGCACCAGCTTGCAACACAATATGAACACAAATGTCAGATTAAAGCATCATTTGTAAATTGACACAATAGGTTTTCAAAGAAACTCTTTCTTACAGACCTTAAATAGTAGTGCGCCCAAGAAATGACTTATTTTCTATCAATTACACACCCCATCATGAAGGCTTGAATTCACGGAGATTTGTTTGTCGTCGCACTACTGAGCCAATAATTTGATGACTGGCAGAGACTGAGGGCAGTATTATGCGTGTCTTAACTCATTCCATGCCACGTGACGCCTTTGGACGCCTCCCCTTTATGTACCAGGTCTTATGACTTAACTTAAGACCTGGAAGCGTGGTCAATGCTGTTTGGCCACTCAGAATAGCCAAATGGCATTGATCACGCCTCCAGGTCTTAAGTTAAGTAATAATACCTGGTACTTAAGACACGCATAATACTGCCCTCAGTCTCCATATATTGAGTCACTCTGACTCCGCCAGCCATCAAATTATTAGTGGCACTTGAAATCTAGTTTCTCTTTTGGATAACCTTGCCTACAATTATTGTTCAACATTAGTACGCACAAGTTCATGAACAGTGTCTACACTCACCACTGCTCAATTACTTTCACTTTGATAGCCTTGTTTAAACTGGTTTTAAGCCATCTAGGCGTGCAGTAATTTGATTTGACTGACTGAAGGATTTGAATACAGCTCGATAAATAATAAGGGACGATAGGCCTATATGTACATGGCCTGCGTACAGTATCAGCATGTGGTTGTTGGGGGGCAGCAATATTTTGATATTTTAATACTTTTAGATAGGAGAGTGTAGAGACAGGATTCCTCTAGAGCAATAAGAGGGGACTCAAGAACGGAGACTTTCGGTTTTTGGTCATATCGTTGGTTAAGAACAGCAGAGCTGAGGAATTCACAAGGGACAGCGGGAAATGGAGGGGACTGGAGGAGGGAATGGAGGCCACTTGTGGCTTCCATTTCCTCCTTCAGCCAGCAGCATAATAAGCCTATCTCACAGAATTTCCCCGCCCCCTTAATACGCCCCCTTTCGGGGTTAGTGGTGATAGCGTGACGTCACTCCATAGACGCTACATGTTAACAGAGGTAATTTAAGAAGTCTACGGCTGCGTTCGAATTCATTCCCTATGCCCCATATAGTGCACTACTTTGGGGTTCCGCCATTTTGTTATAGTGTCCGAATATGTAGTGAGCATTTTTGCACCCTAATGTAGTGGACTGAAGTATCCCACAATGCACCGGGAATTGTAGGGACCATCCGATGGTCACTACAAAAACACAGCGAAGCAAATCTGCCCCATAATGCATTGCGCAAGCTCGCTCTTGAGCGCACATGCACGCGTTTGCGCGCACGTGAGCTGCTTCTGCATGCATGCGCTTATTGCGCTCCAACTCAGAAGAGGCAGAAGTTGAACCAGCGAAAGAAATCAACACAAATGTACTTTTTAAACTTTCGTTTCCCCTCTTTTCTTCCCTGGCGGATCTCAAAGCTACAGATCTCGAGACAAATATGAACATATGTTTTATTCATATTAATTAATTCCTGCCATTAAAAAATATATGTTATCTAACATGATTTAATTTAATTGCGCTAAATACATTACAACTTCATTATGTAGGCAGTAATTTATTGGACTGCTGTTTCTGTTAACGTCCGTATTGTGAGCAGAGCTTGTAGATTGGCTACTTTTGGTAATTCTTTACCAAAAGTACCCGATCTACAAGCTCACAACACGGACGTCGCGTTGCTTATAGATCGGCTATTTTTACCGTATCCCCCCCCCCCCCCCCCAGGATTAGCGGGGGTTCATAATCATGCTGCTGATATTTTCATATTGTCAAGGTGGTGCACTGTTTTCATATTGCTGGATAATGGATATAATATTAATTTATTGATAATAATCATAGGCCTATGTTATTTTAAAATAATAACCTTTTTATCATAATTTCAGCAACAGCGTTTTGACTGGTTTTTTGTAGTCAGTTGATTCTTCATATCCAATTGAGTGAAACGGCCGGGATGATTTGTTTATTTTTCATACAGTTCTTTATGAGGCGATCTGAAAAAACCCTATGGGGATTACAATGCAAACTAGAAAGGTCGCAATTTTAAAAAATTGCAAAGTGTGGTTGCCGCAGTGGCTCACATATACCCCTCCCACTGATATTGCCAGCCAATTACAATGTCGCGTCACCCCTGCGATCATGCGTAAGTAATTCGGAGGGGATTTATCCCCCAAAAATCATGTTTTTGCGACAAACGGTTACATTTCTCGCATCTGCGGCGCCCCCTATGGATGAAAATGGAATTGCTTTTGGTACTTGGTTGATTTAACCACCCGCGACATGTGATTCAAATTTGGGATGGATCGGACATTTCGTTTGGGATTTTAGACATTTTTTGTAAAATAGGCCCATCCCACTAACTTCGGAAGCCGATTACGGCCGAACGATACGCACTATCAAGATTCCGCCTGTGGTGTCTTCATCGGAAAGGTCCAGAGATCATGTGTACCAATTTTTGTGAGATTTGGACAAAATCTGTAGGAGGAGCAAAAAGTGTGTTTTGGAGAAAATTCAAAATGGCGGAAAATCTATCATGACGCAAATGGGCGGGGCCTATATGGGGAGATGCGTCATGGCCCAAGGAAGTCAGGGGAAAAAACAATTTGATTTTACGACCTACGGTTCAAGAGTTATAAGCCAAAACGTAAAGTGGGCTGTTATAGCGCCACCATGAGGCCGACCGATAACATTATAAGTTGATTAATTTTAGTAATTATTATGAACCTACCCTCCAAGTTTTGTAACTATAGTGCTTACAGTCTCTGAGGAAAAAATACTTGAATGTGACAAAATGCGAAAAATCGCATTTTCCCATTCATGTCAATGGGAAATTCTATTCACTAATAAATTCATATCAATTAAACTATACAACATTTCTCTTAAAAAAATACAAGCACATCCTTCCCGATGAAGCCGGTCAATTTGAGATATGGCTCAAGTGCGTACAGTCAAAACTGTGGGAGGAGTAGCACATTAAAAAAAAGACTAATCCAGGTAAATAATAACTAGAAAGCAGTTCCTGTAGAAACTGCGTGGGCTCGCTAAAAACGCAATGTATAAAGTTATAGCTGTGTCTGTGGGACCACCCACCAAGTCTGAACACTGGTTTTTCATTTTTAAGTTTTCTTTTAAGTTTTTTTTTTAAGTTTAAAAAAAAAAAAGGTAAAAAAAAAAAAAAGTTTAGAAAAAAAAGTTTAAAAAAAAAGTTTAAAAAAAAAAGTTTTAAAAAAAAAAAAGTTTAAAAAAATAAAGTTTTAAAAAAAAAAAGTTTAAAAAAAAAAAAGTTTTTAAAAAAAAAAGTTAAAAAAAAAGATACAAAAAAAAAAGTTTAAAAAAAAAAAGTAAAAAAAAAAAAAAGTAAAAAAAAAAAAAAAGTTTAAAAAAAAAATATTTTTTAAGTTTATATTAGTGTTCCTATTGGTGGTGTAAGTCCATAAACAAATTTTCAGGACTGTATCATGCTGCAAACAAAAGTTAGAGCTGTGTAAAGGCCAGCCAATGGGACCACCCACCAAGTCTGAACACTGGTTTTTCATTTTTAAGTTTTCTTTTAAGTTTTTTTTTTAAGTTTAAAAAAAAAAAGGTAAAAAAAAAAAAAAAGTTTAGAAAAAAAAGTTTAAAAAAAAAAGAAGTTTAAAAAAAAAAGTTTAAAAAAAAAAAAAGTTTAAAAAAATAGTTTAAAAAAAAAAAAGTTTAAAAAAAAAAAAGTTTTTTAAAAAAAAAGTTAAAAAAAAAGTATAAAAAAAAAAAGTTTAAAAAAAAAAAGTAAAAAAAAAAAAAAAGTTTAAAAAAAAAATATTTTTTAAGTTTATATTAGTGTTCCTATTGGTGGTGTAAGTCCATAAACAAATTTTCAGGACTGTATCATGCTGCAAACAAAAGTTAGAGCTGTGTAAAGGCCAGCCAATGGGAAGACAGAAGGGCGGGGCTTAAGCAATTAATTAAGTACAGCGTGCTCCTATTGGTGGTCTAAGCCCATGGAGCAAATTGCAAGACTGTAGCATGCTGCAAGCAAAAGACAGGGTTTTTGTGTGTGTGTGTGTGTGTGTGTGCGTGTGTGCGTGTGTGTGCGTGCGCGTGCACGTGCGTGTGCACGTGCGTGCGTGTGCATGCATGCGTGTGTCTGTGACTCTGTGTGTATGTGTAGAGCCTAATTGCACAAATAGCAGACCTACAAGCTGTGTGCGTGCGTGCGTGCGTGCGTGCGTGCTTGCGTATGCATGCGTGTGTCTGTGACTGCACAAATAGCAGACCTACAAGCTCACAAGGTTTCGCAGAGCAACTCATTGAGATCTTGTAACTCTAATGTCAGCCCTGTAATTAAGCCCTTATATGTCTCAGCTGTGGGAGAGTAAAACAGTGCTTCACTATGACTGGGAGATTTCAATGGGCCTGAATAGGGAAAAACCTATGCCCGAACAAATTGCTCTATCGCAAAAAGTAAAAGTCGAATGCAAATATTGTTTTCACTTTGAGTGGCCTGAGCCATTGAGGTACAACATGTGCGATGGTGGTGTTGGTACGATCGAAAATGTGGTTATAAGAGCGAGTTAAGAATTGTCTTCACGATACTTTCCTCGTAAGAATTATACAATGGAGGTCAATGGGCAGCTTGACTGTATTTGTGTCACTTAAAAGGCCGTAGTTCACATTCTGTATGTATCTGTGCTTTGGTGGTTACATTGTGTGAAAGAGGACATGTGTGGCTACAAAATGACCAAAGAACATCCATGTAAAGTGAATATTTTGGCCGGGACGACAATTTGTTTGGTAAATTTCCAAGGAAAGAATTTCAGTTTCCACACTCTACTCAAGGAGGCCCCACACTCTAAGGGGACACTGATTACGCG
This sequence comes from Electrona antarctica, assembly GCF_951216825.1. Classification (NCBI taxonomy): domain Eukaryota; kingdom Metazoa; phylum Chordata; class Actinopteri; order Myctophiformes; family Myctophidae; genus Electrona; species Electrona antarctica. Next base: position 7,372,727 of record NC_136794.1, on the reverse strand, counting down.
AAACGGCCTGCGATTGAACTGCGATTTCGGAAAAACCGTGTAACATATTCGAATACGGTTTGAACCACGAAAAAGTCCACAGTCGTGTGAGCTAGCTAAAGTTTAAATCACGTTTCTACGACAAAGTATGCCAGAGTAATGAGGCTGCAAAAGTGAGGTTGATTTAGAGATAAAATCCCATACATTGTCTATGAGAGAAACATTTTATAAATAAAGTTAAATATTTTAAAAAGTATAAACTTTTTCAAAAAAACTTTTTCACCAATGAAAATTCAAAGATTGATGAACATTTTAAAGTTTGAATGGAGTTTCAAAGTGAAAGTATGACAGAGTAATAAGAGCACAAAAAAGTCAACTGTGAAAAATGGGACGTTTCTCCCATCGACTCTCATTATAAAGAATGTAAAAAAAAGTTTAAAAGTTTAAAAGTTAAAAAAGTATAAACAATTGTAAAAATAAAAATGCAAGCACACATAACTGCAAAGAGCTGAACAGTTTGAAGTTTGAACTAAATTTCTAGCATAAAGTGTGTGAAAGTAGTAGGAGTACGAAGAAAGTGGCGGAATAAAGAATAATAAATATAAACTGGCAACTAGAAAGCAGTTCCTGTAGAAACTGCGTGGGCTCGCTAAAAACGCAATGTATAAAGTTATAGCTGTGTCTGTGGGACCACCCACCAAGTCTGAACACTGGTTTTTTTTTAAGTTAAAAAAAAAAAAGTTTGTAAAAAAAAAGTTTTTAAAAAAAAGAAGTTTAAAAAAAAAAAGTTTTTTAAAAAAAAAAGTTAAAAAAAAGTTTTAAAAAAAAAAGTTAAAAAAAAAAAGTTAAAAAAAAAAAAGTTTAAAAAAAAAAAAGTTAAAAAAAAAAAGTTAAAAAAAAAAAAGTTTAAAAAAAATATATTTTTTAAGTTTATATTAGTGTTCCTATTGGTGGTGTAAGTCCATAAACAAATTGTCAGGACTGTATCATGCTGCAAACAAAAGTTAGAGCTGTGTAAAGGCCAGCCAATGGGAAGACAGAAGGGCGGGGCTTAAGCAATTAATTAAGTACAGCGTGCTCCTATTGGTGGTCTAAGCCCATGGAGCAAATTGCAAGACTGTAGCATGCTGCAAGCAAAAGACAGGGTTTTTGTGTGTGTGTGTGTGTGTGTGTGTGTGTGTGTGTGTGTGTGTGCGTGTGCGTGCGCGTGCACGTGCGTGTGCACGTGCGTGCGTGTGCATGCATGCGTGTGTCTGTGACTCTGTGTGTAGAGCCTAATTGCACAAATAGCAGACCTACAAGCTGCGTGCGTGCGTGCGTGCGTGCGTGCGTGCGTATGCATGCGTGTGTCTGTGACTGCACAAATAGCAGACCTACAAGCTCACAAGGTTTCGCAGAGCAACTCATTGAGATCTTGTAACTCTAATGTCAGCCCTGTAATTAAGCCCTTATATGTCTCAGCTGTGGGAGAGTAAAACAGTGCTTCACTATGACTGGGAGATTTCAATGGGCCTGAATAGGGAAAAACCTATGCCCGAACAAATTGCTCTATCGCAAAAAGTAAAAGTCGAATGCAAATATTTTTTTCACTTTGAGTGGCCTGAGCCATTGAGGTACAACATGTGCGATGGTGGTGTTGGTACGATCGAAAATGTGGTTATAAGAGCGAGTTAAGAATTGTCTTCACGATACTTTCCTCGTAAGAATTATACAATGGAGGTCAATGGGCAGCTTGACTGTATTTGTGTCACTTAAAAGGCCGTAGTTCACATTCTGTATGTATCTGTGCTTTGGTGGTTACATTGTGTGAAAGAGGACATGTGTGGCTACAAAATGACCAAAGAACATCCGTGTAAAGTGAATATTTTGGCCAGGACGACAATTTTTTTGGTAGATTTCCGAGGTGAAGCATTTCAGTTTCCACACTCTACTCAAGGAGGCCCCGCACTCTAAGGGCGCACTAATTAGACGATACGGCCTGCGATTGAACTGCGATATCGGAGAAACCGTGTAACATATTCGAATACGGTTTGAACCACGAAAAAGTCCACAGCCGTGTGAGCTAGCTAAAGTTTAAATCACGTTTCTACGACAAAGTATGCCAGAGTAATGAGGCTGCAAAAGTGAGGTTGATTTAGAGATAAAATCCCATACATTGTCTATGAGAGAAACATTTTATAAATAAAGTTAAATATTTTAAAAAGTATAAACTTTTTCAAAACAACTTTTTCACCAATGAAAATTCAAAGATTGATGAACATTTTAAAGTTTGAATGGAGTTTCAAAGTGAAAGTATGACAGAGTAATAAGAGCACAAAAAAGTCAACTGTGAAAAATGGGACGTTTCTCCCATCGACTCTCATTATAAAGAATGTCAAAAAAAGTTAAAAAGTTAAAAAGTTAAAAAAGTATAAACAATTGTAAAAATCTAAATGCAAGCACACATAACTGCAAAGAGCTGAACAGTTTGAAGTTTGAACTAAATTTCTAGCATAAAGTGTGTGAAAGTAGTAGGAATTCGAAAAAAGGGCGGAAATTGGAATAAAGCAAGAATAAATATAAACTGGCAATAACTAGTGTGTGCTCGCTGTTGCGAGCCCACAATAACTAGTGTGTGCTCGCTGTTGCGAGCCCACAATAAAGTGTTACAATTACAATAGTCTGGTTGCCCTTTAGGGCAACCACACTAATAAAAAGTACATGACCCGCGGACCTATAGCGCCCTCTACCGATATTGACGTCAGAGTCGGTGCTCCCCATACAGGGAGTATTGTCCGAATTAATCACTATTTGAGTCCACTGAGTCTGGGTCCCCGTATGGGGAGTAGGGAGTAGGGAACAACCCTAGCAATTCGAACGCAGCCTACAACTTTTGTTTTCTCAAGGTAAGGTTTGTTCTATCTGTTCGAGCTGATTTACCATCTTGTTTGCTTCATAATAATATTGGTCTGTCATATTTTTACATTAGAAAATGTACTTAGATTCTCCAGAGAAAAAAACGTGTAAATGCTAATGTTAAATGACACCACTATTTACCGGAAGTGGGCGTGGAAAGCGGGCTGTGAGATAGGCCTATCAAAGGCCCCCATGGATCTGGAGTTTGACGCCATTTTGCCATTGCTGAAATGAACAGCTGTGGCCTTTTAAATGATGTTGGCCTTTCATGCTCGTCTTTCTATTGAGGGTTGAGTGTACTAATGGTCATTATTACCCTTGTCTTTCTATTGAGGGTTGAGTGTACTAATGAAGGTCATTATTACCCCCACCACCATTATCAGAGGCTGGAGACTGACCTGGCCCACTGGATGGATCATGCACGCGCCAATGACCAAGGCCGTCAGCACCACTACGATGAGAACGCCCCCATCGTTCCACGAGATGTCGGCACCTACAGACACGGAGCTGATGTTAACTATGACTACTACTAACTCCTTCAGTGACTGACTGACTCTCTCACACACACACACCAGAGTTGCATTACATCTGCATACTTGCTTGGATCTGCGGAGTCACACTGTAGTCCTGTGCGTGTCCGTGAGTCGTGTAGAAAAAAGTTCAAAAATATTCCAACTAATTCGTGAGCATGACATGAGCACGAATTAGAGTTCCGCTGGTTGCATCATTTCAAAGATTGAATACTTTTAACAGTTTGTAAAAAGAGATAACCCACGTCTCCCCAACTGCCTGCTCACCTTTCATTGTGAATTAATTACTAGGTGCCTCAATAGAGGGTATGCGCGTGACATCATCATACCAGGAAGTTATGCGGGAACGCCTACTAAGTGGCAAAAACCCATTCTGGGCGGGAACCCCTTTTGGCGTTTGAAGCACGTTATACTTTAACTATTGAAAAATAGCAGATCTACAGTGCCGCGCTATGAGCTTGCAGGTCTGCTATTTTTGAAAAATCGTGAAAATGTGGCGCAAATCTTTGAATATATATTCTTTCATGAGTTTTTAACTCATTTTTGCTTCTGTGGGGGGGGGTCCCTGGAACAACATATTTTCAGATGGGGGTCGGCGGCCAATTCTAGGGGTCCTTGACATGAAAAAGGTTGAGCACCACTGACATAGAAACATAGGTTTTTCAGAAAACTGTCAGGATTTAGAAGACATTTTGTAGAATCGAGTCACTTTGCCACTCGATTTGCCACTCACTTTATGCATGCGCATACCCTCTATTGCTCTCCTGTGTGGAAACAAATAATGTCTCCCTGTTACTTTGAGTGAGCAGTACCAATGTTAGTCAGTGACATTTATATATCTCTACTATAGCATACTAGTGTACATCATTCCATTCTTTCCCACAAACATGTAAATCGAAGAGAACAAATTAAAATGCCAATGTTGTGCCATAACGAACACCGTTGTCTCTCGACTCTATGAATAACTCTAAATCAGTGCCCGTGTGTACAGTATGTATTATGTAAGCATGTTCAAATTCCTGTGTTTGCCGAGTTTTTCAACAAAGGATTCTTGTAAATAAAACGACGTAGGGCTCCACGACTCATTCCACTGCACCTCACGAACAGATAAGCTTAACGATGACACCTGGGAATGGGATTCAGCAGGTCAAGCCTGTGGAGGGTACATCTGTGTGCGCACGCACACAGATGTACACACACAACCGGTGTTGTTTTCGTCGACTACCTTTTTTCACTGACGAAAACTAGATGGAAACTAAATGAAAACTAAGCTATGATGACTAAAACCAAGACTAAATATACCGACAATTTTGTCAACAAATAAAACCTAGACTAAAATGTTAGGAAGGGACTATGGTGGATAAGACATCCATTATAAGTCATTTTACACTTGGTTGCATGCTGAAAATAGCCGATCTACAAGCTTGTCTATTTTCAGCAAGTGAAAAAAACAGTCATTACGACGGCATCAGGGCCCGCCAAAATACATTTTGTTCGACTAAATCAACTGTAGATTTAGTCGACTAAAATCTTATATTTAGTCGACTAAAACTAGACTAACACAAAACATTCCAGGTGACTAAAATGTGACTAAAACTAAATGAAAGCTACTCAAAAGACTATGACTAAAACTAAAATCTAAATTTGCTGCCAAAAACAACCACTGCACACAACTCAGAAAAGCACAACAATGGAGAAAGCAAACAAGCTATAAAATCTATATATACTGTATATATTGGGATTTTTTTTTAATTAAAATAGCATTTGCACCTGAAACTGATTATAAGATTCACGGTTTTGACATTTTATCTTTCACACACACGACCATGGGATTGGTGATTTCTTCAAACAAATGCAAATGATCCATCAACAGTCTTCCTCTGCAGGTGCTTGGAGGTGTCACACAAGTTGTCCAATCCTGCAGCATTGCTGCAAGACACTAGTGTTTGTTGCACCTCAAAGAGAGAAGGGACAACTTTCCCTCTGGCAACAAAAAAAAACAAATCTTCTGTAGTCGTGGGTGAGGTACTCCCTCAGAGACACAACACAGCATGAAATAATTAAAAACCAAATTAAACAAAAAAAACACTGGCACACACTGCGAGCGTTAACACTTTTTCCCAATGCGACATTTTTAAATAGCAAAAAGCGTAAATTCACAAAAGAATACCCAAAACGTCCCCCTACCCTGGTGTCTCTCGTGTTTTTAGTTCCAGGACCCCGAGGGCACATGGTGCGTCCGTGCAACTTTTCATGTCCCTGGGGAGGGAAGCCCTTATTCTGTTGGCTCCCTGTGGGGAAAAAAAACAACAACAACCGAAAAAACGCCAGCAAAAACAGCAACGCCATTGAGCAGGTGCTGTCTCAGGGACTCGAGACTTTTATCTCGGCGTCTTGAAATACTCCAGTTCCCAGAGTGCACTTCTTCCATTTCCAGCAGAATTGCCCTTCAAGAGTACAAGAGTCCTTACATTCCTTCACTGGAGTCTTTAATGGTGGCAACGCTAGCGGTCCTCAGTTGTGTCTGGGTCGTCCTTTCTTCATGCGGGCCGCTTTGGGTTTGGGGATGTACTGGTTGTTGGCCTGGTGCTCCAGCTCTCTGCTGAAATACTGAATGGTTTTGTTCAAGCCCTCCTCCAGCGGCACCTGTTAACACAAACAAGGCTTCTTATTGGCGAGACAGTGATCAGTGCACAACACTTATACTCTGTAGCAGTGGGGGGGGAAAGTACTCAATTGTTTTACTTAAGTAAAAGTACCAATACTGCAATTTAGAACGACTTCGTTACAAGTAAAAGTACGGAATTGAACATGTACTTGTGTAAAAGTACAAAACTATCTACTTAAAGTACTAAAAGTAAAAGTACTCATATCGCAGAATGTCCCATTTCACAAGTTCAAAATGGGTACAAAAATCTATTGAAAATAGCAGATCTACAAGCTTGCATTGCAACGCATTGTGAGCTTGTAGATCGGCTATTTTCAAATGGCCGAAATGTATAGGGTTGAAGTGGTTACTGTATGTTTTCTAATAAAAATTAAAATCTCCAAAGTAACTGGTAACGTTGTCAAATAAATGTAGTGGAGTAAAAGTACAAATTTTGGCTCTAAAAAGTAAAAGTACTGGAAATTGGAAATACTCAAGTAAAGTACAAATACCTCAAAATTGTACTTAAAGGGGCATTCCACTCATTTTCAACATTTTACTATGTCATTAATATACCTTAGAGCTGTTGTGTGGAAACAATAAAAAAAGTCCCCCCATTCTGTGTTTCCTAGAACTGTTAAGTATGAAAAAAATCATTAACATGGTGAAACGCATCTTGATGACATCATCAAGATGTATTTCACCATGTTAATGATTTTTTTCAGACCTCTAGTTCTAGGAAACACAGAATCGGGGGACTTTTTTATTATTTCCACACAACAGCTCTAAGGTATATTAATGACATAGTAAAATGTTGAAAATGAGTGGAATGCCCCTTTAAGTACAGTACTTAAGTAAAAGTACTTAGTTACTTTCCACCACTGCTCTGTAGCATTATCTAAATCTATTCAACATTCAGTGCAGGGCTAGCATAATTATCAACGTAAATAAAACATGGAGTCCAAACACTGTCATTATTGTGCACATACCACAGGTTCCCAACCAAGCATCATCTTGGCTTTGCGTATGTCAGGTCGTCGCCTTTGTGGGTCGTCTTGGTTCTCTGGAAGGAACTGGATCTGACTTTGGCTTACTGTGTGTGTGTGTGTGTGTGTGTGTGTGTGTGTGTGTGTGTGTGTGTGTGTGTGTGTGTGTGTGTGTGTGTGTGTGTGTGTGTGTGTGTGTGTGTGTGTGTGTGTGTGTGTGTGTGTGTGCATATGTTGCATTCAGGCACAAAATAAAGAGATGGAAAAAAGAGAGCCATTGTTAACACAAATTAGACCCATACCTCTTAGATAATCAATAATCTTTTGACGGCATGTGAGTAACAACACACAACATACTGCACTTAACTTATAACACAGATTAGAGCAGCCACTGCTCTTCCTTTCTCAATCAATAACACAACATAACCATAACCTGAGTACCGGTAGCTGGAATTAGAGAGTTCAATGAGATAAGAGGCTAAGATGGAAAACAGATGTCTGTGCTTCTCAAATGAGTTTGAGAACCACCAATCAGTTTTTCGTGCAATGGATTCAGAATCACGAAAACCCCCTAGTTTGATATGTCACATGATCTACAAGTTCATAGCGATTTTTGAAAAATCGTGAAAATTGAAAATGTGCCGCAAATCTTTGAATATATATATATTCTTTCAGAGCAAACGTTTTAACTCAAATATTTGCTTCTAGGGGGGGGGGGGGGGGGGGGGCTTCCTGGAACAACATATTTTCGGATGGGGGTCGGGGGGCCAATTACATATAGTTTTTTGGGGTCCCTGAGATGAATAACTTTGAGAACCACTGACATTTAATCATATGTTTTTTCTGAAAACTGTCATGATTTAGAAGGTTTTGTAGAATCTGGTGTCAGGTCTAAATGGGTGAAAGCATAATGAAAATTTGAAAAATGTGCCTTATATGGTTGTTAAAGGACCACTTCGCCACTTTTCAACCCATCTTCATTGAATTGGTCCTCACTAATGTTCATGTTAAAAATACCACACTTTTTTCCTACTCAGTCTGTCTCTTAGGAGGGCTGTGGGCAGTTCAGAAACGTGTCCACCAGTAACATCAACGTTAGGCAGATTTTTTTTTAAACAAGATTTTAAAAATATATAGATTTTTATTATCGTGAGAACGATGGCTTCCATTATCGAACTTACTTTTCAGGAATAGAAAGCCTGTAGTTTGTATTAGCTTGGATTCCCCATCGTTGATGTCACTGGTGACAGTTTTCTGAACTGCCCACAGCCCTACCATGACACAGACCAAGTAGGGGAAAAGAAAGTGGCATTACAGTATATCATGAACATAGTGAGGACCAATTATATGAAGATAGGTTGAAAAGTGATGAAGTGGTCCTTTAATGGTACCCCAACTTTCAGCAGCATAGGAAAAGAAATCACACCCGTGTTAACTGAGTGGTGCAACTATACATTTATTGGTGATTATAAGCCTTTTTGAGATCACTCTGACGTGATGTCGGTGATGTCAGTGACGTCACATACTAACCATAGCAACCATGCTCACCCGTACAGGCACAAACACACACGGGTACTAACAAAGCCAGTTGTTGGAGTGGTTTGCACCACTCAAGAAAAGATATCGGCAGATGGACATTAACCGATAAAATAGGTGTCTGGAATAATAGGAAAAGCCAGGAATGAGTGGAGCTTGGGGGGGGGGGGGGGGGGGTTTGGAGAGGGAAGATACTCTTTGACGCTTACCGACAAGACTTTTGATGAGTTGGGCAAACTCCAATATGGTGTGTTCTTCTGGATTCCCCTGTGAACAGAAAATAGAGCCCGGATCTGAACAACAGCAAACGGGTAAGGTACAGATAGGAGCATGCTGGCCTGCCCAGGATTAACCAGTACAGAAAAATCACACTTGTGTGAAGTGAGGGGCGCTCTTATCATCATAAAATACATTAGCATACATCACATTCCGCGCTCAGCCAATCAAATCATTACAAACACAGACACCCAAAGCTGTGCATAGAACTGTGCAATAGAGCTGTGCTCAAAAACAAATAGACCCTTACAGGTCTGTAACTCAGAGTGAACAAATGGAACACAATGGTATATGTTTTGTTCTATTTTGTACACTCTTGGGAGTTATGGGGTGGTGTGGCCTAATGAATTCATTTACACCCATTATTTGGGTGGAATTTTCCAAATTTAGTAGTCTGATTCAGTAACCTTTTTTTGTCTGAATTTTGCGGAGGGACGCTCTTTCTCAAGTCTGCTCGGATGCATGATGGGACTAAAGCTTGCTGTATGTCATTAGTATGCCTTATTCTAGGCTACTAATGTGGGGAAGTTTGGAAAATTCCTTTACACCCAAAATATGGATGCAAACAGATGAGTGAATCGGGCCCAGGCGCGTCACCACCATTCACTGAGAGTACGCCGGGACACCCCCACTATCACAGATAGCCGAGTTCATTCCCCCCAATTTTGACCATCCGACTTTTTTTTCCCACCACTTGGACGTCAGCAACAACTCTGTTTCCCCTATATGAAAGCCTATTGGCCATTTAAGATTGATTGAACGGCAACTTTTTTTTGCCATTTTTGCCTAGCCAAAGCATGCATACCTGGGAATTTTGGCCGGGAATAGGCTACTTTTTTTTTTTAAGCCAAATTCGGCGCATGGGCATCGTCCCCTCCCCACGCTCATCCCCCCCACCTTCAGATACCCTGTGACACCCTTGATCGGGGCCCCTTGAAATGAAGACGTTTGAGAAGCACCGTTATCGAAGGACCCACATGCTGAAGAATGTGCTCACCAGGTTGACGGGGCTGCTGATGTTACTGTTCATCAACAACACCAGGCCGTTCACCAGATCACTGCAGTGGAACAGAACAGACAGGGGGAGAAAAGAGGGACATTATGTGATGTTTATTGTCTGTAGAGCTGAACTAATTGACTGCCACTGACGAAAGATTACGTCATAAAGCTCTGGAGGTCCACGGTGCCAATGACTAAAAAATATGTCATTTTGTTTTCCATGGTTTTACACTAGATGGCGCTCTTCGCTAACCTACGAGTCACTGTTTAACCTTCAGCCATAATATGGAACCAGGAAATCACATGATCGCTAAAAATCCACTCCCATTCTAGACCTTTTTTTTTCTAGATGGGTTTTGCTGCTCTCCTGGGCAGCTGCTCTTCCAGATCCGCCATTATTATGGGATTTTCAACAGAGAATTACAAAGGATTGGCCCGGCCGTTTGAGTCTTTTTACAGTGCCAGTGAAGGGCCAAGGCACTGTAATTATCAACGGGATCAGGGGATCAATTTTAGTGGACATAGAAAATCACTGGTGCTGGGTGAATTAACCCATTTTGGGCGGGAACCCCTTTTGGTGTTTCAAACATTGTTATAATTTAGCTATTGAAAAATAGCAGATCTACAAGCTCATAGCGCGCCACCGAGTGGCGCGCTACGAGCTTGTAGGTCTGCTATTTTTTTTTTAAATTTCGAGGTCAGGCCTAAATGGGTTAAATAATGATTTACTCAGGCATTGAATGAGTGTAGGTACAGTATGTGTTCGACATGCAGAGAGCAGCCGGGGAAGCATCAAGAGGACATATTAATCATTTAGTTGACCGGGGTCTCCCAAGAGCTCTATACTGGCTCCACTATTTTATACTTTGCCACATGACTGACTGAAAATCGACAAGGTTTTTTTCAGTTGCAAAATCTGTTCATGCCGTCGATCGAATCAGGAAGTAGACAGGCAAATCGACCAATGACAAAGCTTCCAGGAAAATCTTTGAATGCAGATTTTTGCAGATCTTTGAATGCACGGCAACAATTGTCTTCCCCCTAGATGTGTCAGAGACTACATTCTTTTCGGGGGAGTTTTACCCATTGCTGGCTGTCTGAATAAATCATATCGTATGGTTGTATAAGTGACACCTTTTAACAGCTGCATTTGTTGCACGTGTAATCGTGTATGTACCGCATAAGAACAACATGTGAACACTATGCTAATGGCAACCTTTTCAGCCTGTGTATACAGTGACCCTACAGTCTCAATGCCGTTTTGTCACCCTGTGGGGGGAAAACACGAGTGAAACGCAACAACAACATCTTCAAGAGAGAATTCCCCTGGGCTGTATGAGAAGAGACTAATGATTTCAGGGAAGACTTATTGTTGCCGTGAGGCCCTCCGCGATATCAATGCCCTTTCAGAAGCCATCTGACCCATTATGTCGGTCTTTTAAAAAAAGAAAAACAAAACAAAACACACTAGTGGGTCTGTCTATGTTTGCAAACACGTGTACTTATCTAGCTACTGTGTGCGTATGTGCGTATGTATGCGTATTGTATGTCAATGAGAGCATTGCTGCAAATGTGTCCTTGGACAGGCTGAGAAAGGAAAAAGCAGCAGTATGAGTCATGACCATTACTTAAATCACTTTCTCAACCCACAGCATCACGTCACTCATCTAGTATCATGACTAAGATTTATAATAATATAATAATAATAATAACCTTTATTTATATAGCACCTTTTTTGACAGTGTCACAAAGTGCTTAAAGGGGAAAACCACCCATTTTCAACATTTTACTATGTCATTAATATACCTTAGAGCTGTTGTGTGGAAATAATAAAAAGTCCCCCCCGTTATGTGTTTCCTAGAACTGTAATTATGAAAAGAATCATTAACATGGTGAAACACATCTTGATGACATCATCAAGATGTGTTTCACAATGTTAATGATTCTTTTCAGACCTCTAGTTCTAGGAAACACGGGGGACCTTTTTATTATTTCCACACAACAGCTCTAAGGTATATTAATGACATAGTAAAATGTTGAAAATGAGTGGAATTCCCCTTTAACATAAAAACAACAGTGTTACATTTTTTTTTTTTTTTTTTTTTAGCCAAGGAGCTAATAGACCTCAAGTCAGATGGCAGGCTGTTCCAGAGCCTGGGAGCCCTGCTTGGAAAGGCCCTGAAGGCACTGCAAATGCACTTCAAAATACATACTGTACGTACATACTGTATGTATGTCATCTCTTAAAGTAGCTATAAGCAATAATGTCAACATTTTAATGAACTTCCCTTTTTTTGGTATTCAGACAGCCAGCAATGAGTAATACGCTCCCCCAAAAAATGTAGTCTCTGTGACACATCTAGGGGCCACAATCTGCATTCAAAGATTTTCCTAGAAGCTTTGTCATTGGTCTACATTAAAACCCTGCAGAAATTACTAACCAATCAGGAAGTAGACAGGCAAATCCACCAATGACAAAGCTTCTAGGAAAATCTTTGAATGCAGATTTTTGCAGATCTTTGAATGCACGGCAACAATTGTCTTCCCCCTAGATGTGTCAGAGACTACATTATTTTGGGGGGAGTTTTACCCATTGCTGGCTGTCTGAATAAAAAATAAAGGAGAGAAAAGTAAACAGTGTCTCTGTTCATCAAAAACGTATTATCAACATAGACATACAGTATAATGTAGGTCAATTTTACATTACACATCCTGCAAACACGCACACAGAGGTAGTTGTGTACACACACACACACACACACACACACCCACCGCCCCCCCCCCCCCCCCTTTTTCCCTCCTGTATATGTTTCTTTTCCCTTTTTACCTCCATTATGATGAATTCCTGTTCTGTTCTTTGTCTATATAGAAGTGTCTATTTGTACGTCTCTAAATGTTTTGATGAATTGAACATGGTGGACCCTATTGTAAACAAGTGTAATGCTTAATTGGGTCGTCCACTCACAGTTAACAGCCTTTGTATTGAGTTTGTGCTTGAAATGTACTGTAATTCTGCAAACTGTTAATAAATATCACACACACACACACACACACACACACACACACACACACACACACACACACACACACACACACACACACACACACACACACACACACACACACACACACACACACACACACACACACACACACACACACACACACACACACACACACACACACACTTCCTCCGTCTCTCTGGACCAGTCAGTCATGAATTCGTGCTGCCCGAGGAAAAGCACTGAGCTGGAATCATTGCATTTTCTATCATTTTCCCATCATATCTGCAGGACCATACTGGTGGTCATTGAATACAAATCAATACATTTCTGCCAACCATTTTCCAAACCATACCGTTTTTTTTCTTTTTCATTTTGTTGGGGTTTTGAGGACTCGCATGGACTTTAAGTACACTTTACAACCTAATCTGATCACGCAAACATGTCACGAATTCTAATTAAATGTGCCATGAAGTGGTCACATCCATCTCTCCTCTCTCTTATGGTTCACAACATCAGGTACTGCCGGAGTAAAACCCCAATGACAAATAACCCATTTTGACCTGAGATCAGATTCTAAAAAACGTCTTCTACATCCTGACAGTTTTCTGAAAAAGCTATGTTTCTATGTCAGTCGTTCTTCCGATTTTTCAAAAAATATATTTTTCAATAGCTAAAGTATAACATAATGCTAACACCAAAAGGGGTTCCCGCCCAGAATGGGATAAATAATGAATGAAGCTGGCTACGGTCCCAAAATGCTAATCTGGCCCCATAATGCCCCATAGGCTGCTTGGGCTGCTGAGTGAGCCTAATCTGGGTCCACGGTGTGCTGGTGGGATCCAGATCAAGTCTATTCTAAGCTTCTTACCCTTTGTGGCTCCAGGGGGGTCAGAGAGCTGCGGGGGCCAGCCTGCCTGCCTGGGTTCAGTGCTCCGTCCAAACCCAGCGGATGCCACGACACAGCAGGGAGCCTTTTAGCTGAGCCTATACACAGCTACTAGCATATAGTCCCAAGAGATCAGTGGACACCGATGGCCGTTTGGAAAGTTATACATTGAATTAGCCATATTAGAGTACTGTGTGTGTGTGTGTGTGTGTGTGTGTGTGCGTGCGTGCAGCACATGAACGCACATACACAAACGCTTTTTGAACCCCCCACTTTTTATTGAGTTGCTTGTATAGACAATTTGAGAGAGAGAGAGAGAGAGAGAGAGAGAGAGAGAGAGAGAGAGAGAGAGAAAATACAATGCAATCTGATTGGCTAGTACTATGCATGTGTGGCATAGTTTTGAAATAAATGCAGTTAAAAGCACGTTTAAAGTATCTATACAGCCATATTTCCCCCCCGCCCCAGGCTGCGTAGATCTTATAACCGCACAGACGCGCTCGTTGTTGTGAGCACAGAGGATGCCGATGGCCACAGCAGCTCTACATAACCCATTTAGACCCAGCGTCGAAAATAAAATAAATCATGACAGTTTTCTGAAATACTGTTTGTTTCTGTATCAGTGGTGCTCAATATTTCATGGCAAGGAACCCAAAAATGTTATGCAAGAGGCCGCTGAACCCCATCTAAAAATATGTTGTTCCAGGGACCCCCCCCCCCCCAGAAGCAAAGATTTGAGTTAAAAAATATATATATTCCAAATTTAGCGCCACATTTTCACGATTTTTCAAAAATAGCAGACCTACAAGCTCGTAGCGCGCCACTCGGTGGCGCGCTACGAGCTTGTAGATCTGCTATTTTTCCAATAGCTAAATTAGAAACACAATGTTTGAAACACCAAAAAGGGGGTTCCCGCCCAAAATGGGATAACAAAAGGGGGCTTTGGGGAGGAACACAGCGGAGGCAAACACTCTGTTTTCCAGCGATAAAAACCACAGCAGCCACTCACTGCATGACCTCTACCTTTGTCTATGGTTGATACAATAAGTCAACATGGTGGGGTTTGGGGGGGGGGGATATACATGGGGCGTTTGCTCCTCACAGCAATTCTCCAAACCTAAAAAGGGACTTAGAAAAGACTTGGAAAAGGAAAAAAACGGGGGAAAGCGGGTGGAGCCAGAACGGACGTTAAACATGGAATCTTATGTTGAATTTGCATGAACAAGTTGCCATGTTCTAATTTTGTACCCCGTTAGGCGTCAGGCGGGGGCGTCAGGCGGGGTGTAATGTAAAAGCAGACTAGAAAAAGTGCCCTTCCGGGCACAGGTCTCCACCAGGAGGATAGGACTGTGTGAGATGTTTGGCAAAATGTTTAGGAGTAATATAAACATGTTAGTGTGTTTGTTTGTTTTTTGCAACAATGTTCTTTTGTTGAGGAAATGCAGAGGCAGATCACTCATAGCATCTCTGAGGATAGAATTCTGGATGAGCAGGACATGTGCAGCATTTTGAACAAAACGGGCCACTCCTGAAAACTTTGGAAGGCAATGTTAGCCAATCAGTGTAGAATCTGAGAAATCCAACAGGCTCGTCTTGATCACATGACTACAGAGATCATGTGTACCGATTTGCGTGACTAACATAAACAATGTGTTTTGCAGAAATCGGCCTCATGGTGGCGCTATAACCGGCAAATGTGGAGGGATGTAGGGAAAATGTTTTTCCATGGCCTCTAGGGAGTGCACATACATAAGTTGTCGATGCAGTTACAGGTAAAAACAGGAATTGGCCTGTTATAGCGCCACCGTGAGGCTGATTTGTGAAAAAAATAGAGGCATGTCGTCCTCGGCCTAGTGGAAATGTGCGTGTATAATTTCATGGAAATTGGACACTGTGTTTGTGATTTGCGGCATTTTGTTCGAAACGGACCAATCATGTGAGCTTTGGAAGCCAATCTTAGCCAATCAGGATGGAAGATGGGAAATTGTGCAGATATGTGTTGATCACATGACTATGGAGATAGTGTATACCGAATTGTGTGATGTATGGATAAAATGTGTACGAGTTATCTACAGAAATGTGTTTTGCCTAAATCGGCCTCATGGTGGCGCTATAACAGGCCGTTGAGGAATATTTGGGGCAGAGGTTCGTCGTTGGCATCCAGGGAGTGTGTGTGCAAAGTTTGGCATGGATCGGGCCAACGGTGCCGGAGAATAGCTGATAACGGACGGACGGAAGGACGGACGGACGGACGGACGGAAGGACACACACACACACGGACGGAGTGCAAAACATACTCTGTCCCCATGCCTTCGGCCTGGTGGAGACAATGACAGGGAGGAGGGGTTAAATAAGATGGTTTGATGGACTCAAACCACGATTGCCGTATTGGTTTGGACAGATCCCCAGAAGAGGACCATTTATCATTTATCATTTAAGAGGCCTTTTATCTCACATCAATGCACTGATTGGCCTTGACCAGTTCACAGACAATTCCCCCAACATGGCAACCATCCATCTGCCTCAGGGGCCCTTTCAGAAATCAACTATCGAGGCCAATCTAGCCATCCACTCTTTCATCTTCCTCTCCATTGCCTCCATGAGAGGAGTCGAATTTAACGTCATACAGTACAGTACAACAAGGCGTAAATTAGGCTCACAGGGAGAAAAACGATTACTTTCAGAAAGCAAACTGATATATCAGAAAACTAAAGTCATGATGTCAGAGAAAATTGTATGGGAAATGTGCGGTCCAAGTAGAGTTGTAACTCAAGCCCGTTTTACTGAGAATAGAGTATCAAAGTGGTTAAATCGTGGCAGAGAGGTGAAGGCAACTACCCTGGTAAACCATTCGGGTCGCGTGAATTAGTTCTCTTCCACTTTTTTTTTTGGTTTCTGCAAAATGCCCACCCAGCGCTGGGGGCCAGACCCGGTCTTCAGGAAACGTATGATAATGTGAATTCACGCGATCGGTATGGTCCAAAAAGGCTTTGAGTGAATTTTGCGAACTCAGAAATACAGGAAATCATCAAGTGAAGTTAGCCAGGTCATTTTAAGTCAAGTTCAAGTTTTGAGGAGAGGTTATGAAGGGCCTGGGCCTTCGGGTTGTTTACGCGGCACTAAATGAAATTATACAGGCCTCCAGTTGAAATGTTTTGCTTTGACGAGATAGGGGAGCTTCAAATGAGGACTTCAGTCTGTAAATCTCTCCTCTCCAAAGAGCAACTTTGAGGAGAGCAGTTTGTGCCCTGGAAGCTGCCAGTTGACAGAGTGATAGATGAAGATTACAGTCAACACACAAGCCAGCGAGTGCTCTTTTTTCGTATCCATCCATACACACACACACACACACACACACACACACAAAATGGAAACTCCTTTCGGTCAATGCAAATTCAAACATGCATCTGAAAACACGCCACATCACCATTCACGCTCCATCCATTGCCAACACCAACTGTTATTAAACCCCATGAACCTGCCACACATAGTGGCAGGGTTTGCATGCAAAGACTTCTAATTTTCAAATCAACACCGCCTCCCTGCCTTTTTGAATAGAACTCAATTACTAGAAAAGCACTGATAATCCCATCAAACGCCAAAAGGAGGATCTGTCCCTGCGTATGCGAGTCTGCGTCCGGGGGGAGAGACATGCTGTCAAAACCATCTATGCGGATGTGTGTTCCCTTGCAATGTTTTGGCACGCACGCGCACACACACACACACACACGCACACGCACACACACACGTAGAAAAAAACGTGCATTAAGGTGCCTGCTTGATGAGTGATGACGTTATTACAGCTTATGTTATAATAATGATAATTAACAGCTAAGTATGCCCTACCTCTGTCTAGGGATGCACAAGTATAAAATAGGGTTTAAGTGGTTAGTCAAGACACATTGATTTTGTCGATTATAAAAAAATATATATATATTTTTTTATGTTGTTTCGTTAAGATTTTCATTTTCGTTTTCAGCGAGCTCTATCCAACTCTTCTTGGCATTAGATACCACCGCCTACAGAGGAGCAGGTTGATTGCTGCTATAACTCTTGCTCAGCATTGGCATCTATGTGACCTGTCACCCATAGCATAATTATGTGAATAAGCAATGCCAATGTTGGAAAATAGAAAGGATTTACATTAATGTTGGGTCAACTGCCCGGGTTCAAGAATGCTGAATTCCTCTCATAGAAAACATTTTTCCATTATCGCCACCACCAATTATGCACAACTGGACTCAAGACTGCTTCGACAAAACAGGATCTGAAGGTTCCCGGAGGGCACTTGCTTGGAATTCCCTGGAATGTGTGGAAATCTGACATGGGAGAAGACCTCGAGAGGCGGCTGTTCATACCTACAGTGAAGTCAGTATACAGCCGTATGGGGCCGAGCCACGGCTAACAGGAAAGGGCCCTGGATGTAGTCTCTACACAATGAATGCTACGAATGGCACTAGGGGCTCCATTTTCGTCACCGCGGCGCTAACCCCCTTATCCCTAAACGTCTTTGCCTTTTTTTTTACTATTTTGAAAAACATTTTTGAATAGTTCAAATAGCCAATCTACATTGACACGTTGTGAGCTTGTAGACTGGCCATTTTAACTATTCGAAAATGTTTTTCAAAATAGTTATAATAAAAAAAGAAAAAAAAAAGGCGAAGAAGTTTAGGGATAAGGGGTTTAGCGGTGACGAAAATGGAGCCCTAGGTGTCACATGGACAGACCACATTAGAAAACCTACCACGGGTCACTGACAGAGAGATAAGGATAAGGCTGGCTGGGCACTACATCAGGCACCTGGAAACTGGTGGCAAGCAAATTGACAACTGTAAGAGCCAACCCAGGGTATAACAGCCAGGCAAGGAAAGAGGCACACCACCTACGTAGATGCACTATAGCGGAGCCAACAACACCGTCTCAAGAACCTGATGCTACACAGGAGGGAGTGGAAGGCAGCGAGTCCCGAGTTGATCGCATCGAATCACAAGCGTAACTGTTACAGAAGGTTACACAATTGGGTGTAACGCCTTAAGAGTTACATTTACACCCAAAAAGTATTTTGTGTGGATAAAATAATGGGACCTACCTTACATACTGAAATGCTCTCGTCTGTGATCCTGTACCATATACCTACGAAGAAGAAGAAGAGAGCGATTCGATTGCATTATTATATAAGGATATGTAATGACAAGGCCTATTTATCTTAGCCTGGCTAATAAGCCAGACTCAAATTATTATAGATTAATAAAACGAAATTAAACACCAGATCAAAATGACTCTAAACGTCATGCGACGTGCATGCACACAAACTTCAATAAAATAAGTTGAAGGGGATGTAAGTGATACAATTGTGTAAAGTTAAAGCTCTAAATTCCAATAGCAATTATTGCTATAATAGCTGGAAACATTGTGTTATTATTATTGATGTGCACAATTGATCCTGGCGACGCACGGGTATAGATTCACGGTCGGAAAAACTAGGGATTCCCTTCAGTGTTGTTTTTGGGAGCAAATTTCTATTTTAGTTTTAGTCATAGTCTCTTCAATAGTTTTCATTTAGTTTTAGTCACATTTTAGTCACCTGGAATGTTTTAGTCTTAGTCTAGTTTTAGTCGACTATAAATATCATAAGATTTTAGTCGACTAAATCTACAGTTGATTTTGTCGACTAAAATGTATTTTGGCGGGCCTTGATGCCGTCGTAATGACTGATTTTACACTTGCTGCGATGCAACCAAGTGTAAAATGACTGTTACTGGATCTCTTGTCCACTAGTCCCTTTCTAGCATTTTAGTCTAGTTTTTATTTGTTGACCAAATTGTCAGTATATTTAGTCTTAGTTTTAGACATCATAGCTTAGCTGTAGTTTTCGTCAGCGAAAAAAGGTAGTCGACGAACATTTTTCGTCTTAGTGTTAGTCGACGAAATCAACACAGGTACACACACACACACACACACCAGTGGTTGGGGGAACCTCTGAATGACTACTGGTATTCACAGAACATACCGTGAGAGGTTCTCCCTGCAGTGCCTGCAAGATGAAGTTGCTGACGACACGTCCGTCGTTCATATGCATCCGTGAGCCAAACGTGTTGAATATTCGTGCCACTCGCACCTCCACCCCTTCCTGTGGGCAAAGAAACTAGAATTTAACCCATTTTGACCTGAGATCAGATTCAAAAAATGTCTTCTACATCCTGACAGTTTTCTGAAAAAGCTATGTTTCCATGTCAGTGGTTCTTCGATTTTTCTAAAATAGCAGATCTACAAGCTCGTAGCGCGCCACTCGGTGGCGCGCTATGAGCTTGTAGATCTGCTATTTTTCAATGGCTAAAGCATAACACAATGCTAACACCAAAAGGGGTTCCCACCCAAAATGGGTTAACAACAACAATAATAAAGAGCAATTCAAGTTATAACTTAAAGATACTATCAGATATTGCTGGTCAAATATTATTTTTAATGAACTACACATTTACTGAACAATCTAGGACAGGGATTTTCAAAGTGAAGCATCCCCACACACACACACACACACACACACACGTATAATCTCTTATAGACAAATACCGCTATAACACACTTCTGTCTAACATAAAAACACGAATCACGTCTTTGTTCTGCCATCTGGAGTTAACAGGGGACTGACCAAACAAAGAAAATCTCTTAGCAGTCCTCAAGGTATTGGCATCCACATAGTACTGCAAATACTCTTCTTCTTTTCTTAACCAATTTAGGCCTGACGTCGAAATTTAGAAAAATGTCTGACAGTTTTCTGAAATAACATGTTTCTGTATCAGTGGTGCTCAATATTTCATGTCAAGGACCCCACAAATGTAATTGGCCACTGAGCCCCATCTGAAAATATGTTGTTCCAGGGACCCCCCCAGAAGCAACGTTCTGAAAAGAAATATATTCCAAATTTGTGCCACATTTTCACGGTTTTTCAAAAATTGCAGACCTACAAGCTCATAGCGCGCCACCGAGTGGCGCGCTATGAGCTTGTAGATCTGCTATTTTTCAATAATGACATAACATAATGATTAAAACACCAAAAGGGGTTCCCGCCCAGAATGGGTTAAGGCAAAACACACAGCAGCAGCAGGCTCCAAGAAGAATATTTGCAGCATGTATATATATGCATGTGATTAGTAGGAATTGGGAAAGCTTTATTGTTCTCTCTGCCTCTCCCTTTGAGTAAACATTCAATACGCTCATTTCCAAGACATTTGGAAGATTAGGCTCAATCAACTCAAAAGAGAATAGCCACCTGGCAAGTGTAATGATAGAGCCAAGACAAAAAGGTCTTTGAATTAAACTCAAAGTAAAAATCTCTCTAAATCTCTTTTAAAACGGATGGAGCTCGATACCTGAGTACCCGTTATCAATAAGCTTTCGGCTTATCAAGCCTGTTATCGAGCCTAGCGGCCAATGACGTCATTAAACAAACAAGACAAGAGGCGATCAAGAAATAAATAAATGTAATCATCCATGCTGGCACAAACATGTAGGTCTATACGTACGTGTATTTAACTGACAACCAGCGCTGTCCGGGTAAACAAGATTACGCTTTTAAAGTGACGGTATACAAACATTAACCAGTTAACACTTGGAGGCCCGGAACTATTTAATCCATTTCATCCATGTGCCCATCATTTATAGCGCACGGACCACTTTTACCGGCGCACCGGAAGCTGGTGTGCATGTCTGTGTAGCAGCTAACAATAGCCACACCACTCTAGAGTCGATCGACAACAACGGGAGGTAATAATAAATCTATCGCGACTAGTGACTGGACCGCGGAAGGCCGTCAAACACAGGATCTTTTTTCAGAATTAGACGGGATGATTTAGATCGGGAGTTATGATCCTTTTAAGATTGTCGTTTTCGTCAGCTAAACAGGCAGGGGAGATTTTCGATGACGTGTCACTTTTTGACACGTCATCGGATCGGGCAACAAGCGCTCCAAGGCTTCTAGAGCGATGCGAACGGTTTTGTTTATCAATCTCCGGCTTGGGCACTTGACCGTGACCTTGAACTTGGACGGAGAACTCTGGCTTGGACATCCAAGGTGTTAACCAGTTTCGTTAATATTATTTCGTTAATATTATTTTCCAAAAGTAAAAAAAGGTCAATTGCGTTCCGTGTGTTAGTAAAGTACTGTATTTGAAGGCCCTATAGTAAAAGATACCGGTTCTGTTTCAGAATGGATTATCGTCTCCCGTCTTTCCACAAAATAGAAAATGCTCGATAAGAACCTGGCTCGACAAGCCTGATCGATAAGGTGCTCGTTATCAATACAAATTAACGAGCTCCATCCCTATAATATGACTTATTCAAAAGGAACATCTCATGTCTCGCTCTGAAAATAGCAGATCTACAAGCTCACAACGCATTGCAGGCGCGATGGGTTGCGAGCTTGTACTGTACACGTGCTGCAGTATTTTCTGTGCGAGAGAGATTGGCTCATACATACATCGGGCACATAATGAATCAGGCGTAAGATATTACCAGGAATCAAAGCTATAGCAAACTGATCCAAATCAAAGCATAAAAGGATAATCACTGTCTCATTGGAAAATGTTAATGCCATCACGACCAACTTCACGCTCGCTACGGTACATTGAGAAAACCCCTGCCTGTGGGAAATCTAGGAACAACAAGAGCCATGAATTCATAAAATGGAAAAATAAAGAAAAATGTATAATCAATGAATAGTACTGATCAGGACCTGTTGCCCCGGTAACCCGGGGAGCAAAACAAACAAGTGGAAGCATCAACACAATGATATGTGACAGGGATCAATGGGAAAGCAATCAGTCACATGGCAGGAGCCCATCACAAGGGGCAAGATATCGATTCGATGGACTCTAAACCATTTAGGCCTGACGTCAGAAAATAAATAAATATTTAAATGCCTTTTTTTCTGAAAAAACCTCATCGTTTCTATATTAGTGGTTCTCAATATTTCATGTCAAGGACCCCAAAAAATTACAGTATGTAATATGCCGCCGACCCCCCATCTGAAAATGTGTTGTTCCAGGGACCCTCCAGAAGCAACAGATTTGAGTTAAGAACTGAAACTCTGAAAGAATATATATATTCAAAGACTTGAGGCACATTTTCACGATTCTTTCAAAAATAGCAGACCTACAAGTTCATAGCGCGGCACTCGGTGCCGCGCTATGAGCTTGTAGATCTGCTATTTTTCAATAGATAAAAGTATAACATAATACTAGAAACACCAAAAGGGGTTCCCGCCCAAAATGGGCTAATCTATCCAAGAGTTCCTAAGACAGGTCATGTACATTGTAGGGTCCAAAATAAATCCATGAATCTCAGCCGCTACGGATCGATACTGATCTTATACTTATACTTAACTCTGTTCCGCTGAGCAATTGCTCAGAAACCAAGCTGAGCCTAGAGAGTAACCCAACCACAGGAAGTCCGTCCTCTGAAGACATTCACTACAGCGATTGCGAAGTGGCCCCCAAAATAATAGGCAAACAATTGATAATGACTAACCGATCTATAAGCGCGCACAACACGCCGATGTGACACGTTGTGAGCGTGTAGATCTGACATTTTTTTATGAAACCTCTCGTGAAAAATAATTTATTTAATCTTGTTTTATCCGTTATACTTTATTGGTTTTATGTGTGTTGAATTCACCTTGTAAAGCATTTTGTGATATTATTTTAACCCATTGAAGCGGGACGTCGAAATAAAAAAAAAAAAAGGTTTTCTAAATAATGACAATTTTCTGAAAGATGAGGCACATTTTAACAATTTTTCAAAAATATCAGACCTACAAGTTCATAGCGCGCCACTCGGTGCGAGCTTGTAGATCTGCTATTTTTCAATAGCTAAATAACATAATGTATGTAACCACCAAAAGGGGTTCCCGCTCAAAATGGGTTAAAGGTGCTTTACAATAGACTACCCAGAACATGAAGACAATATGGTTGACATTGGAAATGTAAAACATGCTATGGGCACACCCAGTAAATATTCAAAATGAATAAATAAATAACACAATAAAGGACAATACGATGAAGTGGAACTCCTATGTATGTCTCCTATGAATGTCTGTGTGTCTTCACGCCGTGTGTGCGGCGCGACTGCGACGCACGGCACTGGTAAAAGAGAAACGCAATGAAGTGCTGTTTAACTTGTGCTACGTCGGTTTATAGGATGAGATTACTGCAGTGCAACAGAAGTAATGCATGCGTAGTGTGTGCTACCACAGGGGTTCTCAACCCGTGGGTCGCGACCCCTCGGGGGGTCGCCAAATTATTTTTGGGGGGTCCCCAAAATATAAAAAAAAAAAGATTTTTTTAAAATTTTATTTTCACGATTTTTCAAAAATAGCAGACCTACAAGTTCATAGCGCGCCACTCGGTGGCGCGCTATGAGCTTGTAGATCTGCTATTTTTCAATAGCTAAATTATAACAATGCTTAAAACACCAAAAGGGGTTCCCGCCCAAAATGGTTTAAGGTTATTGTAGCAGTCAATTTATATTGGGGGTCGGGAGGGGGCGGGGTGGGGGTCCCGAGACGTTGCCAAAGCATTTTCGGGGGTCCCCGGCCAAAAACGTTGAGAACCCCTGTGCTACCATACCGCGAGGCGAGCCAGCTGCCACTGCCCGCCAGGCTGACTTTAATTGAAAACACCCGTGTACAAATTTTACTCGCCGGGTCTCTCAGAATCTTGGAATATAATAATCGGATCTCGGACCAAATTGTCACGGATCCACTCGGGCTCGGTACAGTTAGTCATTTGAAAACTATCTGAGAATGGGTCGGGTTTTGTTTTCTCATCGGGAAAATGTTTTCGGGAACGGGTCGGAATCGGATCAAATTTCACATATCCATTTCGGGACCAATGAAGAGCTCTAGTGAGTCTATAGTATGTAATAAAGCTAAAGAGACAGACAGACAGATCAGATGGTGTACATGCACATGCTAAACTAAACAATAATAAATGCCTGTTATAGTCATCACAGTGGGTGTCATTTAATCCTCATCCTAATTACAATTAAGTCTATGTGACAAACAACAACATTGCCGACCTATCACCTAACAGGAGATGGATATGATTGATTCCCCATAGGCTAAACATATAAACACGCAACATTGGACGTACATCATGTGAATGTATTCAAAAGACGCAGGGGAACAAATTCAATGGGGATGCGATTATGGAATGCTGGACAAAGATAAAGGGGTGAGAGAGCTGCGGTCATTCACCCGCTGAAGCCGCAACGCTGCTCCACCTCATGTCTAATCATAGACCCTTTGTCATGCGTGATTACTGGGTGGATGTCGTTGTCCAAACCCATGTGTGGAAAATCTGAGGTGACCATACATCGTATTTCAGAGAAACCAGGCTCTATTTTAATCCATTCAGGCCTGACGTCGAAATTAAAAAAAAAGTTTTCTAAATCATGACAATTTTCGGAAAGATTTGAGGCACTTTTCTTTTTTTTGAATAGCAGACCTACAAGTTGTAGATCTGCTATTTTTCAATAGCTAAATTATAACATAATGCTAACACCAAAAGGGGTTCCCGCCCAAAATGCGTTAAAAGTAACGCAGGCAGAAATTCAGATACGTGAGTAAATTGTATAGGAATAATCTGTCTCTTTTAATTACGTTTAAACGGAGGAAAATAAACTCCCACACCTCTTTGACTCGCTCATTTGCATAGAAACAACTTGCGTTTCTGCTAGGGCCGAACGGTTGTAAATTGCTCGTGTCGAGTCTGTCCGTCCGTGTTAAGTCTGTCTGAGAAAAGCCACCGGCTGCACTGATTTGCAGCATTTACCATTTACCGAACTTTGCACGCACACTCCCGGTAGGGGATTTCTTTCCCCTATATATTCTACAAAGGACATTCCTACTCGCCCGTTCCATTCCCACTCGAATTACCATCGTGTCTGTGTGTGTGTGTGCGTGCGTGTGTGTATGCGCGCGGTGGGTGTTTGTGAGTGTGAACCCTCATTAGACATTATTTAAAGACATACTCTCAATGTGATAGCCTTACATTAGAGTAGAGGATTGTGAACAGGTGATAACAATGATAACAATTACGGATAAAAAATAATAATAAATAAAGGACGTGATCCAACAAATGAGGGGGTGGATGGTGGCCAATTATTTTCACAGGTTCACAGGTGTGCATCATAGTCTAAATAGACTCAATATTTACACTTACTGTGCTAATTTCCAAATCTACTTGCATGCAGCTACCAAGATGAACACCAACAACAGCTAGTGTTGTTGTGGCTGTATGGGAAATTTACATATGCCCTGTCTGCTCTGTCTGGGATAGTGGCGTTAACATTTAGTCAGCCCCAGCAATGATTACTTTCTGTCCATTGGGAGAACGTAAAGACAAGCTTTTTGCCTAATTCATACTCATCACTTTTGCAAATGTCAATGAATTTCAATTGAAGGGACGGCGTGACAGTTTGTCATTTGCGATGTTCTATTCTAACCCGCCTGCTGATGACAACTAGATATGCGAGGCGAACACGTTCTCAGATTTCCCCTGGGCGGGGGCACGAGGGTGACGAGATAGAGAAATATCACCTGCCTAACCCATTTTGACCCGAGATCAGATTCTACAAAATGTCATCTACATCCTGACAGTTTTCTGAAAAAGCTATGTTTCTATGTCAGTGGGTTCTTCGATTTTTCAAAAATAGCAGACCTACAAGCTCGTAGCGCGCCACTCGGTGGCG
The DNA here is from genome assembly GCF_951216825.1 of Electrona antarctica. Classification (NCBI taxonomy): domain Eukaryota; kingdom Metazoa; phylum Chordata; class Actinopteri; order Myctophiformes; family Myctophidae; genus Electrona; species Electrona antarctica. Next base: position 7,346,238 of record NC_136794.1, on the reverse strand, counting down.
TGCTACGAGCTTGTAGATCTGCTATTTTTCCAATAGCTAAAGCATAACATAATGCCAACACCAAAAGGGGTTCCCGCCCAAAATGGGCTAAGTGAAAAGGCAAGTCACAGTTATCAAATCACAGCATCAAAGGCTGGTGTCAGTCAGTGAGTTTGCATGAGAAAAGGAAATTAAATGTATTCAAATGTCTGAGAATGTGTGGAAATAGAACGGCAGAAGTGTGAGTTGGCAGCACATCTTACGTCTACCATAAGTGACTCATAACATGCTACGTGATGTGTGTGTGTGTGTGTGTGTATCCAGACAACAGTCCTGTCAAAACTTGACTATTGTAACTCTCTCCTTACTGGCCTACCGGCATGTGCACTGAAGCCTCTCCAACTGATCCAAAATGCCGCAGCTCGCTTGGTCTTCAACCAGCCAAAATTCTCACATGTCTCCCCCCTGCTCCGCTCCCTGCACTGGCTCCCGGTCGCTGCCCGCACAGAATACAAAACTCTGATGTTGGCATTTAAAGCAACCAAAGGTATGGCTCCCCCATATCTTGCCAGCATGATTGAACCCTACAAACCCTCCCGCGCACTCAGATCAGCCAACGCAGGGAAGCTGGAAGTACCCTCACTAAAAACGCCGGGACAACGCTCCACACGTCCCAAACTCTTCTCCCTTCTGGCCCCAAAACTGTGGAATGCACTTCCCGTTGCAATCAGAACTGCAGCATCACTCCCGATCTTCCGCCGTAGTCTGAAAACCCACCTTTTCAGACTCCATCATGGCCCATAGCACTTACCCTACCCCCCTTAGACAGCACTTCTTAGACTTATATAGCATTTGAAACAGACTTATAGCATGTCATGTAGACAGCACAATAAGTGCATTGTATGTAGTCATAGCACTTCATAGTATATAGTGTATAGTAGTCATAGCACTTCATAGTATATATGTGCAGCATAGTATAGCATATATGTGTAGTTTATATGTATAGTGTCATTATATAGATATGTTCTAGTTATAGTTTATATGTATAGTGTCATTATATAGATATGTTCTAGTCACGTTCTTAGCTTACGCATGTTTCGCGATAAATGCTTTTTACATATGTGATGTATTCCCATGCTTTTGTTCTTGCTTATTGTAAGTCGCTCTGGATTAAGAGCGTCTGCTAAATGCCTAAATTGTAAATTGTAAATTGTAAATTGTGTGTGTGTGTGTGGGCATAACAGCATAACACAGAAAATATCAAAACCTGAAATTAAAAATTTCCCACGAATCCCAGCAAATCAATCACATATTATTATAGGGAAATACAGCCTTCAGTCATTCTTGTGTCATCCACATCGTCTTTGCCCTATGACTCATGCTACATGTGGGTTTCATTTCGTTTGAACAACTTTTAACATGGTGTTAAAATACATACATACATACATTTCAGATGTAGAGCTGGCCCAGGATCTGAACAACTTCTATGGCAGGTTTGATGCTCACGAATATAAGGTCAAGCACGATGAAATTAGGAACGTCCTATGAGTTACTTTTTTTAATGAGACTGATGTAACCAGTAAGTGTTTCAAGAAGGTGTAAACCCAGGAAAAGTCCTGGCCCTGATAAACTCAGTGGGCGCCTGCTAAAAAACATGTGCCGACCAGCTAGGCCCCATTTTTAATTATATATATTTTAATTTGTCCCTCTCCCTGCAGAAGGTGCCTTCTCTTTGGAAACAGTCCATAGTGGTACAGGTACCTGTTGCCAAAATAAAGAACCCTATGGAACTGAACGACTTCAGACCTGTTGCCCTGACCTCTCTGGTTATGAAACAACTTCGAAAAACGGGTTAAAACAGAGCTCCTGGTTAAAACTGAACATATGTTAGACCCTTTTGAGTTTGCCTACAGACCCAGGAGAGGCGTGCAAGACGCCTCATCGACCTTACTGAACCTTCTATACAAACATTTAGAAGGCAGTAAGAAGAAACTGAATCCATTCTCTTTGGATCTAATTGTAATCTCAGCAAGGCAAATGGCTTCTTGGTTAGAGTGGGTGACAATGTTATCACACGTAAAGATGAAATTACCTACCTAGGTTCCATCCTGGAGGCTAATCTTTCCGGTGATAAAATGGCCACCAACGTAATCAAAAAAGTCAACCAAAGAACAAGATTCCTTTACAGGATCTCCTCACTGGTCGACAAAAACACCTTGAAGACCTTAACAGGAGCCCTCGTACAAGGCTTCTTTGACTATGCATGCACCTCCTGGTACCACAGCACCTCAAAGGCCCTTAAAACTAGGCTCCAGACTTCCCAAAACAAACTGGTCAGGCTCCTACTTGGCCTCACCCCCCGAACCCACCTCACCCCTGCCCACTTTGACAGACTGGCATGGCTTAGGGTTGGCGACAGAGTACAGCATCTTGCAATGGGTCTGGTCCACAAGATTCGATACTCCACCAAGATACCCATGTACCTGTCTAGATACTTCCTTAATGTTAACGAAGTCCACACCCACAACACCAGAGGGAGTGCAACGAACCATGTACAACCCAGATTCGGCACAAACAAGGGACTAAATTATTTTCGCTCCTATGCCACCAAAATGTGGAACGCCCTACCAACAGTCATTAAGACATGCAAATCCCTTGACTCCTTCAAAACTGCTCTCAAAGGGCACCTACGGATGGCTGCAATTCGAAACTGGCCCCCGTAAAATCTGAATCCCCCCCACCGCCCCCCTTTTTTTACAGCCTTTGTATTGAGTTTGTGCTTGAAATGTACTGTAATTCTGCAAACTGTTAATAAAATGTTCAATCAATCAAAGCACGCCAGGCTGCTCTTTGTTGATTTTTCATCAGCCTTTAATACAATACAGCCTCATGTTCTGGTGGACAAACTTATTCATGTATTCTGTTTAGATGCGGGTGGATCCTTGACTTTCTTACCAATAGGTCACAACATGTAAAAGTCAATGGAATTCTTTTTTTTTTTTAAGTCTAAATTTTTATCCCACGATTTTGCAACCCAGTTTTTTCACCCAGTGCCAATTATCTAATGTAATCCTGGGCGCTACACTTCCTCTGCCAACCTGGGGGGGGGCAGCGGACTGACCTCATGCCTCCTTCTATGCATGAGGAGTCCAAGCTGCTTCTTTTCACCTGACAGGGGGGAATTTCCCTGGTCGGACGTAGTGCGTGGAAGGAACACGTTATTCCGACCAGCTCCTTTCCCCTCCATCAGGCGCCCCGGCTGGCCAGGGGGAGGTAGTTTAGAGACCAGGATTACTGCATGTTTTTGTGAGGGTACCTACCCTAGGGGACACGGGGAGAACATGCAAACTCCACACAGAAAGGCCCTTTCGCCAATGAAATTTTATCCAGCCCACTAACATCTTCTAACGGCTCACCTCAGGGCTGTGTATTGTCTGCCTTCCTGTATATTTTATACACAAATGACTGTGTGAGCCACCCCAAATAGATTCACTATTAAGTACGCTGACGACTCCATCATAGTCAGCCTGCTTGATGATGATGAAGTTGGTCATGGCCAAGTTCTTGAGGATTTTCTCTCCTGGTGTGGGGATGCCTTTCTCCAATTGAATGACACAAAAACCAAGGAGATTGTGCGTTGACTTCAGGAGATCCCCCCCCAGTTCCTCAGAGCAGTGGTTCTTCGATTTTTCAAAAATAGCAGACCTACAAGCTCGTAGCGCGCCAATCGGTGGCGCGCTATGAGCTTGTAGATCTGCTATTTTTCAATAGCTAAAGCATAACATAAGCATGATGCTAACACCAAAAGCGGTTCCCGCCCAAAATGGGTTAAATGTTGATATGAGGAGGAGGTAACTTTGTCGCTTCTTGTATTTTTGAGTGGTGCAACCACTCCAAGGAACAGCAATGTCCCTATGGGACTATGTCCCAATGTTTAGAGTACCAGTAGGGGCAAAAGTGGCGCTGTTGTGCCAGAAACAGAGAGAGAGAGAGATAGTGTTGCACTGTTGCCTGCTAATTACAGAGAGAGAGAGAGAGAGAGAGAGAGAGAGAGAGAGAGAGAGAGAGCGACAGAGGGAGAGAGAGAGGGGCGAGGGGAGTTGCACCACTCAGTTCACACGGGTGTGATTTTTTTAATATACAACTGTTCTTGCAAGTGATGATGAATTCCAATGCTACACTGATAACTTGAACTGACTTCCTGTTTTATTGTTTTATGTGTACCCATGTGTCTTTACTGTATTTTATGTGATTTATTTACAACAAATCGCCCCTCGGGGACAGACTAATAAATGAACCCGATGAACATGAACCTGAAATAGCCGATCTACAAACTCATGAAACTGTTGCATTGTAACACATTGCGAGCTGGTAGAACTACTCTTTTCACGTGGCACTGTCTTACGACAAAGTTTAAAATAGAGCTTAAGTCAGACCTGGGCATCGTGCGGGCCGCGGGCCAAATACGGCCCGCAGGCTGACTCTGACCGGCCCGCGAAAGATTACGTGATAATCTGAAAATAAAACATACTTTCTAATTACCTTAAGGGTGGACTAAAACCCCATTGCTTTTATCTTTAAGCCCATTTATTCTCACAGTGCACGCAATCTGCACGTCAACTGTGCACGTGAATTGCGTGTGATTGAGAACCTATCTTCCTTCCTTCACCCCCGTCAAATGCGAAAATGTCGGCTTCTTGGATTTATTGGCGACAACAACGTCGGTGAATGCAAATAGCCATGAAGCCCAGCTGAGCATGCAGCTCCACAACACGGTAGGCGCAGGCGCTTGATTACCAAACTTCCTCGCAGGAGGAGTTAAATCCCATTATTCTCTATTCAACGATGCTGCGTCGAACGCCGGTGTTGCGCCCAGAATGTGGCAGGCTTCAGAAGTTCAGAACGCTTGGGCGATGCGCCGACGGCACCGTGAGCCTTTGGATCGTCTGTTTTCTGCACACGACACCGTCGTACCACAAAGTAAATCACGCAGAACGTGCACACGTCAGCGTACATTGCCTGCCAAGCTGCCGAAGGTCGTCGTTGTTTAATGGTTGTGAATCAACAATCAATCTCACGCCGATAGTAAGCGGCGCGACATGGGTTGTGAAAGTGGTACCGAACTACCGATGCCCCCAGGGTCCTCCGAAAGGAAGAGCAACTACTAAGAGGGCTACCTCTAAAGTTCTTATTGTTAAAATAAAATGCTACTATTTACATGACTTGTAACTTAAACAAAAACTGTTTTCAACTGGGAAAGGAAACGTCTCAAGCATGCAAGTAGAAAGTAAAAGAATCACACCCGTGTGAAGTGAAAATAGTCAGACAAACATATTTACTGCACACTAGCGAAAATAAAAAAAGTTTGCTTTGGACGAATCACAAATTAATCTGTTGTGTGATGGAGGAGGAGGCATTCTTCTTGTGTGCAGAACACCACACAGCAGCAGTATTAGCCTGGTTAATAAACCAGACCGAATCAGCCGTTGGCAAAAAAAAGTTGCCTACCAGCGGATTTCGGTCTGGCGAGGCTCAGTAGCACGCCTCTTTCCTACAATCGAGAACAGGTCGGACCAATCGGGACACGGTATGCAATATGGGCGGGCTTTGGTACAGTGACGTTCAATGCTTGAGACTTTTGACTGACAGTAGCTCTGACCAATTGCGTCAAAGAGAAAATGTTTGAACCCGCCCCCCGGGAAATGAAATCCAAGTGGAGCCAGCCCAGACTGATATACCGCGACAGTGTTGTGTGATATTAGTCTGGCTTATTAGCCAGGCTACAGCAGTATAGCCTACTGGAGCCATAGCCTACTGCTGTAAGTGTGCATGCTTACCGTATAGGCTACGTGCGCTCAGGTAAACAGTTAAAGCTGTTGTTATGCAAAGTAGTATCCATTTGATTTTGTTTACGTTTTTGCCTCCCCTCAGTCGAGCGGCTTTTTGTGTATTATTTGCTATGTATTTTGCCCTATTCAAGGCTGACAGACAGTGTATCAGACAGGAGAATAGAATACACATCTATTCTCTGTGTCCTGCGTGTCTGGAAGGTGTTGGGTCTTTTCACAGTGTGAAACGTGTCTGCTAGGTGCCTACTGCCTCTGCTGCATGCATCCCCCCAGAACCGGTTTTCACGTGATGACATATAAACACCACACACAATGTCCTGACCTCATTCTTCATTTGATTCTTGAGACAGCAGAGGGCACGCGATGGCACCGGAGAAAGAAAAAAAGTTTGTCCAGTGCACGGAGGACGCCTAAACCTGTAGGCGTACGATAGGCTACCACCACACCGCTAAAGCTTACACCACCACGGCCCCACCACCACCCGCACTGGGGGGGGAGAACCAGTGAAACCAGTGAAAATCGGGGATCTATCTATCTACTATCATAGAGCTATGATCGAGGAGCCACCAATATCCATTGACATGGCTTGAATGCAGCCATGGATACAGTGTTTAGGTGCTTGTGGTTCAAGAAAGTACAACATAAAGTGTATGTCGATGGTTAATCATTTACCAATCATTTCGGTTATTCAATTCTCTCCACTCCAGCTGTCTATCAATCTGTGCCCGTGCGCCCCCGTGCGATCCCGACGGCCTTTACTGCATGTCACCCCCCCCCCCATCTCTCTCCCCATTTCCTGTCAGCCTACTGTCTGTCCCTCCATAAAAAATATAAAATAAAGGCGAAAGCCACAAAAAATATACATAAAAAAAAAAAGAAAGTTCCTGGCTCCGCCGCTGGGCACGGTACTATAGGGATAGATTATGAATCTATTATTTTATTACATTCATGGTTTCATTATTATTATCGATTTGTCGCCCGTAGAGGCAAATGTGACCGGCATCCCCGTTTACATTAACGTAATGAGGCAGTCTATGATTCATCAAGGTAAGATCAATGGTAAATTCTTTCACATCTTCAATCTTTGATGTAAGCGAGGGAACTTAGATGACAACAGAGTGGGAGATTGGCATGAGATGTGTGGTTGGGTGTGTGTGTGTGTGTGGGGGGGGGGGGGGGGGGGGGGTGGACAAGCTGCGTCGCGTTGATGAATATGAGAAAGTACTTATAATTACTTCTGCTGTCAAAGTCAGTTTCATGGCCCGAATGTGTGGCGTTGTTACAACACTAAATTCTATATTGCATTAAAATCCCACTGAAGTGATCTTGCAATGTACTAGCCTGGCGTCCAAGCCCTGAATTGTTACAAACGCCTGGCGTTTAAGGTCTGGTGACTGTCGATGATGGCGGTGTTAGACTACCTCTATGGTAACGGTACAGACGAATGAAAATAGTATGAACAAGAAAATGTATAGGATAGAACTTGAGTACAAAGAAGAAGCTAACGCACACCAAAGTCCTTGTAGCGGTGCCGGCACACGGGAGAGAACTGCAGAAGAAATATTGGAAAAAACAAGAGGGTGGCCGGCCGCACACGCCAATAGCCAGAGTGCCAATATTTTATTAGGAGGTAAGACAAAATGAATGCAACGTTTCGGCAGGTTAAGCCTTCATCAGGGAAGAAGGTTTCCCATAGAACTTGATTAATTTGCTCAAGCCGTTACACTATGACAATGTTCAACAAGACAACCAAGCACAAAAATTAAATTAATTGTTTTATATGACATTCTTTTGGTATGCAATCTGTTCAGCATGCTACAGTAGCTGGTGGGATCCGACCCTCTAGTCTGCTTTTCTTGTTTATTTCTCCCACAGGCGAGTGTCTTATCCCTGTATGCATGCAGCACCAATTCACTTCACAGAAGGGCAAAATACTCAGGGCTATGTTCAATCCTGGGTAAGGACGGGGATTGAGAATTTAGGGCTTGTCTGAGGATGACGTAGAGAGAGACGGAACGCATTCAGGAGTTATTGAGAATCGGAACTCAATAAATGTTTCGGCTCATCAATTATCTTGTCCATTCTAGAGGTATCTGACGTGACGGCGTGTCTCAAGAGACCAGACACATATTTCTGCCAGTGCTTTTACCATTTCAATAACACGTGTGTTTCTAACAAAGCTTTTGACTTCTGTAAAATGTTTGCACACTACCAGTCAAAACAAGGAACATGAATTGAATGGCTTGCATGTGCATATTGCTTCAATGTTAACTGATTGCTGAATATATAATTGTTTTAACGGTTTGTTGTAACGTTGTATTACTGTTTCTTTATAGTTTGTATGCAATCTCGGCATCATTGTAAATGAGGGGTTCCCTCAATGGTCTCTCCGATAATTTAAATAAAGGTTGAATGAATGAATGAATGAATGACTGTTGTGCATCAGTTGATGCCAACATGCTCTACCTTTGATTGTCTTCTCAAATGCCCCCAAATGACCACCAATTTGCCAACAACTAACAATAACAGAAAATGATCGATGGTGAGATCGGAAAGGAATCGGATCGATAAGCAGCATCGAAAACGGGATCAAAATAGACAGAAAATGAATGATCCCCAATCCCTAATCCTGGGTCATGTCATGTAATTGTGTCCTGCACAACTGGTTGAAGAATCCCTGAAGAATATTCACCTGCTGCCGTATGTTCTCAATAGGAATGACATTAAATAAACATGTACCTGTTTCATATAGGCATAACACATGGTCTCTGCTACACGCTTCCCCTCATCGTAGCAGGCTCGTGGACCGATAGGATTTACATGTCCCCAGTACTCCTCATTCTGGGGGTGCACCTCTGGGTCTGACACAACACACACACACACACACACACACACACACACACACACACACACGCACACACAATAATCATTTATTTATGTCCACATAAGAGATACAATACAAGGACACAAATATTTACAAGGTGCTGTACAGAATGCAATCAGAAAATCCCAGACACATTTTTTTGTTCTACTTAAATATTCAGGCCATGCATATAATAATTTTTTTTCTGGCTTATGTCAACATGACCTGGTTTAGAATACCGATACTGTCAATATACCTAGATATCACATGCATGGAATATATAGCATGTTCAAAAGTACAAAGCAAATGGCTATTAACCCATTTTGACCTGAGATCAGATTCTAAAAATGTCTTCTACATCTTGACAGTTGACAGTCAGTGACTGAATCATTTTCATTGTATTTATACTCTGTATCTATACATATGACAAATAAACCTGAACCTGAGTTTTCTGAAAAAGCTATGTTTCTATGTCAGTCGTTCTTCGATTTTTCAAAAATAGCAGACCTACAAGCTTGTAGCGCGCCACTCGGTGGCGCGCTATGAGCTTGTAGATCTGCTATTTTTCAATAGCTAAAGCACAACATAATGCTAACACCAAAAGGGGTTCCCGCCCAAAATGGGTTAAGCGCTTAGCCAGATTTTTCAGGTTAATGGAGGGATGTGAATTAACTGGTCATTATTTGGTCATTGTAGCCTAACTTTCATTAGGAGATCATATGAGCAATCTGCACTCCACCTCTCGACAAACGTTGAGACTGTGGGGTTATGATATGTGTTGCAACTGGCGTTAGTTCTCTCTCTATGACTGAGGGGCACATTTTTCTAGTTATTATCTCATGCGTGTGGGGAAACAAATTGCCCTCAAAAGAAGTCAGGTGTCTTTGAGGTCGACAGGTGTCGCGGAGTCACAGTGGCCCTGTAGACCAGTGGTTTTCAACCAGTTTCATTTCAAGGTCCATTATTGATTCAGCTTTTGAGCCACGGACCACCGTTTGATGACATTTAGCCCCGCAGACCCAAAACTAAGGAATATTTTGTTGTCGTTGGATAAGATTTTGTCTACAATTCCATGCTTTTGGCAAACGTGGCAGATGTGTAACAATAATGTACCTCTTGAGAGCGTAAAATGGAACCAAATGGACCCGTACGGGTCCATTTGGTTTCATTTTACGCTCTCAAGAGTTAAAAATCTATAAGGGTCCATTTGGTTTGCAACTCTCCATCATTTAGCTGCATGGGGACCACCTGGAACCCCCTCAAGGACCACTGGTGGTCCTCGGACCACTGGTTGAAAACCACTGCTGTAGACCCGACTCCAGGGGAAACACTCCGTGTACGCCTTGTACGGACAATACAGACGCTTCTATCCTTTTGTATGCATGCATCCTTTTGTATGCATGCATAGAAATTGATCTATTGAAGATTCTGACTTTCAAATGTACATAATTTGTGTTTTGATTGTATTGCTGTATTGTGCTTTCTGCTTTGGCAATGTAAACGTATGTTTTCTCATGCCAATGAAGCCCTTTCAATTGAATTGCATGATCATTATGGAATATGGATCTTCCGAATGTTTCACAGATGTTTCACAAATGTTGCACATTCCAATCAAATGATAGGTTGGTTGCATAACGCTTAACTCTGAGAATATGAATATGAACGAAATATCTGAATGATACATGTTTATCACATGACTCCAGAGATAATAATATAGTTTGGGGGGGGAAATCTGTACGTAGCAACAAAAAACGTGTTTTGAAGAAAATGCTAAATGGCAGCAAATCGAGTAAGACAGAAATGGATGTGTGGCATATATAGAGTTGCATCATTATCATTTGATTGTATGACCAAGAGTTAAGAGTTATAGGCCAAAAATGTAAAACAGTCAATGGCTGCCCAATTTGGATGTGAAGATTTGGATGAGAAGAGTTTGTCAGTCACACGTCCATTTGAGGTAGATGTTCTTTGTTCACTTTTCATTACAAAAGGACAACTGAACTGACTGACGTATTCTTATAAAATGGGTGGAGAGGGATTAGGGTGAGATTAGGGTGGAGGGGATTTGATTCAGATGCGAGGCCATCTCACACACTACATTTTCCCTCTTTAAGTTTGACTTACCTCCATACACCTCGGATGTAGAAGCCAGTAGGAGTCTGGCACCAACACGCTTGGCCAGCCCTAGGACACAAACACAAGCACATTGAGACAAAACCTCCCACGGGACAAACTCAAGCAGATCAAACACAGGGATACAACCTGGAGAAAGAGACAGTCGGCGGCAGCAGCAGGGAAAACCCAGGATAGAGAAGTACAGCACACACAAAAAGTTGACACAAGAGGTTGACTTTGGAAAAGTAAGTATTGAATTATACTGCATGCATATTGCATAATATGGAATACCTTTTACACCCCTATTGATTAGCGCAAATAGTTTATCTGCCAACCAAAAGGGGTGAAAAAAATGTCCACGTTAAAAAATCAATAAATCAATAAGCATTTGGATGTGAAGTGTCTACCGTATGCTTATGTTCAAAACATATTTTCCCACCCCTTATTGATTAGCGCAAATAATTTCTCTGCCAACCGAATCCGTCCGGCAAGAAAAACATGTACTTTGGCGTTGCCTAGGTGACAGCCAGCAGTGGGATATATCGCCATGACTACCAGTACCGAGAAGATACAGTACAATTCCAACATTCCGCTAGACTGTGAATATTGGATGACCTGTGACATAGCCAAGCGTTCTGGTCACCATGACGTGCCTGCACTGCCAAGTTCAACCACCAAATAAAGCCAAGACAAAGATGTCTGTAACTCTGTACTCAAGGTTTTTCATGGCAAGGACCCCCCAATTGTATTTTGCCACGGACCCCCATCTGAAAAGATGTATTGCCAGGTACCCCCAGAAAATGAAGATGGTGTGTGGAAAAAGGTCAACATTTATTTTTTAAATGTTCAAACATAGCAAATGTACCAGCTTTCAGCACAGGACGGAGTGACACACTGTGAGCTTGTATATCTGCTGTTTTTGAATAGCCAACGTATAAAATATGGAAGTGGTTAAAATGATGTATCAACTCATTTTGCTGTGTGTGTGTGTGTGTGTGTGTGTGTGTGTGTGTGTGTGTGTGTGTGTGTGTGTGTGTGTGTGTGTGTGTGTGTGTGTGTCCCAAAGACCCCTGGGAGTCCTCGGACCGACAACCATTCAGTCATTATCTGAACCATAGCCTCGGTACCCAGGCTTTCATTTTCGTTGGTGCAAAAAATGAAAGCCTGGAGGAACGCATTGGCCGCTCTGGTCTAGAAGTGGGAGTCAACCCTTCCAGGTGGGCGTCGCTCCAAATTATGTGACGTATAGCGCTGCACTAGGGGGGGAGAGGAGGTGCCCGGGGGTGACTGACAGATCGGTGAGATCCAATCAGGGCGCGACCCGCCCCTCTAGACCAGAAACCCATTAGCTCAGAGCTATCTGAACGATGAATAGAGTGTAGGGCTGGGTGATATGGATTTCTTTTTATATCACAATATTTTTGAACAAATACCTCAATATCAGTAATGGAATACCTACTGGTGCTTTAAAAAAAAAGAAAAAGGGATGCTCAGTGGAGCACAAATCTTGACCAGACAATAATACCTACACTGTGTGACACATTATGGTCAAGATGCATCTTTCTTCTTCTCCGTTATCCCCATCCGTGTCTGGTGCACAATTGCAGTGCAATTGTACATTTGTCATAGTGGCATGTGGTACGTTGTCCCTAGTGTGTTGGAGTTAATCAGATGTGGGTTAACCCATTTTGGGCGAGAATCCCTTTTGGTTTTAGCATTATGTTATACTTTAGCTATTGAAAAATAGCAGATCTACAAGCTCGTAGCGCGCCACCGAGTGGCGCGGTACGAGCTTGTAGGTCTGCTATTTTTGAAAAATCGAAGAACGACTGACATAGAAACATAGCTTTTTCAGAAAACTGTCAGGATGTAGAAGACATTTTTAGAATCTGATCTCAGGTCAAAATGGGTTAAACTGAAAGGCATCTCACTCCCGTCTGTGTGCACATTGTGAGAGCGTCATACTGTAGGTTCATGGTCTCACTGTCTCTCTCTCTCTCTCTGTGTGTCTGTGTCCAGTGCACATGCATGTCATACTTCGGTAACATGTCACGTATGTTGGTGTTGGACATGGGTGTGAATAACTGAACGGTCACGCTCCCATGCACGTGTCATAGGTCCGTGGTCCCCATCTCCTAAGCTGGCTCCTTTCCAGGCGAAGGAGCAGCGGTTCTACTCAGCGGAGTCTCTCTCGTGTGACTGAACTTCTCACCCCATCTCTAAGGGAGATGCCAGCCACCCGTTGAAGAAAACTCATTTCGGGCCGCTTGTATTCGCGACGTTATTCTTTCGGTCATGACCCACACTTCATGACCATAGGTGAGAGTAGGAACGAAGATTGCTCGGTAGACAGAGAGTACATACTGTACATGTTCCCAAATAACAGTGTAGTAGTTTTTGAGAAGACAGACAAGAGTAGTGAAAACAAAACTCTACTTTTGGACATTTTGGATAATAATTATGAGTAATGGATGATAATAATAACATAGGCATGATTATAATTATTAAAAAAAACAGCAGAACAGCTAGAACAGTCAGATCATTTGACAGCATTTTACTGTCTCTCTCAACCTTACCATCGAATGAAGGCAGAAAAGTCCCCCCCAAAAATATCTTTAAAACAATTATAGTACCAATATATTGGACAGACCTGGTTGCAAGTAGGTATTCCGTACAAAAGGGGGAAAACAACTGAAAAGAACACAAGTGTTGCAAATCTATCTATAATCACTAGATTCATATGCTGTACAAACCTGATGGAGGCTAGCAGTTTGCAAGAGACTCACCTAGCATGTTGAGCGTGCCTATGGTGTTGGTCTTCAAGGTCTTGATGGGGTTGTACATGTAATTGGGAGGAGATGCCGGAGATGCCAGGTGATAAATCTGATCCACTGTGGAGAGGAAGATATAGTATACTGTGAGATACTATGAGAATGGGAAATGAGAAGATAATCTGATCATGTGGATCTCGCGATCTACGTATAGATTCCCGTTAGGTCCATAAAAAAAAAAAAAAAAAAAAACATTTGCCATAGCAAATGAAAGTGATAGACAAAAAAAACCAATCCCAGTGTCCTATTCGGGTGCCCCTGATCTCGGCGTTTGATGACATTTCAGATTTTGCCCTTGGCCTTTGGAGGCAATTTAGATAACGCGACTTTGTGAGGTAGGTTTTAATTACCTTAACCCATACTGGGCAGGATCCCCTTTTGGTGTTTTAAAGCATTGTTATAATTTAGCTATTGGAAAATAGCAGATCTACAAGCTCATAGCGCGCCACCGAGTGCCGCACTATGAGCTTGTAGGTCTGCTTTTTCGCGAAAATGTGGCGCAAATCTTTGAATATATAATTCTTTCAGAGCAAATCTTTTCAACTCAAATATTTGCTTCTGGGGGGGTCCCTGGAACTACATATTTTGAGATTGGGGTCATGGGGCCAATTACATACAATTCTGGGGCTCCTTGACCTGAAATAGTTTGAGAACCACTGGCAGAAACATACTGTAGGTTTTTCAGAAAACTGTCAGGATTTAGAAGGCATTTGTAGAATCTTTTCTCAGGTCTAAATGAGGCCCTGTGATCATATATGCATGTTTCTCTTCCTGTCGGTGAAAAAGTTGTCCACCTCACACCGGGGCTCCACCGGGCGCGTCAGCGTCGCGTCACCGTCAGGGAATGTTCCCTTTTTAATCAATTAAGGGTGGCTCCACTGCCCGCGCTGCGTTGCGTTGCGTGACTGCATTAAAATTGCCCCGGTTCGTTTTTTGACGCACGCGACGGAGACGCAACGCGTCCGGTGGAGCCCCGGCGTCAGTCACCTCGTGGCCATCCATCATCAGTTCATCAGTCAGGTGGGAACCCACTGACGAAACCCGCCAAGAGTGAACAAGCGTCCTCCTTTGACGGAGACCAATCATATCTAACCCATTTAGGCCCGACGTCGAAATAAATAAAGTCTTCTGAAAGAATATATATTCAAAGATTTGTGCCACATTTTCACGATTTTTCAAAAATAGCAGACCTACAAGCTCGGTGGCGCGCTATGAGCTTGTAGATCTGCTATTTTTCAATAGCTAAATAATGCTTAGTTAAAACACCAAAACGGGTTCCCGTCAAGAATGGGCTAATCATGGCTCTGCTGACCGCAGTGAACGCCGTGAAAAGCAATTTGCAATGCATTGAGCACATCTGAGAACGGCATCTTTCAATCACAGCCATGACAACCGTTCCTCACAGGAAATGACAGGGATTTGCATTTCAAAAGGGACGCCATTCATTCATCACAGACTATGAAAACTAAAGGTTATTGTCATAACTGAAAAGACACAAATGGAAGTATGCCATCGAATAATTAGGGGAATATACTTGTGAACAATACATAGGAGAGACTAGATTAGATTGTATCTATGTGGGGGAAATATACATTTCGATCTTAATATCCATTTCTGACCTGATGAAGATCAAATAGATCGAAACGTTGTCAGAATTTTCAATAAAGAACGTCTTTCTTATACCCATGGTGTGCGGGCTCCATCCAATACCTACTTAATATCCATTTTGGCCATCGAAATCCTGCATTTTTCATTTGCTTCGGTGAAAAGCGCCATCATATTAATCTTGTTGGAATGGCTTTGACACATCTCCACTACCACTTTATTAGAAGTACAGGACACCACAATGTACTGTATATTGGTTTCTATTGTTCTTTTTTATGCAGAGTTTGCACATGTGAACTGGAACTTTAACTGGGTTGTTGAGAGTGAGACCTGGAACATTCCATGAGATGTAGTCGATTGATTTGGCCTTCATCGTTAGTTATAATAACCAAAATCCTGAATGTACTGTAGTGTATATAAATGTGAACCCTGAATTTGCAGTTGAGCACAATGTAGAATTGAGAGCCCATAAAAACACGCTAGCAATAGACCAGATTTTAGAAAATACAAAAGAATAAAAACTTGAAAACGAAATATGCCAAGACACACACACACACACACACACACACACACACACACACACACACACACACACACACACACACACACACACACACACACACACACACACACACACACACACACACACACACACACACACACACACACACACACACACACACACACACACACACTCCTAACAAATTATCATGTGTTGATATTTGGTATTTTTAACCCTTAGAAGGTGAAAGACGCCAATTGGCGTCTTCATCAGAATTCCGTAAATGATCAATGACGCCAATTGGCGTCTTCAGAGTTTTTGATTAATCTAAACATATTAATATGCTCCGAAGCGCTGTTTAAATTCCTGAGCTTATATTCCAACTACATTACCCAGAAAACCCGTGTCACGTGACACACGTGTACGTGTTGCCATTGGAAGCTGGTCCCACCCCCTGTAAACAGTGGGGGCAGAGGGAGTCTTCATAGTTTATTGTTTTGCCGTCTCGCCCGAGCGATTTTCTAGCAGAAAAAGTTGAAAGCAGTACTATTTATTTGAGCGAGTTTTGTGGTAGTAGTATTGATCCATACGCGTCCCAGTCGCCTTCTCCAGGCGGAGTAGCCCTGGTCCAGTGCTTACAGCGAGACTCGCTGCTCCCTCCCTCCTTTTTTCATTGTCTCCCCATCGTCGTCCGATGAGCTATACCGGGAAACCATTGAAGAAGACGATCAACCCGGAATGTTTTGAGGTAATCTTATTGTAGAAAATGCCCTTCTATAGTGATCAGAAATCATAAGATGATCGCTACAAATAGATGCTTGGATAATTACTACTACTAGTCAGATCATGACGCCAGAATGACTCACCACGATGGCCCCCAGCCATTAGCCAGCACCAAAGGTGCTGGCTAATGGGGGGGTTGGTGCATTGGTGCTGGCTAATGGCTGGAGGGGGGGTTGGTGTCGATCGGTTGGTTGGTGCAGTACAAATGTATCGTAGCAGGCATGCACGCATGGCAGTACAAGTATTTTATATTGTAGCGTGCCTTATAGGCGATCTGATCTTTAGAGTAATGTTCGCTCCTTTTATTTACTGTCTACAAAGACGGAGAACAAACATGCATCGTTTACTGAAGCAACGCGTGGTTATGATGACCTTGCTACAAGGATCGGAGGGGGGGACGGGGAGTGAAGCTAACAGTAGCGTATTATATAAGATCTGTATGACGTTTCATTGACGTCTGAGCTTGCATGATAATCGCATTCATTGTATATTGTATACAATCATGATTGTACATTGTTTAGTGTGTCTCCGTGTGATGATGATGATGACGATGATGTCAGATAGCCTACGTTCCCCCCCCCTCCCCCCCCCCCCCCAACTGGCTATTGGCCGGGCTGACTACAACTAAATGTTTATTTTTATATATTTAGAACTGGCATCAGATGAGGAGGAGGAGGAGGAGGATGATGATGATGATGATGATGATGATGATGATGATGATGATGATGATGATGAAGACGAAGAGTCAAGACTGCGATGGAGTTATCCGACACTGAACCGGATGCATTCATTCATTTCAGTTGTTGTTTTTTTTAAATTTAGCCTACACACACACACACCGTCAAGAACAACTGGAATGCAGTGGTTTGGGGACACTGGGGAGTTTGGGGACAACTGTTTTGTATGTAGGCCTATTTATTTTCTGTAATATTTATTATAATTGTATTATGTTAGTAGTCATAAAAAATAAAAGACGCTTTTACAATGAGTTAGACCTGTCATGGCTATTTTGTTCACTATTCTGAGGTTTATGGTTTGACTAAGCGAGTTTCAACTGTGATTTACTCTGTAACGGTAGATGGTAAGAACCCAATTTTTTGTTATAATACAGTATACATTCAAGTCTATATTTTGATACATATCATGGGCACAAAGTCATATCAAAACAATGTCCTTGGATGTGTTTTTTATCAAAACTGTTTCTTCACAACAGGTTTTTGAGATACATGCATGAATAGACAAGGTACTGGTAAGACTATGTAAACATGGTATATATCAAAATGTGCGTTAGAATGTCTAATTTTACCCCAAAAAAGAATTGAGTTTATATGATGTTCCATTTCAGAGCTAGGGGGACTTTTAGCTGGATAGGTCAGATTGATCATGACTGACCATGCTATTTATAGATGGCAAAATATCTACAGTGGTACATGTGAGAAACTTTTTATTTTATTTTAATTGAACTAGACAACTCACCCTTTAAAATGAGATATTGCATGGCTATGTACGCCCAGCAGAAAAAAAGTTATTTAGAAAATAAAACTTCAACCGGGCATAACTTTTTTTGTTGTCCTAGAAACACTACCCAGTGTAAATGCAGGCTCTTTTAAATGGCTTCCAACACAAAAACTAAACATTTTATCAACTCAGTTCATTTTTTTCCTGGAAGCAGACAAGCCAAGCTTTCTCTGAAGGTCTTTCGTTGTCACACATTCACAACAGAGAATTTTCAATAAATCATTCAAAAACGCCATTCTGCCATAGAGAAGTCTAAAAACTATATAGAAATCCTTGAAACTCTCAAAGAGTTAACAATACGGAAACACCACCCACCCGGGACGCTCAGAGTCATACAACAGAGTCCCCTACGGTAATGACACCACCCCTCCCAGGCTGGGCAGAGAATCAAAACAATCCGGAAGCGAATTAAAAAAAAACATAAGGTTTCTTCAAAATAAAGACATCAAGGTGTACTGTAAGTAAATGATTGAGTTTCAAATGAATATTTAGATGTTGGTAAATGTTTGTTAATGGAAATCCCACCAATCATCACAGTAAAATGAAAGACTTTTCCTCACCCTCGATATAGAGAGGCTCGACCACGTCGTGATTGATGAGCTCAAAGTTCTCGTGGCCGATCCAGTGTTCCACGTTTCTCTTCCTGCCGGTGAAAAAGTTGTCCACCACGGTCACCTCGTGGCCATCCATCATCAGCTTATCAGTCAGGTGGGAACCCACGAAACCCGCCCCGCCCGTGATCTGGTGTAAGAAGTGGATAAAAAGATTATCCCGTTAGAAATAGTAAATATATTTGGTGATGAAACACGACATGCCCGACTCCTCCCTCAGTGATATAAATAGGTTTTCAATGTCATGAGTCCCGGGATGCAGGGATGGTCTTTTAGATGAGTCCCAGGGACATTTTATGAGTCCCACTTCAACAACGTTATAGGAGTCATATTTTGCCATTTTTTTACAAATTGCAGCATTTAACTCCCATTTCATTTTATATGGTTATAATGTGGTTATATTCATGTAGAAAACAGGAGAAGAAATAACTAAAGCTATCAAAATAAACTAGAACAGTACAGTACAGTAGTGCATCCCATGGATGCAGAGGTCGTTTTGGGCGCCCATTTTGGGCGGGATACCCCTTTGGTATTTGAAACATTATGTTATAATTTAGCTATTGAAAAATAGCAGATCTACAAGCTCGTAGCGCGCCACCGAGTGGCGTGCTACGAGCATGTAGGTCTGCTATTTTTGAAAAATCGTGAAAATATTTTCAGAAAACTGGAGGATTTTAAAATTTTGAGGTCAGGCCTAAATGGGTTAACTATAAACTACTGTACGTTTTGGGATGCAAAATGCACCCTATTTTAATCTCTGCTCCCTGTGGATTGATTTGCTCTTACTGACCGTACTCTAAAGGAGAATTCCATACTAAAAGGCTTTCTTAACTTTCTCTGTAGTTGTTACGTCCCCACCAAAGAGGTCCAGGTGTTATTTTGTGCAAAAGCTCCTAATTGGCTATTTCCCCTACCATAAGCCCTAAATGAATTGCATTGAATGGGAATTGAATGGGGCTATGGGGTGTTGTGCTAATTCGCTTATTTCCATCGCTCAAAATTATATTTTTTTTGTATATATCCTCTCTTCATAATGTAAATAATATCCCAAGCGGCACACTTTACTACTTATTTCGATGGAAATAAGCGAATTAGCACAACACCCCATAGCCCCATTCAATTCCCATTCAATTCAATGCAATTCATTGAGGGCTTATGGTAGGGGAAATAGCCAATAAGGAGTTTTTGCACAAAAAAAACACCTGGACCTCTTTGGTGGGGACGTAACGACTACAAAGAAAGGTAAGAAAGGTAAGAAAGCCTTCTAGCATGGAATTCTCCTTTAAAGTACACAGTTGGAGGAGTTATTGTTACGAATCACATTAACCCGGTTGTGGGGTTTGAATTGTTTGGCTAGTTACACCTTCTATCTTGCTGACAATGACAGTGGTCTTTTGCAGCGACACTGCTGCTGAAACTGTGTGTAGTGGAAAACATCGACACAAAATATACAGTAAATGCATTGATATATGTCTCTCACACGCATACGCATCCCCGCCTCCTCCCCCCGGTACCTCCTAGGCATCATTGACATGCATACATGAAATCTGCATTACATACAGGGGACAATTCTGTCCTACACGACAGATAGATTGGTGTCACACTGTGAAAAAGTAATTGGAAATGTTATTGGATGACTAAGCAGGTATACTGACTTAGTTGAGGCCAAGAGGGGTGCAAGATGAGAGAAGCAGCAAGCCAAAGATTAGTGGAGAGAGTGTGAATTATATATAAAAAAAAAAAAACAAGATGCAAAAATATGAATGTTGAGTCAATTCAAAGTGATTTTCAAGAGGATTACTGAGTAAACGATAATTGCTACAAGACAAGTGACTACTTGAAAGCGGCTATGCGTGTGCATGTGGTGCTATAATCTCACGTACCAAAATCCTTTTCCGATCCTTTTCCGACAGGAATTTCACAGGAGGGTATTTCTGAGAGAAACTGTAAGAATAAGAGATTAATTGTTAGATGAAGGACACTTAGGAGAAAGACATAGACCTAGTTAAAGACACAAGAATCAGTAATGAAAACCATTGTTTGAAATCTGACAGCATTAGTACATTCAGAACATTTTCTTACGATGCCATTTCATGAGGAATGCTCCACGAATGAACAGAAAGGTGAACAAATTACTACTTCCCATGCACTTCAAGCCTGATTTACAGTATGCTTATCGGTGACAAATTGACAACACAACAGGCATTAATTAGCTTAGCACAGACAGACACAATGCTTACACAAGGCACACAGCACTCGAGAGTGTTAACCCATTCAGGCCTGACGTCGAAATTAAAAAAAAAAAGTTTTCTAAATCATGACAATTTTCGGAAAGATTTGAGGCACATTTTAACGATTTTTCAAAAATAGCAGACCTACAAGCTCATGAGCTTGTAGATCTGCTATTTTTAAATAGCTAAATTATAACAATGTTTAAAACACCAAAACGGGTTCCCGCCCCAAAATGGGTTAATGGTTAATGTGGTTAAACGCTAACGTGACATGGATGCGTTCCAGGTCTCAATGGATTAAACAAACTACAGTCTTGTAAGTAATGTAATTCTAATGGACAGGAGTTATAGGACTAAGGTTGACAAACTTGACATTGCCAGATAATCGCAGCAAACAGCAAGGGAAAATAAGCACGGAAAAAAAGAGAAGTCTGTACTTCTTCGTAGCCAAGAGCCAACTGTAAATGCAGCTGCTCAGTGATAAATGGACTTTCATTGAGTCCAACTAGATCTGTGCCCGTCAGGCCTACCGGGCCTACTTGAAAGGTGAAAGAACAATGACAATCTGGAACGCATGCTCAACCCCGTTATATATGCGTTGTCATAGCAACCGTTTTAACTGTCCCTTTTGTGCCCATATATGGAGCTCTCTACTGTATTATCTTATCCGCCTGTCCTTGTCTCATGCCCATTTATGGAGATCCTTGATGTAATCAGTATACGAGCCAGGCCATTTATGTGGGCATATGGGGGGGGGGGGGGGGGGGGATCGGCGGTTGTTGGAAAGTCCTTGTGCAGTAATTAACTAGCCTGGCTAATAACTCCCACTGATACAGAAACATGAGGTATTTCAGAAAACTGTCTAAAAATTTAGAAGACAGGCCTAAATGGCTTAATAATCCAATACGGTGCAGAAATAATGAAAATCCCATTTGGTTCCTAAAGGAGCGCTTTGTAGCCAGTAGTGGCAGGTCCAAACTGCTGATTGTTATTTAAACGGAGTGGGGCAGCGTGCAATCCATTTACTTTTCTATCAGTAAGTCCCCACCCCTCAATCATTTTCTCCCGACCTCATCCCTGGGAGATGTCCCATTATGTTGAAATGAGATTTCCGGGTGATTTGTTCACAGCGCATGGCTGAAGGCTTCCATAGTACCGGACAAGAGGTAAATATGCATTATGTGCATTATTATCTATTCTTAGAGCAGAATTGTAGAGTTGATTCAAAGTGGGTTTGCGTGTGTATCCCATCCCATTATGTAACACCCAGAGAGTCTACGACCCTTTCCAACACTGCAAGCTTTGTCGACTGGCCTTCAGCAGCCAGCCAGCCCACCCACACCACCCTGTAAACAAACCCAGACAAACAATATTTGACACTAAGCTATGTACAGTAATGAGCATAGAATAATAATTGGCTCTATTTAGATCTATTTTCTTTTGTCTCAGCCAGGCCAGACGGCCTGAAGGCCGGAGACTATGGACCTCATTTATCAACGCGGTGTTTGTACACCCAAATGTGGGTGTACACACCCAGTGTACACCGGGTGTGTACACCGGGTGTACACCCAAATTTGGGTGTACACCGCGTTGATAAATGAGGGCCTATGTTTTCGCTTCTGTCCGTCTGTGAGTGTCAGTGTGTACAAGCAGCTAATCAACGGCTGAACCGATCGGATGAAACTTTTTAGGCACACTCCCAGTAGGCCAAATCCAGCCCACGTATTTCCAATGGCCCTCATGGTGGTGGCTATAACTGGCCACCTCGCGTTTTGGCCTGTAAGGCGCGATTCATACTCTTATTTTAGAGGCGAATAAAAGTCGGTTCGGCTCTGTAGAGCCTACAATGTGACGTCATTTGAGGTTTGGGGGGGCGGGTAACGTCCTAAAGTCGGCTCTTCTGTGCTACTGAACATTTCTGGAGTGAAAATAGGAGTATGAAATGGCCCCAACTCTTTTCAGTACAATCGTGGAGACGTGCATCAGCACGGCCGACAACCGGTCACACCACTGTTCTACATCCAGGGGTTTTACAGACACTAAATATTTTGTATGCACTCATGTACCGGGCCGTGGGCATGGGAGATTCCGAACCTGCAGACTCATCCCAACCTGTTGTCGTCGAGGCACAAATGGACGAGGAGAGACATGATCATTGAAATAGAGAAGTATGGCACACAATCCTGTCATCAGCTCGAGAAATAAAACTAGTCTGTTCTAAACTACAGCTGCTTTCGCTGCTGGCAGAAAGAAGCCTGGTCAGAATGCATTAACAACTATAAATATGTCACACCACCCAACCTCTGACCAAGCACACTGTCCAAACTTTCTTTGGACAGTTAGGCCTGATTTACACTGGCATGAATGTAGCCTGAATCAGATCTGTGTCACTTCAAGATAGAAATCCGATTTGCTTAAATAAGTCTAAATGCAGACAGGTCACGTGGAATCCGATTTTTTTCAAATGTTACTTGAGTCACATTCAGAGGTGGTTTCAAATCGGATTTAAATCCGATCTGAGGAGATCTGTCTCAGTCTGAATGCAACGACCAGATGAAGTGACCCAAGTCGCATATCAAAACTATCCAAAACATCACTTGCAGCGCGCCCCGGGCGCTACTGACGCGACGTCATTACAGAGCGAGAGTATTTTAAGTAAACAAACAGTTCTCACAGAAGTGGATAAAACATAAAGTCAGCGACTTATTTCTATTTAATTGTGGTGCATGGTCTTGGACAAACAAAACCTTACAAAGTGACCGTACTATTGTGCAACATTTTTGGCCAGCTTCTATAGTTAGTGCTCACTTCGTTCGCAATCACTTTGTTCGCAATAATAGTACATTCTATAAATAAGGCTATGGGTAAGTGATAAATTATGGCCCAGCATTCATTGCTGCCCAAGGCTATCCAACCGAGGGCCAACCAAACCTCTTTAAGTAACCGTGTGCCTGGCTTGTTTTCATTTGATGTAAAAAGATATACATGTAGAACCAGTCTTTATTAAGCCGAGAGTGAAACAAAACAAGCACTACCGCGTCCCTCCATCCAAACTAGCACTAAACCGCCTCTTGAGTATTCCGACGGACGATGGGTGTAATTTGCTTTTGTATCCACATATACCCTGGTCTGCTGGGAAATGTAAATATTGCCCATTTTCCTACATTTCCAGATACATACTTATACAGTGTACTATACACTGTACTTAATTTATATACGGACAGACAGACAGACAGACAGACAGACAGACAGACAGACAGACAGACAGACAGACAGACAGACAAGCCAAGCCATGTTGCATACAAACCTCAATTCCAGATCATGAATTTTCTCTCTGAGGGGGGCCACGGCCTATGGGCGAGACAAGAGCAGAGGAAGGATAGGGAGTCAAAAGTCAGTGCTTCAGTTCAGGGCCCAGGGGTAACCAACTGAAGGGAGCCTTCAATAACAACACACACATCAATTTTCTACTAGGAAATTCACATGTAGGTAGTGGTACACAAATGGTATAAAACCAAACAAGTGGAATGTCCGCACACTATATCATTCTGCTCCCCGTCTTTTTATTTCAACCTATACAACGTTTCACCCCTCCGGGCTTTCTCAAGAGAAAACGTTGAACTTGAGAAAGCCCGGAGGGGTGAAACGTTGTTGTATAGGTTGAAATAAAAAGACGGGGAGCAGAATTATATCCTGTGCGGACATTCCACTTTTTTTCTTCATTCAGTAATTTTTTGGGTCCAGCACCGTATTCTGAAACTGGGATGTGCATATCGTTTTCCTGCTTTACATAAAACCAAACATGACCTGTGAATGGTACTCTAAAGCAGGGGTTCTCAACGTTTTTGGCCGGGGACCCCCGGAAATGCTTTGGCAACGTCTCGGGACCCCCGCCCCGCCCCCTCCCGACCCCCAATATAAATTGACTGCTACAATAACCTTAAACCATTTTGGGCGGGAACCCCTTTTGATGTTTTAAGCATTGTTATAATTTAGCTATTGAAAAATAGCAGATCTACAAGTTCATAGCGCGCCACCGAGTGGCGCGCTATGAACTTGTAGGTCTGCTATTTTTGAAAAATCGTGAAAATAAAATTTAAAAAAAAATTTTTTTTTTTTTTTTTTTTTTGAAAATATTTTGGGGACCCCCCAAAATAATTTGGCGACCCCCCGAGGGGTCGCGACCCACGGGTTGAGAACCCCTGCTCTTAAGTACTTTGGTATGGTACATGGTCTATGGCAGTGGTTGCCAAACTTTTTCGTGTCAAGGACCCCCAAATCAACATATATTAGGCCACGGACCCCCCATTTGAAAACATAATGCCAGTGACTCCGATAAGGAAGGATTTTTACGGCTCTCGCAGTGATTCCAAAACATATTAATTTCATGGACCCCCAGTTTCACACGCATTATGCTACGGACCCCCGATTTAATGGCATTTCTATCTCTGGTACCCCAATTTATATTGTAAATCCACTGTTAATTTAACAAATTACAAATGGAATTACAAATGGAACCAAATGGACCCTAATGGGTCCATTTGTACACTCTCTGAGTTACAGACCCATAAGGGTCCACTTGGTTCCTAACTAGCTCTAATTGAGCTAGGTACCCCCTGGAACTCCCTCAAGTACCCCTAGGGGTCCCCGGACCCCAGTTTGTGAACCCATGGTCTATGGTACTGGTGTTTCAAAACATTTGACACGACGGCGTTCAATGAGAGGCCGTTCACCAGAGTAACAGAAATGTCAGGAGCAGTAAAGGCATGAATTACCAGAATTAAGCTTCATAGATTTCTCTTTGAACTCTAAGGTCAACCAGATAGCAGACAGACTTGTTTAATAAGCAAATGCACCCTTCAATAAGCTACCATTTTGATCCATTAACCCATTTAGGCCTGACGTCGACATTTTTAAAATGTCTTCAAAATCCTGACAGTTTTCTGAAAAACCTTATGTTTCTGTATCAGTGGTGCTCAATATTTCATGTAATATGCCTCCGCCCCCCATCTGAAAATATGTTGTTCCAGGGACGCCCCAGAAGCAAAGATTTGAGTTAAAATGTTCACTCTGTAATAATATATATATTCAAAGATTTGAGACACATTTTCACGATTTTTCAAAAATAGCAGACCTACAAGTTCACGAGCTTGTAGATGTGCTATTTTTCAATAGCTAAAGTATAACATAATGCTTAAAACACCAAAAGGGGTTCCCGCCCAAAATGGGTTAATAGGGTGATAATGATCGGTTACATGCTAGCCGACGTTTTCCAATATCGTGTTCACGCATGCATGCAGATGATCAGTTATGTAACTGACTTTTCAATTGCATATGCAATAAGAAAAAAAGCGCAATGCAGTGACGGTGGGTGGTCCAGGTCTTCCAACAAGATGCTTTCACTTTCGCTGGCTTTCAAAGTCAAACAAATTCCAGCTTCAGCAGAACTTTGTGTACTTTGATTTCTGCTATAGCAGCCACTCAGAAAGAGCATCAATGGGACATACTGTACTGTGCGTACACTAGGGCATTCACTTCTAGTCATTTTTACTAGTTGACTAGTTGCCTAGTTTACTAGTCGACTAGTTGTTTAACTACCTATTATGTAAAAAATAAAATAAATTAAAATAACTTTTTTTTTTCTTTTTTTTTTTTAATAAATATTTGTACATTGAAAAACTGTGTACATGGTGACTATAACTATAATCTACCCGATCTTGAGGCCTACACAATCGGGGGGGAAAAAATAAAAAAAATATATATATATATATATTTTTCAACTAGTCAACTAGTACCAACAAGGTCGACTAGTGGATTTACTAGTCGACTAGTAAACTAGTTGACTAGTTACTTAATGCCCTAGCGTACACATCCATCCTGAATGGATAAATTAGCCTAATAGTCTAAGAGCGTGCCTGCGTGCATTTGAGTGTTTTGTGAGGCCTCAGGGATTGACATATAATGATCGGGGAACAAATCCAGGTCAAAAGGTGGGCGAAACCGAAACGGATACTCTTGAGAACTCACTTCATCAATTCTCTGGTCAATCTTCATCTCTCCATGTTCCTGTATCGATCTGGGGAAGAGCAATGAGAGCAGCGGACAGAGAAAATAAACGAGAAGAGAAAATAGATAGTGGTGAGAAACTATGTCCAGATGGTAGCATATACCCCCTCCCCCCTTGTATTGTGGTCGATAGATATCTGCTCTTTCATCGCTGTGAATCCATGCAGCAAAGCAACTATAATAATTTCAGCCTACCGCCAAAAGCATGACGCTTACTGTTACATTGGGTTGCAGTTCATTCTCCACCCTCGTCCTTCCTCTCATCTGCCATACCGCAATCAATGCCCTCATCACGATCCAAGGCGTATCATCATGGATAGACTTTAATCCTATATTCTTGTCTGTTCTCCCTAGTACCACCCCCCCCCACCACAGGGACACACTGATGTGGGCTCAACAGCCCCCACAGGTAATATCAAACAGATGAACCACTGCCACACACACACACACACACACACACACACACACACACACACACACACACACACACACACACACACACACACACACACACACACACACACACACACACACACACACACACACACACACACACACACACACACACACACACACACACACACACACACACACACACACACACACACACACACACACACGGTCAGACATGCGCTGCCCCCGTGCTTGCGGTTAGGGTTAGGTTGTCGTTCTAATGACAGTAAGGACCAATAGTATGGCGGAACTAAAGCCTGTAACCAGCTGAACTTCTATTTTAAAGGGAGCCAGATAAAACCTGAAAGTCGCATGCATATATCAGCAGTCTTGCTCAATTGTAGAATCTTCCTACAAACGAGTGTGAAGTTAATAATGAGGGGAGAGGAAGACAAAATTGCTGAGAATTTGAAGAACTCTGCAGTACTGCCAAGGCACGAGTTGGCTGACACTGACAATTCATGTGGGATGATGGTGCGCAGAAGTAAACAAAACTTAGTTTTTTTAATCAAAACTTGTATATTAGTGACTGGATACCTCGATATTATGTGATGATATTTTGTGTACAGTTGTGCTTTCAGAAGATTTATAAACTATCATTAGGGATGTGGATATGATGATGACTAAACAGATAAAAGCATTCATTGATCAACTCACTCAGCTAGAAGAACCACATAAGATTAGAAGATTAAATCAATTTAGTGTAATCCAGTCATTAAGACAATAACACAAATAGAAAGGAATATACCATACCTCATGTTTGTGTATGTTCCCCAGACGGCTGTAAGAGAGAAAGGACAAATATAATGAATTAGTTAAAAACTGGGATAAACATAATTTATTAACTATGGTTGTTTTTTTGTCACCAACATGTAATGTATTAAATGAATCCATCAGGCACAAATTAATTTTAACCCATTTTGGGCGGGAACCCCTTTTGGTTTTAAACATGGTTATAATTTAGCTATTGAGAAATAGCAGATCTAGGTCTGCTATTTTTGAAAAATCGTAAAAATGCGGCACAAATCTTTGAATATATATTCTTTCAGAACGAACGTTTTTTTTATTTTGACGCCAGGCCTAAATGGGTTAATGGATAAAACGTTTAACCATCTTCTGTGATTGGAGGTGGATAATTGATTGATTGAACAGTTGATTAGACAATGTATAAACAGCAACAGAGTAGCACAGTCAAACACAAGGGATAGCACCGAAAGGTCCTTGCTGCCTCGTTTCCACTTAGGCCCTAATATGCAATGCAATCAATTCATAGACATGACATGAACAATAACAACAAAATTCAATATCATCACAGGTAAAAAACAACAAAATAAATCAATATCATCACAGGAAAAAAACACTGTATATACGAGGAGGGGGAAAGGGAAGGGGGCTGATCATTTCCTCTCTCCGTTGGGCCTGCTGAAAGGTGGATTTTCAGGCCTGTTTTCACCCATTTTGGGCGGGAACCCCTTTTGGTGTTTTAACCCATTTTGACCTGAGATCAGATTCTAAAAATGTCTTCTACATCCTGACAGTTTTCTGAAAAAGCAATTTTTCTATGTCAGTCGTTCTTCGATTTTTCAAAAATAGCAGACCTACAAGCTCGTAGGGCGCCACTCGGTGGCGCGCTATGAGCTTGTAGATCTGCTATTTTTCAATAGCTAAAGCATAACATAATGCTAACACCAAAATGGGTTCTCGCCCAAAATGGGTTAAGCATTATCTCGGTGCAAGCTCATAGCGCAGCACCGAGTGCCGCGCTACGAGCTTGCAGATATGCTATTTTTGAAAAATCGTGAAAATGTTCTTTCAGAGCAAACGTTTTTTTAACTAAAATCTTTGCTTCTGGGTGGTCCCTGGAACTACATATTTTCAGATTGGGGTCGCCAGCCAATTACATATATTTCTGGGGGTCCTTGACATGACAATGTTTGAGAACGACTGACATAGAAACATGGGTTTTTTCGAGAAAACGGTCAGGAATTAGAAGTCAGGTATGCGGGTTACTGAGGGCATAGGGCAAGGTTGCATTTATTATTGTACTGGTTGACAAGCAGTACCGCCTGAAGCTCATAAGCACAGCATCTCCCCTGGACAAGAGGTGATGTCACCTTGGAGGAGCTGTGGGTGTTGACCTGGACGTCAAACTCAGGGATTGCAGCTTTAATTAAGTCCCAAGGGAGCCAATTTAGGGAATGAGAATGAGTGAGGAGGAGGAGAAAAGGGCAGAAAAAGGGTTCATGTGGACCAGAAGGATACATGTGTGTCCTAGTTGTGTAAACGCCCACGGCTACACCACACAGGTACTCATAAAGCACCTGACCTTCACCGCAGTGTCCCCTGTCTTTGCCAACAAGCCCCAGGGCCCATCACTCACAGTAAGTCCACACACACA
Source organism: Electrona antarctica (assembly GCF_951216825.1). Classification (NCBI taxonomy): domain Eukaryota; kingdom Metazoa; phylum Chordata; class Actinopteri; order Myctophiformes; family Myctophidae; genus Electrona; species Electrona antarctica. Next base: position 7,316,434 of record NC_136794.1, on the reverse strand, counting down.
CACACACACACACACACACACACACACACACACACACACACACACACACACACACACACACACACACACACACACACACACACACACACACACACACACACACACACACACACACACACACACACACACACACACACACACACACACACACACACACACACACACACACACACACACACACACACACACACACACACACACACACACACACACACGGGTGATCAAGTCCCGACTTACGTCCCAGTAGCTACCCTCAATCAGTCCCACTAGGGCCAAACCAGGGCCACACAATCCGTTGGCACTACTCCAGAACTACTCTGCCAGGGCTGGTAGAGGTACACTTGTGGCACATGGAAGGACTATAGGCTCTGTGGGTTGCCTCCTGTCCGGGCCCCTCCTACGTCTCACCAGGTCCACTCCTGCTCTCACCAGACCCAGGGCCTGTGCATTGCACCAGAGTCCCAGCACCAGACAGTAACAATTGTAACATCCAATCTGTTATCCGTCATCTGACTGTAACGTTACCTGTGCTCTGTACTTATAATAAAATTATAACCTTTCTACTCTTTTTCATGTTCTGCATCAGGCACACTGGGTGGGGATGCAGATGCATGGTTGGCTCGCGGGCTGATATTTATGGGTCACAGCAGCCCTTTTTTCCATGCATTTCTCAAAAGAAATTGATAAATAAAATAGAAAATCTAAGAATAGTATGAATCCAAGAAAGTATATTGAAAAAAGCAGATCTGCGCAGTGCACATATATCATGTTAGTGGGCTACTCCCATTCAGCAGCACCAGATGCAGAGAGGAGCACATAGGCCTAATTTATGCCTTGTTGCATAGAGAGGAACGATCTGCCAATATCGGCCAAAATCGTTCCCCCCCCCCCCCCCCGAGCGCCGATAATTGGTCTATCCCTAGTATCAACACACGCCAGTTTGATTCTCTTGGGGAACTACAAATTGGAAACAAACCAATCAAGATAAAGTTTAGACAAACAATGTATGACACTAATTTGTTGCCCTTGTGCTAACAGCTAATATGCTGTGCTGTATTATGCAAATAGAGTACAACCAAGAAACAATATTGAGGAAAACATTAAACATGTTGTTGGTCATGATCGTTGGTAATAGAGCACCGAAGTGACGTCATTATCGGTAGAAGGCGCAAATCCACGGGTTGTATTTGCATTGTAATCCCCATAGGGGGATTTTAGATCGCCTAAACAAAAAATAAACAAATCATCCCAGCCGCTTCACTCATATGGATATGAGAAATCAACTGACAGAGAAAACGCTATTGTTACTGCTACTGCATTAGTTACATTTTCACTAGAAACAGACTATCATATACGAGTGACTGGCAGACACCTCCCTGACAATAACGCAGAGACAACTTGTTTATTTTTGGACCACAATGCTTATAGTAGACGATATTAAGATCATATCACCCCATGTTATTCTCCATAGAGAAATGACTTCCTTGAACCAGGGGAATCGAGGGGATGAGCGATTTCGGCGCTCAATATCTTATCTTTAGTCTAATGTCACTTAGATCCAAAAGTCTAAATGGTCATGTGTTCTTTATCATGATCAGTCAATGAGGAAGTTTCTTCCAGGAAATAAAACGTCTGGGTTTCCGAGGCTAATGAGGAAGCAACTAAAGCAAAACAAATACCACAATAAGGAAGGATGGGAGAAAAAGCAATAATACAAATACATGGTATGATTCAACTCCCAATTTTATATTCATGGGCAGCCTAATGCATGCAGGTGCCTAACTGTCCTCATTACCACTGTGCCCATCATAACTAACTCAACTGGGGAGTGGGGACTGCACGAAACCAGGCCAGAACTATAACCTGAACTGTTGTTTATCAACATAACGGATGACCATGGGCCCTCGAGGCCACTTGGATATAAGCAGGTCAAATAATCTATTAAATCATGCTGCCTTTAAGTCATCGTTTATTACATACTAGTTATTTAAAGAGGACATTTCATGCCGTTATTGTATACATTATTACGGTCCTTTTTATAAAGGTTTTTCTTTAGCTTAAAAAAACACTGATAATTCTATGATTCTTTCTCTCTGCATGTTCTGAGCCGGTGTCATCTGCAATGATAAATGACCCGTTGCTTTCTTAGCCAACTGCTTCACAATGTTGCAATCAGCTCACCAGGAGAAAAGCCCATTTATCAGCTTCAATTTGATAGTGTTCCAGTTTCGAGTCTGCTAAAGTTATTTGTTTTATCACACTTCCTTCCAATTTCCTCGTTTATCCTATATCCTGTATTACGGATAGTCCATCCTGATAGTATAAAATTGGTATCCCAGATTCCCAACCTGTAAATGCATTTTCTCTTTACTGAAGAGCTAGAGAGAGAGAGAGAGAGAGAGAGAGAGAGAGAGATGGAGGAGGAATTCCAGATTAACAATTTTCTTACCATATCCAATAATTGGTACATGTGAAAACAACATCCATATCGCACCAGAGCTCAGAGCATATGAACTGTTTCAAAGGCTTGTTCGCCTTCTTACAGAAGCCAATTTCAGACAAAACACTGTGTGCACAGAATGATTGAGGTAACAAAATGGCTAATCCAGAATTCCATAGTTTTCCCTGTTTTTATTTCACATAAGACATAGATTTCATAGTTTTTTTTTATTAAATTCTTAAATTCAAAAGAGAAAGGTTCTGTAATATATTCTTAATAATCTCTAGCTCAGAACTCAAGTCACACAGTATTTACATCCAGCATAGGTCGGCGGAACAGTGTAAATGTAAAGCTAGTCCAGAGTTCCGTTTGTACGTCTCTAAATGTTTCGATGAATTGAACAAGGTGGACCCTCTTGTAAACAAGTGTAATGCTTAATTGGGTCGTCCACTCACAGTTAACAGTCTTTGTATCGAGTTTGTGCTTGAAATGTACTGTAATTCTGCAAACTGTTAATAAATATTTCAATCAATCAATCAATCTACAGATCTTTAAGGTTGACTGTGTTTTCCTGACTGCAGAAGTAATACAGGTACATGTATACAAACATGTGTATGTGTACACACATGTGTAAAGGAGTAGTTCGCCCAAAGAGAACACATGCCAACACTGTTACCATGCATTCTGAAGTGTATTACACACACACACACACAGAGCATAATATATAAATACAATAAGACAGTACATCTATGACGTCCCTAGTAGGTTATGGATCCATGATAAGAACAGAATGAGCAGGAACACGCTTGCCTCTCGTATCATATTGTACGTACAGTCAGTCCCTCTGATACAGTGGTAGACAATCATAATGTCATGGTTATCATTCAATATTCTTATGCAGCTATATCACAACATATAGTAAGGTAGACAGGAAATGACGATAGAGAGATGGGGAGTGACACGCAGCAAAGGCCGTCGGGATCGGGACTCAAACCTGTCAGGCTAAAGGCTCATACATAGTCTGGATTTGCGGTGGTTAGGTGACCACCGAACTACAACATGACGTCACGAGCCGCGGTGAAGAGCAAACCACCGCCACCGCCCCAGCCCTTCTCTCTGTTTTTACTCACCACCGCTCAACGTTATTTCAGCTCCGGTGGTCACCTCACCACCGGAGCGGTGGTCACCTCACCACCGAAAATCCAGACTATGTATGAGCCTAAGGCTCATACATAGTCTGGATGGCTCATACATAGTCTGGATTTTCGGTGGTGAGGTGACCACCGAACTACAACATGACGTCACGAGCCGCGGTGAAGAGCAAACCACCGCCACCGCTCCAGCCCTTCTCTCTGTTTTTACTCACCACCACTCAACGTTATTTCAGCTCCGGTGGTCAGCTCACCACCAAAAATCCAGACTATGAATAGGCCTTTACATTGGAGGCTAAAGGCCTATTCATAGTCTGGATTTTAGGTGGTGAGGTGACCACCTCACCACCTAGAGTGGTTGAGCGGTGGTGAGTAAAAACAGAGAAGGGCTGGAGCGGAGGTGGTGGTTTGCTCTTCACTGCGGCTCGTGACGTCATGTTGTAGTTCGGTGGTCACCTAACCACCGAAAATCCAGACTATGTATGAGCCTTAAGTGCCCGGACCGCTAGGAGTAGGACAGCAGTCCAGGCCAGATTTCTGTAAAGAAATCCTGTGCACTGTGTGTGCAGGTGATAATTTTTCGAAGTGTTGAAGTTTGGAAGCGCTCGTTTTCAATAACGCAACGTGCTGCTGCCTCCTGCATTATGATTTCAAAACAGGTTGTACGCAGGGGCCATTGAGTGATTTCCAACGAGCGCTTCCAAACTCAAACACTTAGAAAGTAGCTCATGACATGTCTACGGTGAAAAAAACGTTGCAGATAGAAAGAGAATAATTCAAGCTTTCGTTACAGCTGCAATGTTGGTGAGTTTAATGTTGATTCATACAATGACGTAGGACATTTCTTTCTGTTTGGATGTATGGGCTGTCAATGGTTGGAGTTGCAACTCCAGATTCAACATATATAAAAAATAAAAGAATAAAGAAATCTAGTGTTGAAAAAAGGGTCTAATATCATATAGGTGCCATTCAGGCACCTGATTGTGAACACCTGGGGGTACTAGAAGCTCACAACAAGAGTAGATCAGCAGATTAAGCAGTTTGTAACTGGCAAAGAAGAGCACAACACTGTAACACAACCTACTCAGCTGTGCTGCTCATCCCATAATTGCACGTGCCCCTTACAAATGGGGGCATGGGGCACAATTTAAAAAGGGGAATAAACAGGGCCCAAAGGTATAAAGTTAAACATTGTTGCCAAGGAGCTGTTACAGAAACATACAAACATTTCAAAACTTTGTGATGTTGTTCACACACACACACACACACACACACACACACACTTTGTCACAATCTCCAATTAAAAGTGAAATCTATTATCTACCCTCGGTAACCATGTTTGTCATGTACTCATATTTCCCCAGAATAGCTCAACTGTCATAACTGACTTTCAATTAAGAGGATTTGAACTGTTAAAGATCCATGAATGGGTCGTACTGTCACTGTCGAAATGTATACTTACAGGCAATGTAGGCAATCAATGCGAGGGCGACGAGGAGCTTCATCATTCTTCTGTTTAATCCTGATAGCATCCAGACGATCCGCTTCATCCTCTACATTTATAGTCTAGAATCACCCGCCTCCTCCTCAGTCATGTCCAGGGCAGGGTTCATTCGTCACCGTTTAAGATTATCTTGATTTATTAATAATAGTGTATGTAGTCAATGAAAAAGAATGCAACAACAAGCTGCATACAAGACATGCAAGCTAGCCGCGGCTGCTACGTCAACAGTGGACAGAGGCAGTCACAGTCATACGTGGCTAGCGCTACACAGGTAGCAATCTGATCAGGTGGCTAGTAGTACAGCACTGTTGTGCTAACGTTAGCAACTCGCCATCAACTTAGTGTTTGTTTATAAGTGCCATTATGTTCACAGACGTACCGGTAGCTATACTGTGCAGAGCTCTGACTGCAATCCATTAGTCATCGTTAACGCAGTCCGATAACGTAATAGTCCATTCGGAAACCACAATGCCGAGCGACTGACAACCAAACATTAGCGGCTAGCTCTCTAGCAGTGACAGCTGGGTGTTTTATTGCCGTTCATAATTGTTTGCACACCAAACAATAAAACATGCGAGTTCCGGGGTTATAGTAGTAAAGTAACTCGCAACCAAACGAACGTTCATCTTATCCACGGAGAGACGCGCACGTTACAGTTATAGTTTCTTCTCTGCTGGGCCGAGGTAGTGGTACTACAAAAAAGGCGAGCGACCATTCCTAGCTCGATTAAGCATCCTGCCCTGCCGTTACTAGCCTGTAATAATCAAAACGGTACACACATGACACATCCCCATCACTTTTTTTTTACTTGGCAAATAATTACGGCTGCGATAAATCCAACCTCAATCGATTATTGTCTTATTCCTAAAGAGCGAGTACGTTTGTTTAGGCAAAACTGTCGTCTGTCAAATTGCGTGTACATTCGCCGTAATCGCCGTGTATACAATGGTTCATTCATAACCCTCACGAATTTGGGTAATTTTCCACATGCAAGACAATGCGCGTGCGTGTGTGTGTGTGTGTGTGAGTGAATGAGTTGAAAAGTGATGGCAAAAGCTATTTTAACTATTTATTAATAATGTTGAATATGGGAACATGTCCAATGTTATTTAATTTGCCCTATATTTACATTCATACACCGGTCCTGTACACATCACACACTTGTAGAAGAGACACCGATTTACAATCACTTGTATTATTTAAAGCCCTCTTACACCATTAATTAACATGCAGTTAATGTTGCTCTCTAACATGGTAGATGCATGGTAGTTAATTATAACAATGTATTAATGTGATAATATGTAGGCCTATACTTACAAATTTATTTTGGGGTGTCACCCAGATGATTGGCTTAATGTGCAGTATTAACAGTTTTCTCAGTTCTCAAACAAACAAACACACATTTTTAAGTATAGTAGTTTAATAGTTTAGTTTAAAGGAGCATTCAGTGATTTGGGTGATTTGGGAAAAAAAAACGGTCCACCCGGTAACAAGATGTGCACATGCACACGCTCTACAGTGGGGGAAGTACAACAGACCAACAGCACGTGCACCAATGCCCGCCCCACTCGATCATGATTGGAGGAAGGCCCCTCTCATCCTGATTGGATGAAGGCTTTGCCTCCCAAAGCCCAAACCGAAACTAGGGTTTTTTGACCCCAGAGGCTCACTGGGGACAGGGAGGTACTCCTTATATGGTCAGCACACTTTATAGTAGGGCGGATTATCCAAAAAATAAGAAAAAATAAGTGATATTTGAATTAAGTGAAATCACTGAATATACCTTTAAGTATAGGATATCTGCACATTTCTAGACCTATTTAGTACAGAATGGGCCAAATGTTCAAATATACGTAAGAAAAGAAAAGAAAAGAAAAGAAAAAAGAAAAAGCATAGCCATAGCCATCGTCACTGATGAGGTCATCACATTTAGGCAAGTGGCTATGGCTGAATTTAGCCCAAGGAGTGTTTTAGCTTGCAATGGATTCAGAATCATGAAAACCCCCTAGTTTGACACGTCACATGCATAATTAAAAAATTAAAACTTTGCCTAAAGGGCCCCCTGAACTGAACGGAATTAACTTCTAAGTTTGCGTACAAAAGAATGACAGCCATCTCTATCCAATCCATCTATTTATAAACTCTTATTTATAAAGCAGTTTTAAGGATGCACGTTATTATTATACGTGTCTACGGTGTCTGGACTCTAGCTGCGTCTCGGGGGGGCGTGGTGTGCCAACCATTTCAGTGCGATCCCAAATCATGCGTCATGGACACGGCATCATCATCCCTGAACTGCAGATTGAGGCCCAATCTCAATTGCCTCCCTCAAGCCCTGAGCCCTGAACCCTCATTGACTTTAGTGAGGTTAGCTGTACTGTAAGTGCTTGAGGGTGAGAGGCTGCAAGGGCTCCAAATTGTTGTAAAAGGAATGGGACAGCAGCACTTTGAAGATGAGAAGATGAGTCCGCCATTCATGACACTTTGCATCACTTAAAAAAACTGTCCTTATTCACAGCCAGTGCTTTAAACATATTATGTAACCAAAAAGGTGTAGGCTGAAGCCGAGGCTTTATTATGCCTATACCCTATTTGAAGAGTAACTTTACAAAACAAAACTGCATAGAGCTTAGTTCAACAAAAATAAATTCAATATAGGCACAGCAGGTTTTATAGCATTAGATAACCCAGAATACAGAAATATGCAAGTTTTCATGTCCATCTCTGCTTAGCCTATTAATATTACGTCTATTAGTATTTAAGCTGATCTTTTTATTGTTAGTTTTGTAAATACACTTTCCTGTGTATAAATGGTGCATTTATATAGCGCCTTTATCCAAGGCACTTTACATAGATTGTGCATTACATTCACCCATTCACACACACATTCCTTAAAACACCTTCCTCATGCAATGAATGGTATGTGAATAAGCGACCGCCACAATTACGCCACAATAGACATTAATTCTTTACTGTTGATCATTGATCATGCTGAAATGAATTGAAACAGCTGAAACAAGTCATGAGTGAATCATGTGTTCGTTGTGAACTGAAATCGTTCCACTGTGTTTATTAGCAAACTGTAAATATAATAAAGTACCAAACGAAGAAAAGAAAAACATGTTTTTCCCCTGTAATAAATCAGCCCATTTTGACATTGTGTTTTTCCTGTAACTATTTGATGTTGTTGCTGCTTTAGATTCTATCAGCATATAAAAGTATCTCTTCTAAAACATTTTAATAATAATAATTTCTCTCATCTTTACTCCATAAGATAGGGAGGGCTTAGCCCCACTAGCCCATTGATACCAGCCATCCCTGATATATACTATTTTCAGACAGAAGATCAAATTAAGAAGACGATTTAGAGGAAGAGGGAAAACAAAGGAAAAATTACGAGAAGGCTTTCCTGTAACAAGTACATACTTTGAAATACAGTATGAGATGAATTTGGCTTGGCTGAGTGCCCGAGTTCCTCTGGCATGGGCTTACAAACTGCAAGCTATGCCAATTCCAATATCACGCCTTCTGAGCTCTTTTTAAATGCTTGATCCACACACAAAGGCAATAGCATTTGATGTATGTAATTTCTCTTTGCTTTTAGTGTCTGTCTGTCCGCTACTACGGACAGACACTTTTGAACCAGCAAGTGGCAGTGTGTGCGTGATGGTCCATTATCTCCTACCATTACTACCCGGTAAAATCCAGAGTTTCATTTTAACACACACTTTTCAATTACCCTGCATGATCCACAGCCATCTTGAAGTCTTCTCGCTTGTTAATGGGCCTATTCTTATATCAATTGCACAACTGTGATGTGAGAGAGTGTGTGTGTGTGTGTGTGTGTGTGTGTGTGTGTGTGTGTGTGTGTGTGTGTGTGTGTGTGTGTGTAGTACACACAAACAGCGACTTACTGAATAGTACAGTAAGTCGTTAGATAATTCCTTATGAATGCAGAATGTTATTTAACAAAGTTATTACAAACTTGTTTGAATGAATGATGATTGATTGATTGATTGATTGATTGATTGATTGATTGATTGATTGATTGATTGATTGATTGATTGATTGATTGAAAATGTATTAACAGTATGCGTAATGGGTACATATCAAACAAAAGCACATGTCAATACAAAAACTGTTACTGTGGACGACACGATGATAAAGCATTACACTTGGGTCAGGGACGGGTCCACCATTTTCAATTCATCAGAACATTTAGAGACGTACAAATATACACTTCTATAACAAAAAACAGGAAATCATCATATAAAGAAATATACAGTAAGGGGAAAAGGGGGTGGGGGGGACTCAGACTTTATTTAGGGGGCCAGTCCAAATAACATAAGTCCAAATAATACATGCTGAATATTCAAAATACAAGAGTCAATTTAGGAACTTATGGAATCATTAAGATCAACCCATTGATTGATAGATTTGTAATATGGGTTATTATTGGAGCTATAGAGACAGCTGCGTCTCTGAGGAATCTGGTGGGGATTTTGTCAAAACCGGTGGCCTTATTTGGCTGAAGTGCTGTGAGTTTTTTCAGCACGTCTTCATTTTTTACAGGTTTAATTGAAAATGCGTCTTTTTGGGACCCTAGTTTTCCATAGTGGGCTCTGATGTGTTCGGCACCGTACTGACAGAGTGAGGGGGGAGTTTACTTACCAACTGGGTGGCAATGTTGGTAAAGAAATTGTTAAAACTGTTTGCCACAGCTAGTTTGTCTACTATGAGGGAGCCGCTTGACATGAGGCAGTAGTTTGATGTTTTTGTTTGGATTTTATTACTGCAACCTAATTTATTTAGAGCCTCCCAGAGTTTTTCAGGGTGTTTTTTGTTGGATTCTATGTTTCTATTCTATTCTATTCTATTCTATTCTATTCTATTCTATTGGTCCCATTTTTAGAGTCTTTGGTATGACCCGGCCAGGGATTGAACCCCGACCTCCCGTCTCAGGACGGGCACTCTAACCACAAGGCCACTGAGCTGGTTTGATTTGAAAGTAACCTCTCGATAAGTAATTTGAAAGTAACCTCTCTACCTTATGTGTATAAGTTAAAAGGATCCCTGGCCAATAAGACAAATGTGTCTTAAAACATTGTACTTGCCCTCTATAACTAAAATAAAAAAAAATCTTTCATAAATAAAGAATCTTTCACTCAATAGGAACTGCTCCTGCATGTCGCAAGTTGATGATGTCATATGTCAATGTGTGGTCCAGCCCTATGGAATATATGGAATGCACATGTATGGTAATAAAAAGCATTTACAATATTGCTTTGATGCTCATATTAACCTTAGGAAGTATTAAGTTGTTTTTATTAGCATATGCATTCCATGCATTCCATAGGGCTAGACCATAATGGGCATATGACATCATCAACTTGCAACAGGAGCAGTTCCTATTGAGTGAAAGATTCTTTATTTATGAAAGAAAGGTGTTTTTATTATTTTATTTTAGTTGTAGAGGGCAAGTATGTTTTAAGGCACATTTGTCTTATAGCCGGGATCCTTTTAAAATGTTTTTTTTGTGGCTTTCGCCTTTATTTTATATATTTTATAGAGGGACAGACAGTAGGCTGACAGTAAAGGCCGTCGGGATCGGGAGTCGAACCCGCGGCACACTGCCAGACTGGATTGCCAGCCAAGGTGCCTGGACCACTTAGCTCTGGTCCATAGCCTTTACTGCTTCAGAGTTACTGGACCACTGAGCCATGGCCCAGGCCGCCAGGGATCCTTTTAACAAGACATATTCTTGGCAAGAGTGTTTTTCCAATTATTCCAATAGAAAACTGTTGCAGGTTGGGAAACAATATCCCTTTGAATTATACTCCTTACACATTGATAATCAATGTGTAAGGAGTATAATTCAAAGGGATATTGGTATTGGTATTGGTAATATGCCCTTTATTGAGTCACAGTGATACATTCACTAATAATCAATGATTGATTATTAGTGAATTTATCACTGTGACTCAATAAAGGGCATATTACCAATACCGGTATGTATAAATCACGAGGTCGAGGACTCAAACTTCGAATAGGCCTAATACTCAAATTTGGAATATGGCTAATATGGTTTCTAAATTTAGGAGCAGGCACCTAAGGCAGACACTAGTCTTTTCATAGCACAATCAGCCTATTGCTCTCTCTCTCTCTCTCTCTCTCGCGCGCGCGCGCTATCGCTTGCTCTCTCGTGACGTAAGGGTTGTCCATAAAAGATGCTTGATGATAATAATTAAGAACGCACTCTTTTGCACAATGTTGTCACTAAAACTATAGTTTCAGAATTGAGTAGGGCCAGTAGGCCTATGATGCAATGAAAGATTGTTGGAGAGATTGGAGAACATGACACGCGGACCGAGTTGACACTTAAAGTTCCAATACCTTAATTGTCGAACAAAGAAGTGGTATTATCAATGTAAGATTCCTGCAATGATTTTTGTAATCAAGTAGATTATGCCCGAGAAGGCGGTTACCAAAGCGTCAACAAAGAAAATAAGTCATGATACAGACTGCAGGCTGGTGTGCTGTGCCTGTGGTGGGCACTTCCAATGAGGATCGCTCTAACCATGTCCGTTGGATTTTTGTGGCTGTACATTGGAGATGCTGAAGCTTACGCGCGCGCCGTTACGCGATGGATACAGAGAGAAGCGCCGCGTAGCCTTCTCCAGGATTGCCTTTAACCATTTCGAATAATCGAGTAACCAAGTATAATAATACACGTCTGTGTTTGCAATGGCTTCATTGTATTTTATATCAACTGGGAGGAGATGCCAGCAGCATGGTCGCAACGTGAGTAGGGATTGTTCAATATCAACATCTACATCTGAAAAGCAGGTTGCATGTTGCTGGGGTGCGAAGAAGCATGGATAAAGACTTGAAAAGTATGAGCGACACAGTCAGAATCACTATCGAGGAACAGACTGCATGATCTGGACGATGATGAAAGTAGCCTACAGTAGCGTGGACGCAGTGCGCGCATGCAGCCAACACGCCGCCAAAACTTAACAGCCTGAGCAAAGACAAGACATTTCTAAATGAATGAAGGATGCAGGATGTTTTCAGACCGGCTGATCTGAACGACAGCTTCAATGTAAGTGATGACCGGGAATGGCGGGACGACATGCAAATGGACAGAGGATCCATCTCTCCGGCTGGGTTCATAGTGCTGTCCGTGGTGCTGGGCTTAATCATGACATTCGGGTTTCTCAATAACTTCATAGTGCTGCTTCTGTTTTGTAAATTTAAGACGCTGCGCACACCGGTCAACATGCTCTTGCTGAACATAAGTGTCAGTGACATGCTGGTGTGTATGTTCGGGACCACACTCAGTTTTGCCTCCAGTATTCGGAAAAAGTGGTTGCTGGGTGCCATGGGCTGTAGTTGGTATGGTTTCATCAACTCTTGCTTTGGTAAGTTTCTAAGTTTACTTTCTTGTCAATTGTATTAGAAACGTGTGGGGGGGAAATAAGGAAAATACATGGCTGATATGCCCCACCCCACCTCTACCACCATCATCTATTCTCCCAAATGTATAGTAGATTGTTTTTAAGTAGCCTACATGTCCCCCAGTTTTACCGCAAACTTTAGATGTCAATTAGCCAATCAGGATGGAATATGACAACTCTAACAGATCTGTCTTGATCAGATGACTATAGAGATCATGTGTGCGATTTGCTGAAATTTGGATAAAATCTGAATGAATAATATTTAAAAAAAATCACACCCGTGTGAACTGAGCGGTGCAACTATACTTTTGTTGTAAATAGTTACTGTACAGTACAGTTTTATTGTTAGTTATAGTTTTATTGTTATAGTGCTCAGTGGGCTGCTCAACAGTGCCACTTTAGGTCACCCAGCGGTATTGCAGCTGTTCATACCCCAAACAGACCGACAAGGGACATAGGGACACACAAAGCCAGTCATTGGAGTGGTGTGCAGTGTGCACCGCTCAAACAATGTTTTACATGAGGCTGTTTCCCAAAATTTCAAGTGGCATTTCTTCTGGCCTATATATAGTGGAAATGTGTGTGCCAAATGTCAGGGAAATTGCACGCTGTGTTCAAGATTTGAGGCATTTTGTTCAAAACCGAAGCACTCCTGCAATCTTAACCAAAAAGGTGGTGCAGAGGTGTGCACAGTGTCCTTGAAGTGGATATACAATTATACAGGTTTTATAATAATTTGAAACAGTATAAATATTGGGCCTTAAATGTACTATAACTAAGGCCCCTCATTTGTAAAAAGAAATAAAATATAAAATAAATTAATTCCCTAACCCTAAAAAAAAGGTGTCCAGTGTTGTCAGGCTAATGCATGTGGTATGCTCTCTGTCCTGTAATGTAATGTTAGTGAGACACACGCAGGCAGGCAGGCGACCCAATCACACACAGTGAGCTCCACAAAGATGCGCATAGCCATTTTTCCTCATAATTTATTTAAAGTCCATTTGTTTAGCCAGTTCACACATAGGCTAATGGCACATATTGTGACATTATAGAGGCTGTGCATATAAATTAGATTGCAGTAGTACTAGTCGGCTGTAAACTGACGAAATTTGACGCTTCACCGGCACGTTTCACTTCATTTTAGCGCTCCTTCAGCAGCCTTTGCTCACAGACGGGATCAGAAACGCAAAAATGGTATTGATCCCAGGCTACTCATGGGTTTCTCTCGAGACAGACTGTTGACTCACGCTGTTTTTCCTTTGTTTTGTCAATGGGTTCCCAGATTAAAGTAAATGAAAAACCATGTGTGCGCATGCACGCCTACTTCTAAATGGCAAACATTTAGAAGTGGAGAATGAGATACATAAAAGTAGAAAAGTAAATGGTTTCTTTTTTTACGGCGAGTTTGAAGATAATGGAAGTTATGGACAACTGCTGTGCTATGAGTTTGTAGTTCACACACATACGGGCTGGCTGCAGGGGCCATGGCTTCAATTATAGTAGAGAAGATGGGCGATTCTCGATAATGTAAGCAGCGCTTCATGGGGGCCAAGCAATAGAGCGGTTCGGATGACGTATTATTAGGCAAAACCTGAAGGGATTCTAATCTATGGGAACACTATGTACAAAAATGTTCACTTGTTTCTGGGTTTTAGGACCACAAACTTCGGCTTTCCTGCTCTGAATGGCCACACACTCTGAAGGGCAGCCCGGCACATGTCTGACTGTCTTTCGTATATATAACCAGAACCACTCATCCGATCGACTTCACACAGCAGGTGTATTACTGAGGACCCAAGGGAGTGTAGTATGTCAGCGTGAAGTAGATTGGATGAGCTGTTCAAACACTGCAAGCCACCCTTCCATCGGTCTGCTCCTGCTCCGAATGTGCCACTGACCTAACTGCATGCAACAATTCTGGGAGCCAAGCAATCGACCCATTCCAAATGTGTACGTGTTCCAAATGGGCATACACTCCTAAACAGCTATATGCCATGATGAATGGACACTGCACTAGTCTATCTACATTCAAGGACTGTCTGTCTGTCTGTCTGTCTGTCTGTCTGTCTGTCTGTCTGTCTGTCTGTCTGTCTGTCTGTCTGTCTGCATATATATTGAGAACCGTATACTGGTAGCTGGTGCATTGCCGAGTACCCAAGGGGAATGCAGTGTTGATCAGATAAGCAGTTCTCTACTATGCTACAAGTAGCACTTCTGAGGTGCCAACCAATCGGTGGCTTTGAATGGCGACACTCCCTGACAATTTTGTTGCAAGCAGCAGCAACACCTACCAGCCAAACAATCTGCTTCCAAAGCGAGTACACTAGTGCATACCAAGGGGCCAGTGAGGCACTCCAACGTTGAAGCACTGGGCCCTAGTGGTAAGAGGAGGGACTACAGGCGGACCCGTGCATTCATGACCGGGAAACCCTGTGCAGCTGGGCTTTAACATTGAGCGCTCGGTTGCACTTCCGCATTTGACCACAAATTGGTCAAATGCGGAGGTAGACGTTTTGAGACGGTCCTTCCGGGTGCTTCAAAACGCCACTGAGCAACTTCCACTGACATGAATAGCGGAGGGGGCGGAGCTTCGCGCCAGATCAGTCTCTATCCTTTTATATACACTATGGTGCATACATGGGCAGCTGGCGGCCCGGGGGCCACATGCGTCCCCACCATCACTCAATGCGGCCCGCAGGTTAATATCCAAACATTGGTATATTATTGATTTCTGCTAATTACTATAAAATGTTATTGTCTTTTTTATGACCAATGTATTTGTATTTAGTTCATAAAGTTAACATAACTATAACTATATGCATTTGAAATTAAATAAAAATGTTACTTTTCAAGATCTCAATAACAAAAAGCTAAAAACGATTCAGGATTTCAATTCAAATAATAGCTAAAAATAGCGACGCGTTTTGAGCTTGTAGAACGGCTATTTTTGCTACGACAGTACTATGCAATGTGGCCCTCTGGAGTGAGTGTGGAAATATAGTGGCCCTCTGGAGTGAGTGTGGAAATATAGTGGCCCTCTGGAGTGAGTGTGGAAATATAGTGGCCCTCTGGAGTGAGTGTGGAAATATAGTGGCCCTCTCCATCGTCAAAGTTGCCCACCCAGTGGGCAATGGATGTCAGATGGATCCACCGTTTCATTAGTAGCATTTTGAGAGGCATGCCAATCTCAGCCATCTTCCGTTGTGGCCCTGCAAGAGGCTATACTGTAGCTGTCTTTGACAGGTCCTGTGTGTCTATGTGTCTGTCTGGAGATAATCCCCCATTATGTGTATTACCTTTTTTCAAAGGGGCTGTGATCGCATTGAAACCTATAGCCCAAATGTAGAAATCATATCATAGATGACTGATGTCACATGAGTCACGACTGTTCGACATCCACACATTGGAGCCAAGTCCGAGATCCACATTGGAGTCACGCTGTTTCTATATCCACACAATTTTAATGTTTTATAGTATACCATGCAGAAAGGAAACAGTATAGATTTAGATTATACAGTAGAATTGACTTAAAACTTTAATTAACTCTTAAGCCCCAATCCCCCGCAGGCGGGGGCAGCGGCTGTCCACCTCATGAACCGCTCTCAGCGGGTAAATGGGGCTGGTCAATGTCTCAGGTTCCTAATCCGATATTTTAGATTTTCCCTCCTGGACCCCCCTGGGGTTTAAGAGGTGTTAATGGTTAATGTGGTTAAACGCTAACGTGACATGGATGCATTCCAGGTCTCAATGGATTAAGCAGTATTTTGACCTCAGAAAACAACCATCATGCAACCCCCTTTTTCAAATGACACATTCACAGTGTTGCATGGTATCCATAAATCAGGTTTTATAATATTATTTAAGTTCTTATTCTCGTGATTAGGGTCTACTATAGCATTATTGAATAGCAATGCAATCTGATTTACTACACCTTAACTCATATCCTACAGTAGCATCCCTATTTTGCATCCGGTTTATACAAACACAAGAGCTTTGACAGTCCCAAGTAAAGCTATAGAATTTAGATATAATACCTTACAAGAATCTCACGATTTGACTGGCTCGACATGTTGGTGACACGATGCACAGCAAGTCATGTGCTTGCTTGGACAGTTCGGTTTGTGGCAGCAATGCTGCGTTATCCGTGAAGTGATGTCTCCGTCAACTCACAAACACTTCTCCGCGGCTGTACTACTTTGTTGAGCTGCCGTGGTCCTTATATGAGTGTCTCTCTATAGCCAGATCCCAACACCCAAACTTCTTTAAAGAATGGGAACGTTCCTCGCTCAGTCAGCGTTATTTTGAAGTGACTGCAATTACCAATGACGTGTCGCACAGCTGGATTAACTGGGCCAACTTGGAGGAGGAACATTTACACATCACGCATTCAGCGTCAAATGCAAAGGAGACATCATCCACCTCATCAACATTGCTTTTTCTTGGTGTCCACGAGATTGATTTTCTAAAGACAAAACACAAACAGAAAAACATCATTTGCAATAACTAATGGTTAATACATTTGAATTACACCAGCATTATGAACACATGTGTTAATGCATGCATTCATCATTATGTGTTTGTGTGTCTTTGTCTTTGAATTAGACATCAGGCTGAATGTTGCATAAAAAATTATGAAGAATTCCTCTCACTCACTCTCACACACACGCGCGCACTCGCACACGCACACACTTACTTTTATGGCAGTCCGTCGATGTCGATGATGATGTTGCTCCAAGTTTATGAGTGGATTATTGTGGTTGTGTCTTTCGCCTGTGCATATAGCCAGGTGGCTTCTCAGACCGATGCGTGTTCCGCAGACTTTTTCAAAGGAGGTGCTGCATGGGGAAGGCAGCAGTGGTGGGCCGTGGTGCCTCTGTGCACGCTGTACTCTCCTCTCTGTGAACCTCTCCTGAAGACGACTGATTCCCTGGTGACAGGTAGAGCTCCAGGTGTAACGATCAAGAGCCATGGTGGTTTGATGTCACACTTCAGGAGGGTTTTAATGTGGTCAGGGTTAGTATCGGGGTTACTATCGCTTTTTTTATACGCAGGCACGCACAATCGCACACACGCGCGCACACGCACACGCACACACCTCCACCACACAGACAAGCTGCCTATAACAGCACAGTATTTGGCACACAAGTCTAGTCATCTCTAGAATAGCAGTACCAAATACATTCTGCAGGTGGAAGTGTCTTGCAAAGATTGACACACGGAACACAATGAAATTCCATCTCTCAAGTTTTATCTCGGAAGCACAGAGATGATGAATATTTAAGATGGCATTACATTACATTCTTTTCACGTCCTTTGCCCATTTTGACTGTCATAAGCCTGCTTCTTCTAAAGATGCCCTTTCTTGATAACTATCAGTGGCGTGATTTGGTGTGTGTGTGTGTGTGTGTGTGTGTGTGTGTGTGCGTGCGTGCGTGCGTGTGTGCGTGCGTGCGTGCGTGCGTGCGTGCGTGCGTAATTGTGTGTGCATGATGTGTGTAATTGATTAAAAAAAAGTAATTATGGGGGCGAACTACTCCTTTAAAAGTTATATTTACATCCTTAAAATCCTTATATGCAGAGATTAATAGAGGTTAATTTACCGTAAACTACACTTAGCACGCAGCCCGCCAGAAGCGTAGTAACGGTAGGCTTAAATGAATCGTCTAGCCCGCCAGAACCGTAGCCTACGTTTTCCAGGTTTTATATTCTTTAATCCATGTTTTGATCCGATGAAATCGTTAGCTGCCGCTCGTTAGCATAATTTTGAAGATGCGCACACATCCACTTGCACTCTATAGGCCCTCATTTATCAATTGAGTGTAAAATCTGCCCCAAATTCGAGTGTAGGTTTCGTAGTACACCCACGTCGCGTCGGCATTTATAAAGTGATCGCAAACAGCTGATCACCTTCCTTAATTTCGTTCCGACGTTAATAAATGTGACGGCTGAAATCGATCTGGCACGCCCTATGAAATCAAGCCTCGCCCTCGTTTTTGCGACATGAACAACTGCAATACGACCTGGAAACCATGGTTACAGGAAAAAAAAAGTTTCCCGCTTGCCTAAGTTGCCTTGCTGCCCCCTCTCATACACACACACACACACACACACACACACACACACACACACACACACACACACACACACACACACACACACACACACACACACACACACACACACACACACACACACACACACACACACACACACACACACACACACACACACACACACAACTTGTTGTATCTTAAATAAATAAACCTGCATGAATTAAATAAAGCTGTAGGGCTACCCTGTCCGTTTCTCCTCTCGCTTCGCTTCCCTTGCTGCCCGCCTCACCAACCCCCCCCCCCCCCCCCCCCCCGCACGCACGCACGCACGCACATATCGCAATTTGCAAGCAACTGTCACTGTGTGTTGTTAGTTGTATATTCAATTATTAAAGTATTTTTAATTTAATATACAACAATATATATTAGTGAACGAAAACCTGAACCTGTGAACCATGAATTACATAACAAATAGGCACACACACGCTGCTGTTTTGCATAGGTGCTCCTCCTGTCCTGTCTGTCTGTCTCTCTATCACTGTGGTCCGTCCGTGACACCGTGACCAACTGACCATGCACCGCACGTTCGACAGTCTATTTAGATTGCCTCGCAGTCGCTAGTCGCTGCAGTGGGGGGGCTGTCAACTGTCAATATATGAATGTGCAGCCAAAACCGTATAGCCTCATGTGGCTGGCACTGGTGGTGGTGGTGGTGGGCTGGCTGGGTAGTCTACCTATCTCCGATGCGGTTCCCACTTGCACTGGCACGGTACATTTGGCATTCGAGCGACGCGTCAGGTTTATTAAACGAGGAGGAGATTGCACATACCGTAACTCCAGAAAGACATCGGCCTGCTGTAGATTAGGCTACAGTAGGCTACCCACGTTGGGACTCTCCGCAGCACTGCACTATAGTACTCTCCAACGTCCCATCATGGCAATATTTCAGCACAGACAGCCCAAATCCTCGCATGTATGAGCTCATGCAAAACCCTGTTTAAATGGCTTAAGCATCTAACTTGCAACATTGTTTTTAATTGCACGATTTTAATTGCTTGCTTGTAAAGTTGGAAATCTCCTACTAATTTCACATGACACAAAGACACATCGTTGATGTATTCCTTTACTTTTTATTTTTTTTATTTTTTACATTTAGCCCATACCTATACAGTTTTATATAAACATTTTAGGAGTGAATATATAATGTTTAGATGCCTGTGACAGCCTCTCAGCTGGTCAAACAATGCTGCTCCGCTGTTCTACGACAGAAAAACATGTGAGGACAAAGCGTACGACAGCTCCCGACTAGACGTGATTTTTGTCCTGGCTCAAGTTCAAATTCAAGCTTTGGTGCAAATGGTAAATGCCGAAAATAGCGGTAATTTCGGCGTGCACCCATATTTTGGTGTACGCACGGTTGATAAATGAGGGCCTATGGGTTGCTTTCAAAGGCCTGTATCTCCAAATCGGCGAAATGAATGTCGTTTCTGGTGAAAATAAGGTTTTTCAACCGACAGCAGGCGCTGTGATACTCGCGGTCGGGTTTTTCCACCACCGACCAAGAGAACAACAACCGGTCAAGACACCACACACAGCATTTTGTCATTGTAACATGCGGTTACGGATATTTGGCTCTTCAAAATAAGGGCTACGCGCGATAAAACCTTGGCAATGCGCGATAGATAGATTAATTAATGCTGGCGGCAAAACGGTTAGAAGTGGTGTTTTTCTTTGCGACAGTCACTACGCCCCTTCCCCTGCACTCGTGTGAAGAAGCATGGTGACATAAGGTGCAATTGGCACATATGCTTATACTAGTTTTCCAGTATAGCGTGAGAAAAAAATACTGATTGAAGTGACAGAGAAGCTTGAGCATACCTTTGTGTATAAACTAAAGTCTCGATGCTGGTTGAAAAGAGAAGGATATACCAAGGATTTGTCAGTGTCTCGTTAGAAGAAGTTCAAGTTGTCTGTCTGACATTGTCTGTGTGTGTAAGTCATGTCGATATAATGGACATGCTGTCGCATCAGCGCAAATTGATTGTGCGACGTCAGACCAGAGCTCAATCAGTTTGGGAGAGAGGGGGAGAGGGAGAGGACAAGGGCATACAGTCACACAATGAATAGCCTCGGAAACCCAGACGTGTTTTATGTCCACAATGAATAACCTGGACAATGATGGGTACTGAAACATGAACGTGTTGCTCCTCACTGTGCTGTCAGCGAAATAACCCCAGCAACGCCAGGCAAGATGTAAAATCAGTTATACTATGGAATGCTGTCAAATAAACCCCAATTAATTAATAATACAACAACAAAAGCTTACCACATATAGGCACTAACACAGCACAACTCCATGCAGACCTCCAGAATACCAGCAATTGGTGTGACAGGTGGTTACTGAAATTAAATCCAGATAAATGTAAACAGTTGCACATTGGGAAAGAAAGTGACAACTTGGCCAATTACGTATACAGTCAGAGATCTAGTGATTCATCAAGTAGAGGAAGAAAAAGATATAGGGGTGGTGGTTGATAATTCACTAGAATTTGAAATGCACATCTCTGAAAAGGTAAAAAAGGCAAACTCCATGTTGGCGATAATTAGAAGAACTTTTTTAAATTTACGTAAAGAATTATTTATACCCTTATACAAATCCTTGGTGAGATCACATCTTGAATTTGCAAGCTAAGTCTGGTGCCCCAAAATTAAATACATAGAGAAAATAGAGAAGGTTCAGAGAAGGGCTACTAAATTAATACCAGGTGTAGAGACGATTTCCTATATGATAGGCAGCTGTCAAAGGGGCTGGTAGGTTTGGGGGTGGGAGTCTAATATGCTTGAGCCTGGAGTATGTTGATTCAGGTACCACTTCTTTGGGGGTTATATTATTATATTATGTTATATGGATCTTCTCCGATACTGAACCTCCTAGACTTGGTGCTTCTAAGTTAGTCTCCTTGAGTTGAACTTCTGAGTAGATCTCCTGGACACTTATGAGTAACTTCTTGAGTCTAATCTGGAACACACGCACTTCTGGTGGATCTGCTGGCTGGTACTTCTGACGCACAGTCTGTCTTCTGAGCCATACTTTATAAGGTGACGTGCCGTCGTGGCCTGACATCAAGCTACCGACTGTTTCCGTGGCAACACCAGGGTTGAAAGAAATGTCATATGATGAAAGGTATAAGACACTTACAGTTACCAACGTTAGTGTACAGGAGGCATAGAGGAGATATGATCGAGGTCTATAAACTTGTTCACCAGGTACTGTATCTGACTTTACAGCCGAGCCTGTTGTCCATTTCTGGGACAACAGGTATATGAGTTGAGAGGGAATTCCCTTAAACTCTTACCACTAAATTGTCATTCAGAAAAGAGAAAGAATTTATTTACACTTGTCGCTGTCAGAGCATGGAATAAACTGCCGGAGGAAGTGGTCCAGGCTCCTTCAGTCAACACTTTTAAGAATAGACTTGACAACTTTTGGTCAACTAAAGATTTTTTGTATAACTATAGGGCTGGCTTGTAAGGTCATAAACTGGTGAATATGGGACTTTGTAACTGTATTATGCATGTGTATAAGAAAAAAAACAAAGTGTGCGGGTCTTTATATTTATTTTAAAATGTAAAAAAAGAAGAAAAAAAGAGAGAGAGAGGAAAGAAAATGGCACAGAGGATTTCATCCTGTGCTGGAAATCTTTTCAATACATTTCAAATTTCAATAAATGTCAATAGGCTTTAGGCTATAGGCTAAGCTACCTTACATTGTTTGATAAACTGAATTGCACATGACACATAATAGTGGTTGTACAGTGCACAAACATTGCCACATCAAAGGCAGTCAGCGCCACCAATAAAGTGTTGTTAATTTATGGTTGTGACGGGCCTCTGACTGAGCCCCTGCGGGCTGCAGCCCACCCTAGACCAATGATACATCTGCAATATACAATACAAAGTCAAGACAACATTAACAATACAAGCATGCACGTCTGCTTTAGCCTATACCCAACAAACACGGTCTTTCTAACATCACTGATAGTCCGGCAGCCGAGGTGGATGGGTGGACAAATTGGTATATTGTCTTTTTTATTGGCCTAAAATATTGTCTATATACTTGTATACATTCATGAATCCACTTGCTGACCGGCTGAAAGTATTGGGCAATTTTTTTTATAGGGATTTCTTGTGACCCTACCATTAACATGTATACTTTACTTACTTATGCCTATCGCTCCTTTTCATGGAGCATAGGCCGTTGATTACAGTTCGCCAGAGTCCTCTATCCTGGGCCTTCTTTTCCAGCTGTTTCCATGTCAGTCCACACTGCTTGATGTCAGTCTCAAGGTCCCTGCGCCAGGTGTTCTTCGACCTCCCTCTCTTTCTTGTGCCTTGCGGGTTCCATCTAAGGGCTTGTCTTGTGATGCTGGTATTGGGCTTCCGAAGTGTGTGGCCGATCCATCCACACCTTCTTCTCTTGATCTCCTCTTCCACTGGTGGTAGCCTCGCTCTCTGCCAGAGGTCATTATTGCTGATGGTGTCTGGCCAGCGGATGCTCAGGATTCTCCTCAGGCAGCTGTTGATGAAAGTCTGCACCTTCATTGTTGTTGCCTTTGTTGTCCTCCACGTGACGTCTCTGATCCGTACAATAGTACTGGCTTTACGTTTGAGCTGAAGAGTCTGAGCTTTGTCCGCTGGCTGATTTGTTTCGAGCTCCTAATGGTCTTGAGTTGGATGAATGCGGCTCTTGCCTTGCCGATTCTGGCTCTGACGTCTGCATCCGTGCCGCCCTGACTGTCTATGACACTGCCTAAGTATGTGAAGGCTTTTACTTCCTCAAGTGCTGTTCCCTCTAGTGTCACTGGATCTCTGTGTGTTGTGTTGACCTTGAGGACTAGTATAACTAAGGTCATAAACTGGTAAATATGGGACTTTGTAACTGTATTATGTATATGTATAAGAAAAAAGTGTGCAGGTCCACATGAACTTTATATTTATTTTAAAGTGTAAAAAAAAAAGAGAGAGAGAGAGAGAGGAAAAAAATGGATTTCATCCTATGCTGGAAATCTTTTCAATAAATTTCAAATTTCAATAAATGTCAATAGGCTTTAGGCTATAGGCTAAGCTACCTTAAATTGTTTGATAAACTGAATTGCACATGACACATAATAGTGGTTGTACAGTGCACAAACATTGCCACATCAAAGGCAGTCAGCGCCACCAATAAAGTGTTGTTGATTTATGGTTGTGACGGGCCTCTGAGGCCCCTGCGGGCTGCAGCCCACCCTAGACCAATGATAAATCTGCAATATACAATACAAAGTCAAGACAACAATATAAGCATGCACGTCTGCTTTAGCCTATACCCAATAAACGCTTTCGCCTTTATTTTATATTTTTTATGGAGGGACAGACAGTAGGCTGACAGGAAATGGGGAGAGAGATGGGGGGGAAGACATGCAGCAAAGGCCGTCGGGATCGGGAGCTGAACCCGCGGCACACTGCCAGACTGGATTACCAGCCAAGGTGCCTGGACCACTGAGCCATGGCCCAGGCCCAAACACGGTCTTTCTTTTTTTTTTTTTTTAAGATATTCTTTTTGCTGCTTACGCCTTTTATTGGTTTTTGAAGGGACAGACAGTAGGCTGACAGGAAACGGGAGAGAGATGGGGGAAGACATGCAGTAAAGGCCGTGTCGGGCTTGGGAGTCGAACCCGCGGCACACTGCGACTGGATTACCAGTCGGGTGCCCAGACGGTTACGCCACCGCCTGGGCCAAACACGGTCTTTCTAACATCACTGATAGTCCGGCAGCCGTGGTGGATGGGTGGAAAAATTGGTATATTGTCTTTTTTATTGGCCTAAAATATTGTCTATATACATGTATACATTCATGAATCCACTTGCTGACCGGCTGAAAGTATTGGGCAATTCTTTTATAGGGGTTTCTTGTGACCCTACCATTAACATATACTTTACTTACTTATGCCTATCGCTCCTTTTCATGGAGCATAGGCCGTTGATTACAGTTCGCCAGAGTCCTCTATCCTGGGCCTTCTTTTCCAGCTGTTTCCATGTCAGTCCACACTGCTTGATGTCAGTCTCAAGGTCCCTGCGCCAGGTGTTCTTCGGCCTCCCTCTCTTTCTTGTGCCTTGTGGGTTCCATCTAAGGGCTTGTCTTGTGATGCTGGTATTGGGCTTCCGAAGTGTGTGGCCGATCCATCCCCACCTTCTTCTCTTGATCTCCTCTTCCACTGGTGGTAGCCTCGCTCTCTTCCAGAGGTCATTATTGCTGATGGTGTCTGGCCAGCGGATGCTCAGAATTCTCCTCAGGCAGCTGTTGATGAAAGTCTGCACCTTCATTGTTGTTGCCTTTGTTGTCCTCCACGTGACGTCTCTGATCCGTACAATAGTACTGGCTTTACGTTTGAGCTGAAGAGTCTGAGCTTTGTCCGCTGGCTGATTTGTTTCGAGCTCCAAATGGCCTTGAGTTGGATGAACTCAATGCTCTTGCATTGCCGATTCTGGCTCTGACGTCTGCATCCGTGCCGCCCTGACTGTCTATGACACTGCCTAAGTATGTGAAGGCTAGGGATGGAGCTCGATAACCGATAAAATCCGATAACAAGCTTAAGTTATCGAGTACCCGTTATCAATAAGCTTTGGGCTTATCAAGCCTGTTATCGAGCATAGTGGCCCATGACGTCAATCATGGCAAGAGGCGATCAATAAATAAATGTAATCATCCATGCTGGCACAAACATGTCGATCTAAAAGTGTATTGATACCTGCCAACCAGCGTTGTCCGGGTAAACACAATAACACTTTTAAGTGTAACAGTTTCTTTCATATTATTTTATTGGTAAAAAGTTCAATTGTCTGTTAGAAATGTACTGTATTTGAAGGCCCTAGTAAAAGATACTGGTTCTGCTCTGCATGTATTGTCTCCTGTCTTTCCACAAAATAGAAAATGCTCGATAGTGGTCTCGATAAGAACCCGGCTCGATAAGCCTGATTGATAAGGTGATCGTTATCAATAAAAATGAACAAGCTCCATCCCTAGTGAAGGCTATTACTTCCTCAAGTGCTGTTCCCTCTATAGTGTCACTGGATCTCTGTGTGTTGTGTTGACCTTGAGGACTTTTGTCTTTCCTTTATGGATGGTGAGGCCAATTTGTGATGAGGTGTCTGCCAGCACTCTTGTCTTCTCTTGCATCTGCTTTTGAGTATGTGAGAGCGATGTCGTCCGCAAAGTCTAGGTCATCGAGCTTTTGATGTCATTGTCCACTGGATCATTAACAATTCAAATTAAAAATGTCAAACTTCACCCCCTCCTACTCGCTCCACAGCATAGTCTATAGCTACTGAACGGAGTGAACTCCATACCTCTTCAAAAGCTAACAACCTGTCTGTGTGTCTGGTGTCCTTCATTTCATTTCAGCACCGGACAGCTCCTGTAGGGGATTTGCGCTTTTCAGCAAGCGTCAGAAGAGGCTTAATAATAGTTGTGTAACTACAGCTAAATTTGTCCACACATGCAGTGTTATAGTGGTTAATACATACATATTATATTATATACACTATAGGCTACTTTATAAAAGAGAAATTAATGGTGAAAAAAGGAATCCTTTTCTTCTGATAGATTGAATATTTAAAGGAACATAATTAGATACAGTAGCTATCATGGCATGCGGAGCGAGACCGCGTAGCGCAAAATTCAAGAATCACCACCGACGCCGTGTGACACTGTATGGATGTCAATTTCATAAATGTATATAGATGTAGGCGAGCCCAAATTAATTGGATATATTCTCTGTATAAGATGAGTAGGCTATTTATTTAATGTTGCCTAAATTAATATGATCAGCTGTTCATTGGAACCAACACCCTGAATGAATGATAATCCCACCTGTATGTATTATAGGAGTTATTCACATTAATATTCACGCAGAAAGATGCAGAGCACAATAGGCTACTCTGCAACTCCCGCGTTGGTGTTGCAACGGTTAAGCCATATAGGCTAAACCAATTTTTCATTCAGACAGCAAAGTCCGCTGTCTGACAAGTCCTACAGACTGACCAGTTACAGACAGTTTTGTCATCTGTGGTTCTAGGCTTGTTCAAACTTCTACCAGGAGTCTGTCTATTAGGCATAATGAAGAGCGATAACATCCCCTTTGTTTTAATGTTAACTTTATAGATTTTACGGTGGGCTGCAACAATGGATATTTACACGTATGTTGGATGAATGGAACAGGATAATCATACTGTATCATTTTTCATATAGCCCATAAGTCTTTGCGTTTGTGTGTGCATAAGTTCCTCTTTCTCTTGCTGTGTTGCCAGTTTTGCAAGAGAAGCAAGTGGCCAGGTCTATGAAAACAAGCACAAATTAAAATAGCTGATCTACAAGCTCACAGTGACACATTGTGAGGTTGTACATCCGTTATTTCAAAACACATTGAGAATAAATCGAAATATTTTGAATATGTTTTAAACATTTTAATGAAAAGGGCACAACATATGTTCAGATGGATGTCTGTGGACAATTACATAGTATTAATCTGGGGTTCCTTGATGTGAAGAAATGTGGAAGCAAGCCCAAATAAGCAACTACTATACACTTTAGACTCAAGCCCAAAAAAACATCAACCAGCAACTACCAATAATTTATTTGCAAGTGAAAAACAAGTCAAAGGTTGCGCTTATAATAAGCAGACATGGCAACACGGACTGAAGGAAGCAAAGTAAGGAGCCCCAGTACGTTGGCGGGGAAAAAATATATATATTGCTGTTACTGTGTATAGCGCATAATGAGAAAAGTGGTTCCCGTAATTTTTCCCATAGACATTTCAAAAAGTATTTATTTAAAGACCTTTTAAGCGTCGTACAAAGCCAACTCGAGTCGTGACAAATCATGACAATAAACACAATATTTTGGACCAAACAAATAATTACAAAGAAGAAAAACAAGAAGAAAAAGTGTTGTAACCTGCCGTTTTCTTCTTCTTTCTAATTATTTGTTTGTTGTCATGATTTCTCACAACTCGAGTTGGCTTTGTACGAGGCTTAAAAGGTCTTTATAAATAAATACTTTTTGAAATGTCTATGAGGAAAATGAACAGGGAATCATTTCCTGGGCCCTGGTAGGGGGCGGAACCTTGATGCTCTATAAAACATGTTTTTAATCTTGATGAGTGTGTAAGTCTATCAGATGTTTTAATTATTGATATATTTACAGGAGTAGCGAATTTCGCTGGCTCTCCACCCAGGACGCTATACAAGCTAGAACCACCACTGAGAAGACGGTAGTTTATTTGTATACTGTAGCACGTTTCCTACACGAATAAGGCAATTAAAATGCATGACCTACTTGTTAGACTATCGTATCGTGACTGTGTATGCGCATGCGCACACACACACATGCACGCACGCACGCACGCACGCACACACGCACGCACACACGCGCACACACACACACACACACAGGTTGCACAAACAGGTCGCACACCTTGGCCTCATTAAGTTAAAAGAGCATTACTACATCTCTTTTCTAGTGACGCATGGCCACCCTTACAATTGTAATATAGCTGAGTGCATATATGTTTTAAACAGCCAACAGCCACAACAGCAGCAAACAGCCATTTCAGGCTCTGCCTTAGACAATTTTTTGCTCCATAAATCTTCCCTCCCTTCAGATAAGGTACACATCATATAGCACAGAGGATGGCCTCCCTAATAGGAGAGCATATGTACTACAGTAGTAGTAGCATGGCATGTGACCGCATATGTGTCCAGGTATACACGCACATCTGGTGCACGGCCATGAATGATTACCAGTTATTCCTGGGCTACCCACGGCTGACCTTAAAGGGGAATTCCACACATTTTCAACATTTTGCTATGTCATTAATATACCTTAGAGCTGTTGTGTGGAAATAATAAAAAAGTCCCCCCATTCTCTGTTTCATTAACATGGTGAAACACATCTTGATGATGTCATCAAGATGGTACTATAAGGTATATTAATGACATAGTAAAATGTTGAAAATGAGTGGTATTTCCCTTTCAGAACAAAGTAAGGAAGCTAGGTTCCTACTAGTGCAGAGGACAGAGTCTGTTGCTGTCCTATGTGTCCTCTGCATGTCTGCATGTCTGCTGTCTAGTCGGTTCAACAGTCTGAGCCCTCAGCCACAGAGGACAACTTTAATGTCCTCTTGACCTCTTGTGTTATAATCAATCATCTTCGAAATGACTCCTCTTGTGTCTGCTCCCAATTAGCCTCGGAAACACAGACGTTTTATTTCAGCTCCCAATAGACTAATCATTTCTTATTTGGTCCAATACATCTGTTCCTTCTT
Source organism: Electrona antarctica (assembly GCF_951216825.1). Classification (NCBI taxonomy): domain Eukaryota; kingdom Metazoa; phylum Chordata; class Actinopteri; order Myctophiformes; family Myctophidae; genus Electrona; species Electrona antarctica. The sequence continues at coordinate 7,287,468 of NC_136794.1, read as the reverse complement.
CTCTGTTCCATTCAATATGCTACCTAGCGACAGCTACTAACAGAGAAGGAAGACCTTCTCAGTTAGTATATAGCTGTTGCTAGGTAGCATATTGAATGCTGAATGATATCTTGAATAATTGATGGAAAAGAACAGGGTTATACAGACTGCTGATGTAGGCTCCAAGATGACTCATAGCTACTGTATACATTTTAATTTCATAACTGTGAAAACATCTTTCAATGTAACTAATTAACAATAACATGCAGCAAGTAATTACAATTTAACATGCAGCCCATCTCAAGATACACTGGTGCAGGCCTGGGCGGCTAGTGTAGCGGTCCGGGCACCTATAGGCTGCTAAGCCAGCCTGATGGCCCCATAGAGTATATATATAATAGAGACTGAACTGGCGCGAAGCTCCGCTCCCCCAGCTATTCATGTCAGTGGAAGTTGCTCAGTGGCGTTTTGAAGCACCCGGAAGACTGCCGGAAGTACCGTCTCAGAACGTCTACTTCCGCATTTGACCACCAAATTTTGGTGGTCAAATGCGGAAGTGCAACCGAGCGCTCAATGTTAAAGCCCAGCTGCACGGGGTTTCCCGGTCATGAATCCACGGGTCCGCCTGTAGTCCCTCCTCCTACCACTAGGACCCAGAGCTTCAACGTTGGAAAGTCTGCCTGCCCCCTTGGATGGCCCCCATCTTTCTCCCCATTTCCTGTCACTATACTGTACGCTATTCAATAAAAGGCAGAAAAAGCCCCAAAAATATCTTTAAAAAAAGATACACTAAGCTCGTTTACACACATATTTTTGTACTTGTATATGCATTTAGCCCCCCTCCTATGCTGCCTAGAAACGAAGAATCGATTGTGTTTGGGGTCATGTGATCAGCGCTACAGCGGGAACTGTAGCCTCTGGCCCAGAGCCATATAATAGAAGAGTTGCGTTATTGAGGGGGCACGGAACAGCCCGGTCACGTGATCCCGGAAGCGCTCGGGCGCACAGCTGCGCTCTCATGGAGAGCCTGATTAGGGACAGTTTGTGCGCCGGATGTTGACAGACTGCATGGCTCCGTCTTTTTAGCAAATCTAGAACTTCCTGTTTGAGAGCTAGCAAATTTAAGACATCCGGTTGCTTTCAGAATAAAGCGTCGTAAATTAAATAATTATTACATTACATTATTAGTATTATTATTACATTACAGTTATGGTGAAGACACACATTATGTTTCTGTGTAAAAATAAGTAATTAAATAACGTAAAAAAGTTGTTAAATTTGCTAGCTCTCAAACAGGAAGTTCTAGATTTGCCAAAAAGACGGAGCCATGCAGTCTGTCAACATCCGGCGCACAAACTGTCCCTAATCGGCGTCCCCAGTAGCGCTACATGCCGCCATTACGCAGGCCCCATGAAGTCAACGGAGTTTGCAGAACTCTGTTTTTTCTAAGGCTCTGCTCTGGCCCAGCCCACCCTCCAGGAAGCCTGCAGTCGAGAATGGGGATTTTACCTCCAGCCGAAACGGTGCGGCTCGAAAATAGACAACAGTAGTAGTTCTATGTCTTGTGAAACAGAATATAAATCATGAGATAGAGCCTGATGAAGACCTTTCTAGGTCAAAACGCGTTTGTCATATATCGTGTTGCCTTAATTCTTTCAGCGCCATTGCCGTAGGCTATTTTTTGATACAACGCTTACCGCCATTGCCGTTGATTAATGGCAATTGCGCTTTTATAGTGCATTTTATCGATCGAGCCATAATGCTACTTACGTTAGCCGGTTAGCTAGCTATGTTGTTAGCACAGCACTGGATCGCCCATCTTAGATCGTCGTCGCCATAATAATCCATTCTATCTGTTTCTTTCAATCGCCTGTATCTCCTATTCCTTGTCCCAGATGGCATTTTTTGGTCTCTTGGTTTCTTTGAGGGCACAGAGCCGACGATGTGGAGCTCTCCAGTTCCCCGGTTTGGATTCATATTGTAAACAAGGCCTGTCCAGGCTCTGTTCAGCTTCCTAGGTTAATACTACTTCCGGTAGAATGGAAATGTGGCTTTTCAAAATAAGAGCTCGACTGGAAAAAATGCTGGCGTGAATTAGACCCTAATTTTTCTAACTTGTCTTTGCAAATCTGCATTTTACACCTTTTAGGACTTAAGCGGTACTACTTTGAAAAAAAACTTTTTTGTGTATAAATCATATGCTATTACAAACTACTAAGATGTACTTGCAAAGCTAGCCTAAATCGTAGTAGGCCTAGTTTATAATGGCATATCATTATTAAATTATGAAATATGATTGAAAAAACATAATTAAAACCTTTAAATATTACCCATCAAACATTACATTAGTACAAACATTGTACTAATGTTTGTACTAAAGGAATTCAGAAAGCAGTGTAATGTTCCTTCAAACCCTCTGCCGACCAGAAGTCAATGAATTGACTTAAAAAAGAACCCTGAAAGAAATACACTTGCACACCGTGGAACTACGTTTTAAGAAAGATCCTTAGTAATAATTCAATCTCAGAAATGTATTACAAAGATTCGGAAAATTACATCGCATAAAAGGTATAAATCCAAGTTATACAAAGTATGGTTCCGAATGACTAAATTAAGCAGTGGAGCATAATAATATAAAGTAAAGATGGCATCAGAATTGTAGTGTTGGACCAGAATAGAGAATCATGGTTTGTGATATTGGCCGACGTATGGTGGATGATACTCATTTGCCAAGCGAAGATGACATTTTCCTGGTCACAGGACCTATGATGGAGCGGTCATGTTGCTGTTGGAGATCACAGCAGCCTCTCTCCACTTAAAAACCCTGACCTCGCATGCAAAGAAACGTTTCTCTGTCTGCGTTGGTTACACATTCCAAGAGCTGCTATCAAGCTAGACTGGAACAACAACAAGGTGCAGATGGTACATTTTAACCCAAAACATAGCCATCATTATCAGAAAATAACTGTGCACAGAGGAGGAAATCGGCTATTTTTGTTATGTTCGAATTTAAATCTTGAATTTTTTTAATTGGAATCCTGAAAATTTACATTTTTATGTCATTTCAAATGCCTTTAATTATACTTGTGTTGAGCAATGAGCTACTAATTTAGACTGAAGTAATTAAAGTGGGTCATGTTTGCAATGTGTTGTGGAATTGTAACAGCTGAAACCAATATTATATCAGTATTCTGACATTAACCTGAGGGCCGCATTAAGTGAAGGTGGGGGCCGCATGTGGCCCCCGGGCCGCCAGTTACCCACCCCTGAGTTAAGCTTTCACCGAGGGATTATTTGATCGAGCCTGTTGAGTGGCCTGCTAGGCTGTAGGGACACACTGCGTGAATCCCAATTCAAGTTTGATGCCTACTGAGACTCTACCTATATTATGGAGATCATATTTGTACAATGCCTCACTAGCAGAAACCAGTCTGTAATTATATCAGGCAGGAGATCCTGCCCGAATCTCTCTCACACCTTATTAACACTCAACACTCACAGTCACACGCAACACATGATGTATATTATTTATTACTAACGTAATAAATAGTTACACACGTACTGTACTGTACACTGAGTACAAATGTGCGAGGCTGTATGGGCAGGACTCTGCACAATAATGCATACGAATGCACAAGCAAGCAGCATGCAGGGGAGATTGGATTATTTGCATACATGTATGCGTGGTATTTGCATATGCGTGTGTCAGTGTGTGTCGACAGTGTGTGTCGAGCACGTGCATGCGTGCGTGCGTGCGCACCCACCTAAACCATGACATTTTCTAGTAAGCTCACCCAAACCCGCTGACCCACAGGACAACCTGCACATACTGGTCAATTGCTTCAGTTACAGTTGAAATATCAGCTGTTGCGGACCGGTTGATGTACAGTATCTGCTGTTATTTGCAGTTACATTTGAAATATGAGCTATATTTGAATGTCTTGATTTTAATAACTACTGATAAAAGAATATGCCAAGGATGGACAACAATTTATTCAACAAATTGATTCACTTATTTGATCCATCCATCCATCCATCCATCCATCCATCTTCAACCGCTTATCCGTAGTCGGCTCCACCAGAGAGCTCCAGACTTCCCTCTCCAGAGCAACATTAGTGACTTCCTCCTGGGGGATCCCGAGACGTTCCAAGGCCAGTGAGTCGATGTGTTTCCTCCAGCTGCGCCTTGGTCTGCCCCGGGGGTCTCCTCCCAGTGGGACGTGCATCGAGGACCTCCCTAGGGAGACACCCGAGAGGCATCCTAACCAGATGCCCGAACCACCTAAGCTAGCTCCTTTCCAGGCGAACTTATTTGATGCACATTCCTTAAGCCATAGAACATTGAGAATTTACAAACCTATCAAGTGCAATTTGAGTTAGAAATAGTTTTTTCTAGTTTAAAAGTGGTAGTCTTCATAATGACCAAATATGGAAAAATGATGCCATAACAATTAAAACATGTATTGGATCTATTTTGAAATGATTGAAAATCATTGCTTGATTAATATTGTCATGGAATGATTGTGATTTACAACGTTATTGCCTTACTGTGATAGTTACTGAACTCAGGCTGGTAAAGAAAACAACATGTTTGACACTCCTAGCCTATGCCTTTGAAATATCTAGATATAAATATACCGGTATTCTTTTTTGAGTGGTGCAACCACTCCAAGGAACAGCAATGTCCGTGTTCAACTATGCTTGTGACTATGTTTGTGTGTGACTATGTGTGTGACCAGTACCAATGAGTACCAAAAGTGGCGCTGTTGTGCCAGAAACGGAGAGAGAGAGATAGTGCTGCACTGTTGCCTGCTAATGAGAGAGAGAGAGAGAGAGAGAGAGAGCCAAAGATGGGGGGGGGGGGGGATTTGCACCACTCAGTTCACACGGGTGTGATTTTTATTCTATGCAGAGCTTTGTGTGTATACAGTATGTGTGTCTGTATGAGCACAGAATGTGCTCAGCTGATTGGCTTCGCTCACTTCACGTTCCAAACTGATCATACGCCTCATTATCATTATACTTACCTACCTCGTGTCGTGTCACCAGGCTTTATTACTTACCACAACAGGTGTTGGCTTGGCTAACGCAAACGCACGGGTAGCAACGTAGCAACGTAGTAGCAGGTGGGAGGGGGGGGGGAGTAAACACAGAGAGAGAGCAAGAAGAAAAACAATCCACCAGACTTTCCAAATTTCCCCTAGACCCCTGTAGCAAGCAGAGACCTGTTTCGGCGGGAATGTACTGGGGCTCATCTTTGTGTGTGTGTGTGTGTGTGTGTGTGTGTGTGTGTGTGTGTGTGTGTGTGCTTCACTTCCTCTACACTTCCTATTCAGTTGTCACAGCCAGTGTTGCCATGTCTGCTTATTATAAGTGACCTTTGGCTTGTTTGTGTGTAAAGTCGCTTGTAAATATTGGTAGTTGCTGGTTGAGATTTTTTGGTCTTGTTTCTAAAGTGTACAATAGTTGCTTATTTGGGCTTGCTTCCTAATTGTTGTTTAAACCAATGGTTCCAACATATCTTCACGTCGCTGTGAGCTTGTAGATCTGCTATTTTCAAATAGCCAATGTAAACTGGTAAAACATTTGTGCTTGTTTTCATAGACCTGGCCGCTTGTTTCTCTTGCAAAATCTGTCAACACTGGTCAAAGCAGCAACAGCAAGAGGAAGAGATAGGGTGTAAGCACACCTAGGATTCCATGCACGGACAAAAGCTGCTGTCTGCCGGCGTCTCTTCCGGGTTTTTAGACAGCTGGTGGATGGAAATGCCGTGTGGGTGGAGCTTAATTTCCATCCACCAGCTGTCTAAAAACCAGGAAGAGACGCCGGCAGACAGCTGCTTTTGGCCACGCATGGAATCTCAGGTGTGCCTGCGCTGGAAGTTATGCACACACAAAACGCAAAGGCTCAAGTAACTAACTATCAGACTTCCTAGTGGCTCTTCGAAATAAGACTTACTGAATAGTATCAGAAGAGACCACAGTCTACTATGGTTACTCAATATAGGTTTTATTTTGTTAAGTTCATATTGGCAAGTTCCATTCCATTCTCAATTGATTGATTGATTGATTGATAAATGTATTGATTGATTAATACAGCATTTGCGCAATGCAGAGCAAAATTATTGAACCAAATGTACCCTTACATCATCGTCATCATTTTTCAGCCGCGGTCGAGATCATGGATTTCACAATGCCACGCCAGACTTCCCGGTTCTTCATTGCCATCCCCAGTTCTTACTGATGCATGTGTCCCTAGCGATGACATCAGGGAACGATACCTCTGGTCTGCTTTGAGGCAGGATTCCAGAGAAGAAGGTAGATATAACCTGATGATCAGCTCTGTAGCAGTGGCCGGCAAACTGTGTTCTTCTGGATCAGACCAGTGACGAAACACAGGGAAGGTTGCCGTATATTAGAGAAGTCGATGGGTGTGGTGGCTCTTCCAAGAGAGATTTTGCGCTCTCAATAGAAGGCGGGTGTAAGTGCCTTCCAGCCGTTTCTCTAATTTCTTTGAAAGTGTCCATGTCTCGGAGCCATAGAGTAGAAGCGGCTCGACGGTCGTCCTAAATATATTTAATAAACTCTGAGAGTAACTCTGAGAGTGTACCAAATGGAATGTACCAAATGGAATGGAGAATGTATCCAATTTGGACCCATAATGGTCCATTTTGTTATAATCGTGACATGTAATTTTTATATTCTCCCATCAGGACCTCTGAGTCTGAAAGCGCTGGCAAGGCACAGGTAAAAGACTTGTGAAATGGCCTCCTGTGGCGGGTTCCGTTACATTTAATCCAATGACCCTCATGGCTCTGCATGTGGAATAACAATGGAATAGCAAGAAGAAATGAGTAGAAAACAGTCTCTCAGTGTTGGCTATACTTGTGCCCACAAAGGACAGCAAAGAATACTGATAAGGTATCTATCCAACATGCAGGGCTTTTACCGGGATAGAGCGATTCTGATTATGTGTTGAGCGTGAGCAAGTTGAAGCTGCTGCATAGCTCATTCTAACCCGGAGCACAGATAAGATAACCCATGGCAAACCCCAGAGAGTAGAACTAGAGAATACAAGAACAGGGCCCGCTGGGATGACTTGAGGCTCCTGTAAACTGTTCTATGCTCTCCTCAGGGTTGTGGTTTAGGGGGGAAACTGCAGGCATGGCTGGCATACAAAGTCTTGTCATGAAGTGAATATTTATTATGCATTTCATTTTAGTCTTTGTTCAATGAGTTCACGTCAGCAAACAAGTCAAACCGGTTAATGGCAAAAACCGCCAGCCCTCATCATTGCGGTCTATCGATCAACAACTACACAAAATAGATTATAACCTCTGCCAGCGATTTAAGATGTCAGACCATATAGCTGCAAATAATCATCATATATTATCCACACTTTCCTGCAGAAAAGACATCCCTGCCTCTGGCTATATTCCTGCAGTTTAAAGACACATCCCTGCCCCTGGCTATATTTTGATTTTGTTCCAATGTTTATGTTGACATTCGTCACTTGGCAGGGACGTGTCTGTCTGTGGGGGGAGGAGGGGGGAAGGGAGGGGGGGCTCAGCTAGAGCTCTTAATTCCTTTGAACTTCAAAGGGGGTTGTTCACTGATGAATAAAGTATGTGTGTGTGTGTGTGTGTGTGAGTGCCCGGATCTCCTTCTTTCTTTTTTTTTATCTGATCTCTCATCTCAGGAGCCCCTTTTTATACTCTTTTAAAGGTTTCATGACATTCATTTTTCTTTTAGGTTTTCTGAGCTCAATTGCACCCGAGCAACCTGAACTTTGAAAATTCAGTGGATTTTCTGTGGTCTGGGATTTTCTCTGTGTCTGTGGAGCCTTTTGAGCTGCAATGAAAACAGGCAAAACAACTACACAAAATAGATTATAACCTCTGCCAGCGATTTAAGATGTCAGACCATAGCTGCAAATAATCATATATTATCCACACTTATATAGAACACTTCTTTTATCTCATCAGTTTCCTGCACCAGCTTAGTTTGCCTGTTGTTAGTAAAAGAAGGAAAAGGAAAAAGCAAGAATATGGCCTCTGCTTTGTCACATTATGAAAAGATTACCCAATTAATGCAAGTATACACTTAAAGTTACTATTTTAAGAGCTTTTGGGAAAAAAGGGAAGTACAAAAATAGCACAATTCCCCAGTTGGAAGAAATTGAGTCAGGATCACGCATCACAGTAGTTTGTCTGATGTGCTGAAATGCATTGAGAATTACCTTGGAAATTATAATCTATACACTCTGATAAGTAAATATATACATAACTTTATTAATGTACATGACAAACAACAACACATTCACCCAAACGCTAACAGTCGCACAGACTGTTGGCGGATCGACACTTTGCAGGTTGAAATGTGCCTCGTATTTCAATAAGGGACTGGTCGTTATTTGTCAAAGGTTGGTATGGTGCAAAATCATACAACTTCATACAACTTTACCCTGTATGGCGACTCGACTTGTAAGTTGGTATATCTCCCATTTGTGTGCATGCAAAAAGAACAGATCTACAAGGTACCTTGTAGATGTTGAGTTTTACCAGCAAAGGTCCCTCCCCATCTTAACTGCTTGCTGCTCTCATCTTGGTCTCGGCAGAGGAGGTGAGAGGACAGACACACGCGGCGCGCACACCGCACGCACACACACACACACACACACACACACACACACACACACACACACACACACACACACACACACACACACACACACACACACACAGAGGAATTGTTCCTGTCGAATTTCACACTAGGACCGATGTTTTACTGCGATTAGAACGAATACTGGTGAGAATTCAGTTCAAAGTAGGTGTGAATGCAATCGCACCAAGTGCGGTTGGTTGGTCAAAGACGCACGTGTACTGGAATAAGCAGTAGAAAAGTAGACGGTGGGTCATGTCCAGTCGCTGTAGTAGGCTATATACTGTACCATATAGAAGCAAACAGCACCTAGTTGGGTCATTTCTGATACTTCCGTGACCGTGTAAATAATATTAATGTTAATTAAGGCTTAATTAAGGCTGAAACCTTGAGTCATTCATCACAGATATGGCATAGGTGACTGCCTTTATAAATGACTAACATTGTTGCCAAGTTGAACATCCTGAGATCAACATGATTTCTAATTAAATATACTATGGAATGTTTTGAGTTGGCATGGATTCAGCGTTATTGGCAACAGTCTGAATCAGGATATTTCCGGCATTCGTCATCCTCAGGTTGGAACAGCGAAACGAACTGACCTGAGGGGTCTTCAGGTTAGGATGATATATCTCACTTTACTGTACAGGAAGATCATCATATCCGTCAATACCGCATGGACCAGCTTTAGCAGGATATTACCATCTGCCATTCAAGAAATGGAGAGGTAATAAAAAAAAACATGTTTTCCCCCACTTTACCAGCCACTATATAATTGTGCTGGGTGTTTTCCTGCAGAACAGACATCCCTGCCTCTGGCTATATTCCTGCAGTTTAAAGACACATCCCTGCCCCTGGCTATATTTTGATTTTGTTCCAATGTTTATGTTGACATTCATCCCTTGGCAGGGACGTGTCTGTCTGTGGGGGGAGGAGGGGGGAAGGGAGGGGGGGCTCAGCTAGAGCTCTTAATTCCTTTGAACTTCAAAGGGGGTTGTTCACTGATGAATAAAGTATCTTCTCCTCTTTTTAAACTTTGAGTGCCCGGATCTCCTTCTTTTTTTTTTAACCTGATCTCTCATCTCAGGAGCACCTTTTTATACTCTTTTAAATGTTTCATGACATTCATTTTTATTTATTTTTATTTTTCGTTTTTCTTTTAGGTTTTCTGAGCTCAATTGCACCTGAGCAACCTGAACTTTGAACATTCAGTGGATTTTCTGTGGTCTGGGATTTTCTCTGTGTCTGTGGAGCCTTTTGAGCTGCAATGAAAACAGGGAAAACAGTGAAAACAGTGACATTTGCTGGAAAATCCCATTGTCATATATGGGATTTGTTGGCTCTTACTGTACATCACAGTCCGCAGGAAAATCAGAGCACTTGTTTGAGCCAGAAAACCCCAGACCACAGAAAATCGACTGAATGTTAAAAGTTCAGGTTTTTTGGGTGCAATTGAGCTTAGAAAACCTAAAAAACATTTAACCGTTTAACACATTTGTTTACCTGTACGTCTCCGGTGAGAACCTGGTTATCTCATTGCCTCTTGGTTATTCACTGAGTTGATTGATTGAGCCATACAAGTGTCTATGCTCATTAGTGTTCTCTCTAATCATTGAATGCATCAAAGACAGCAATCACTTTGATACCTGTGGGGGGGGGGGGGGGGGGGGGGGGGGACTCTGTGTGTGTGTGTGTGTGCGTGCGTAAATGAAATGAAATGAAACTAGAAAAAGTGCCCTTCCGGGCACAGGTCTCCACCAGGAGGATAGGAGTGTGTGTGATGTTTGGCAAAATGTTTAGGAGTAATGTTTAGGAGCCTTTGATGGCAATTGGATGATTTGAGGCATTTTGTTCCAAAAATGTGTTTTGCAAAAATCAACCTGTTGGTGGCGCTATAACAGGCCAATGTGAAAAGGGTGGGATATATTCCTCAGCCTAGTAAGAAAATGTGTGAAAGATTTCACGTAAATTGTATGCTGCGTTCATGATTTGAGGCTTTTGTTCAAAACGGGGCAATCTTGCAAACTGTGAAAGCCAATTATAGCCAATTAGGATGGAATATGAAATATCGGACAGATCCGACTTGAGCACATGACCATAGAGATACTGTGTAACGATTTGTGAGATTTGTGGACAGAATCTGGAGGAGTAATATCAAAAAAGGTGTTTTACAAAAGTCAGCCTCCTGGTGGCGCTATAAAAGGCAGATGCGGAAATTGCAGGTCAAAGGTTTGTCCTTGGCCACTAGGGAGTGTGCATGCAACGTTTCACGCAGATCGGTGCAGTTTTAGGTAAAAATGTGAAAAGCTGCCTCATGGTGGCGCTATAACAGGCCGTTCTGGAAAATGCGGGGCAGAGGTTCATCGTTGCCATCCAGGGAGTGTGTGTGCAAAGTTTGGCATCGAGCGGGTTAACGGTGCCGGAGATTAGCTGTACACAGACGGACGGAAGGAAGGACGGACACACACACACACGGACGGACACACACACGGACGGAGTGCAAAACATACTCTCTCCCCATGCCTTCGGCCTGGTGGAGACAATGATTTCTATATTTACCCAGGGTATCTGGGCTAAGCTCAAGAACTTGTTTCCAGCCAGGCCCTGCTCATAGAACACATTTCATCGTAGTGGTTCAATGCCTTGTTCAAGGGCACTTCAGCGGTGGTAATTTTAACGTGTCGACCTTCCGGTATCAAGACCTGTCTTGCTATAGCGCTATATCACAAACATGCCGCCTATAGCCTGCATGGCTATTCCTGTGTGTGTGTGTGTGGCGTACCGTGCACACAGAGAGAGAGAGAGAGAGAGAGAGAGATGCGCCCTGTGTGGGTCTCGCGCTTGTATCACGGCATCCTGCACGTGCATGTCAAAATGAATTGGAATGAAAAAACAAATTATGTATCCGCTGCCTATATGTATCGGGTCTGGATCACATCTTGGTGAACTCTTACAGTGTGTGATCCCTGGTCGGCGATCAATCGTTTAGTGTGAAAGTCACAATGATATAATGACAGCCGATTTAAAAAAAAGACTCCTGCAGTGTGAAATGCACAACGATCTGCTGACTCGCCGACAACTTTAAAACTCCTACAGTGTGTAGGGGCCATTAAGTACATGCAGGACCATGGGAGTTTGCATGCCTCCGCTGTCAGTTATAGCTGATTGTATCAATCAGCCTAGCATCCTATTCCTCCAGGGAAACTCCCCCCTGTCAGGTGCAAAGGAGCAACTTTCATGGACACTCATGCATTGAAGGAAGCATGAGTTCAAGTCCGTTGCTCTCCCCAGGTTGGCGGAGGGTGTGTAGAGCCCAGGATCACATTAGATAATTGACACAGGGGTGAAAAATGTGTTACAAAATCGCACAAAAAAAGAAAGAAAAAAAAAGTGAATAAAGTATTCAATCAATCAATCAAAGTATAAAACACATCTAATAGTAAGACTAATTTGTCTTCTCTCTCTCTCTTTTCTTTCTGTCAGGTATCGTGTCTCTCATCTCTCTGGTGATCCTGTCCTATGACCGCTACAGCACGCTGACCGTATGCAACAAGCGGGGCCCGGACTACCGCAAGCCCCTGCTGGCCGTGGGCGGCTCCTGGCTGTACTCGTTGCTGTGGACAGTGCCCCCGCTGCTGGGCTGGAGTAGCTACGGCATAGAGGGGGCCGGGACGAGCTGCTCGGTGTCGTGGACGGCTCAGTCGGCTCAGTCGCACGCCTACATCATCTGCCTGTTCATCTTCTGCCTGGGCCTGCCCGTTATGCTCATGGTCTACTGCTATAGCAGGCTGCTTTGGACAGTTAAACAGGTACTACGACAGGGAAAATGCGTGCGTGCGTGCGTGCGAGATTGCGTGTATAAGCCATACAAATGGTGTACGTGTCAGGCTTACAATTTAGACAGTGATCGACGTTAAGTGTCTTTCTGGATTCAGCTATACATACTCTGGTATGCTCTAGAGATTTACTTTGTAATCCTGTGGCTCAGGCTGTACGGGCGATAATTTGATGCACATACTGTAAGATAAGATAAACCTTTATTGATCTCTAGAGGGGAATTCAGCTACAGGCAGTAAGAGTGGAACATTGGAGAGGTGCAGTAAGAGTAGGAGTAAAATTTAAGTACCAAAACAAAGAATGAAATAAAGATAGAATAAAATAGACGTACATTGAACATTAGATTCTGGCACAAGACACATACTGTATGCAGGCATGTATACTGTATATACAGTAGCTCTATATGTGACTCTTTTTGATACAGAGACAGTCACTCTTCAGGAGAGAAGAATAACAGATTTTTTTTTAATCCAAAATGAGTTATTGGCATGCAGGCAGACTCTTCACATCGATTTCAGCTCTGACATTTATTTCAGACATGCTCTAGTAACTAGAGCATGTCTGGAATAAATGTCAGAGCTGAAGTCGATGTGAACATATGAAATAAATGCTTAAACACATAGGTGTAATGTTCAGAGTCCACAGAAGTGAACCCGCTCCACCCAGAACTTCTCGCTCAACATCGACGGCTCCCTTAATTGTCACGACCTCCACACGCATCTGCAAACCTAGGTGTCATCTTCGACCCTATAACCTTTCATTCCTCCCCCACGTAAACCACATCACGAAAACAGCATAGTGAACCACTCTTATCCTTCTTCCAGGTGTCCAAGAAATAGTCTGTGACACGTTTGAGGGATCTTGAGACCGGGGACATGTTGTGCGCACATACTGTGTGGTATGACGCAGTATGGCTCTGCGGCCAATCAATCATGTTGTGTAGGCTAATGATAAACCGTCTGTCTTATTTACACAGCCTGCAAGTCAGGACCAATCTCTTCTTTACGAAACACAATGTTATAATAATAGGCTATGGAGATCCCTGATGTCATCAATATTGGCCAGCAACTCTACATCGGACCTCAAACCTCAAATCCTTAGATCTCCATATATGGAGCTGACCTGTTCTTCCATGTGTTGACCTGACCTCATCAAACCCTGTACACTCAAGACACGCTTCATATATGGGAATATGGCCAGTACAGAATTCATTCCATATGTTGATCTGAACCCCCATGCCAAAGCGCCAGCACTGGGCTTCTCCCTCAGTGCATCTTACTGGTATACACAGTGTGTGCCTGTGCGTGCGTGCGTGCGTGCGTGCGTGCGTGCGTGCGTGCGTGCGTCTATCCATCATTGTTATGAATAGGTAGTTTAACTGTTGCATTACTCCACTCATGGTCATGGGGTGATGGAGAACGGTGATGCATTGCAGACCATAAATAATTTCTGACCTTGAATGCTCCCTACAGACGGGAAGCGTGGCCAAACCAGACTGGACCTTCCTGCACAGTACAGAATTCATTCCATACGTTTGATCTGACCCCCCATGCCTAAGCGCCAGCACTGCATGGGCTTCTCACCCTCAGTGCATCTTTACAGTGTGTGTGTGTGTGTGTGTGTGCGCGCGTGTGCGCTTGGTGGTGCATGGAGTTTCCGCTGAGAGACTTTTCTTTTGCCTCGTTCATTTGAAGTAAATTAAGTCCCATGTGGCCTGAGCCATGATTTGAATTATTTTCTGTGGAGCAGCTGGGGATTACTGAAACATACTGTACATGTATCTCTTTAGAATGCTTAGCTGCTTCGACAAAGTCAAATGTCTTGTGTAGGACATCGGTAATTGCACAAGTGCTACTGTAGTACACCTTTTGAACACACACACACACACACACACACACACACACACACACACACACACACACACACACACACACACACACACACACACACACACACACACACACACACACACACACACACACACACACACAGTAGTAGCCTACTTCACTCACTTGTTGGTTGCCCTTTCCGTAGTGTTTTCTGCTGATTGGAATTGAATCCGTCGGCAATAAGCAGCTTTCACTAAGTGTCCTTCACTCACAATTAGCCTTTTCTGGGTCACATTGGCTAATTAAAGGGGGTGTAGGTGATACTGTTGTTGGTAATACATTTATTTTATTGGCACAGAGTGTTTGTTCAGTAGCAGGGGTCTCCTCATTGTGTCCAGTCCATTAGTAAACAGAAAATACTTTTTTTTTGTTTTTGGCTTTTTGCTTTTGATTGATAGTAATTAGTGGAAGGAGACAAGGGGAGAGGCATGCAGCAAAGGTGCCGCTGGGGACGCTGTGGGCGTGTTCTCTCCTCCGCGTCATCAGTGCCCATACCCGAGGCGGGGTCGGCGAAAGGGTCTTTCTGTGTGGAGTGTGTGCATGTTCTTCCCATGTCCCCTTGCAACATGGTTGCTCGAACCCGGGCTCCCCCAGAGTCAGTGTTGAAGTGTCCTTCGACACTGAACCCCAAATTGCTCCTGATGTGCTGGTTGGTGCCCTGCATGGTCTCCGCCGCCATCGGTGTATGAATGCGCGGGTGAATTTAAATGCTCTATAGCAATGATTACTATTAGAATATAGAGTTATTTCACATTTATTTTAACAAAGAAATATCATTATGTTACACTTTAGCTATTGAAAAATAGCAGATCGATCTACAAGCTCACACCGAGTGCCACGCTACGAGCTTGTAGATCGGCTATTTTTTTTAAATTGTGAAAATGTGGCGCACATCTTTGAATGTATATTCTTCTTTCAGAGCGAGCGTTTTTAACTCAAATTGTTGCTTCTGGGGGGTTCCTGGAACAACATATTTTCAGATTTGGGTTGGTGGCCAATTACGTATACTTTTGGGGTCCTTGACATGCAAATGTTTGAGAACGACTGACATAGAAACATGGGGTTTTCAAGAAAACTGTCAGGATTCAGAAGGCATTTGTAGAATCGAGCTCAGGTCTAAATGGGTTAATGCCCAAAAATATAGGGCTCCATTTTCGTCACTGAACTTATCCCTAAACTTCTTTGCCTTTTTTTACTTTTTACTATTTTGCAAAACATTTTTGAATAGTTAAAATGGCCAGTCTACAAGCTCACAACGTGTCAATGTAAGATTGGCTAGTTCAACTATTCAAAAATGTTTTTCAAAATAGTAAAAAAAGGCAAAGAAGTTTAGGGATAAGGGGTTTAGCGGTGACGAAAATGGAGCCCATAATCTCTAGTACTATGTAGTGTGTAGACATTAGAGCAAGGGCAGATGAATGACGACTGCTGGAGTAAAATATGGAGGCGGTGGGAAGGAACTGATAGACATAATCATAATTGTGGTGGAAGAGGCACCCACAGCCACAGCTAACAATTATGCTTCACCACAGCTAGGAACCGAATCACAAAGAGACAAAGAGTTGTACAGCAATGGATAATATAGCTGAGACCTGTAATGGGCCATTATTTACTTGTAGTGTAAATAAGATAAGAGAGACCCAATGAGTGTGCTGTTTGTGAATAAACTATAAGAGAGACCCAACAAGTGTGCTGTTTGTGAATAAGCTATAAGAGAGACCCAACGAGTGTGCTGTTTGTGAATAAGCTAAGAGACCCAACCGAGTGTGCCGTTTGTGAATAAGCTAAGAGAGACCCAACCAGTGTGCAGTTTGTGAATAAGCTATAAGAGAGACACAACCAGTGTGCAGTTTGTGAATAAGCTATAAGAGAGACACAACCAGTGTGCCGTTTGTGAATAAGCTAAGAGAGACCCAACCAGTGTGCAGTTTGTGAATAAGCTATAAGAGAGACACAACCAGTGTGCTGTTTGTGAATAAGCTATAAGAGAGACCCAACGAGTGTGCTGTTTGTGAATAAGCTAAGAGACCCAACCGAGTGTGCCGTTTGTGAATAAGCTAAGAGAGACCCAACCAGTGTGCAGTTTGTGAATAAGCTATAAGAGAGACACAGCCAGTGTGCTGTTTGTGAATAAGCTAAGAGAGACCCAACCAGTGTGCGGTTTGTGAATAAGCTAAGAGAGACCCAACCAGTGTGCGGTTTGTGAATAAGCTAAGAGAGACCCAACGAGTGTGCTGTTTGTGAATAAACTATAAGAGAGACCCAACAAGTGTGCTGTTTGTGAATAAGCTATAAGAGAGACCCAACGAGTGTGCTGTTTGTGAATAACCTAAGAGACCCAACCGAGTGTGCCGTTTGTGAATAAGCTAAGAGAGACCCAACCAGTGTGCAGTTTGTGAATAAGCTATAAGAGAGACACAGCCAGTGTGCTGTTTGTGAATAAGCTAAGAGAGACCCAACCAGTGTGCGGTTTGTGAATAAGCTAAGAGAGACCCAACCAGTGTGCGGTTTGTGAATAAGCTAAGAGAGACCCAACGAGTGTGCTGTTTGTGAATAAGCTAAGAGAGACCCAACGAGTGTGCTGTTTGTGAATAAGCTACAGTAAGGGAGACCCAACCAGTGTGCTGTTTGTGAAACAAGCTTCTAAATATCTGAAACCCTTTACTTGTACTTTTTTGTGGTAAAAACGCTCAAACCTTCTTCTTGAAAGTTGCCTTGATCTTCTTAATCACCCCCCCCCCCCCCCCTCCCCTTCTTCCCTTTTTTGTGTGTAAAATAACACGATGAGAACTATGCACATTGCACAAAAAATTATTTCACCCACTTTTTTACTTCAAACTGTGAAGCTATTGGGACTGTAAGAAGAGACCAGGAGGGGTATTAAAATAAATTAGAGAGAGAGAGAGAGAGAGAGAGAGAGAGAGAGACGGACAGCTCCCGATATTAAATCTGAGAAATACATTACAGAGACACTGAAAGAAATGAGATTCCAGGCAGCAGAATTAGGCGTGTACAAGGCATGTACGTACAGTATAAAAGGCACTTTATGCTGTAAATCTGCTGTGAGTGAGGGGGAGATTCATGGGCAAAATCTTTCTCTACCACCTTGGCCAACAGAATCTTTCAATAAAATGTAATTGTGTTAAGTCGGAATATTCAACCACTCTTACACCAAACTTTTACGTTTACTGGTTCAATGCGTCACGGGTTTTACTGCAAAGAAAATAATTAAAAAGCTCTCATCCATGACGGCAGTCATTAAGCGCGCGCACACGCCCACGCACACACACACACACACGCACCTTGTCAGGCCCATTACAGGTCCGCTTACTAGCGTCACCATCATATACCAATTACTACGACCAACTAGCTGTACCATGATTCTTTCTTTATGCCCTTTTTTGTGCTCATCCGTTTCTGCTTCTCCTGCACACAGGTGGGTAGGATCCGTAAGACGGCCGCGCGGCGGAGGGAGTACCGCATCCTCTTCATGGTGATGAGCACGGTGGCCTGCTACCTGCTCTGCTGGATGCCCTACGGCGTGGTGGCCATGATGGCCACCTTCGGCCCGCCGCACACCATCAGCCCCGTGGCGAGCGTGGTGCCGTCGCTGCTGGCCAAGAGCAGCGCGGTCATCAACCCCCTCATCTATATACTCATGAACAAACAGGTTAGTGAGAACTCTCTACAGGGCTCTATTTTCGTCACCACTAAAACCCCTTATCCCTAAACTTCTTTGCCTTTTTGAGTGGTGCAACCACTCCAAGGAACAGCAATGTCCGTGTTAACCTATGTGACTATGTACTGTATGTGTGACTATGTGACTATGAGTACCAGTAGGGGAAAAAGTGGCGCTGTTGTGCCAGAAACAGAGAGAGAAAGTGTTGCACTGTTGCCTAGTGCTAATTACAGAGAGAGAGAGAGAGAGAGAGAGAGAGAGAGAGAGAGAGAGAGAGGCAGGGGGAGAGGGGAGTTGCACCACTCAGTTCACACAGGTGTGATTCTTTTTTACTATTTTGAAAAACATTTGTTTTATTTTTATTTTTTTATGGGTTTTTTTTTGTGGCTTTCGCCTTTATTTTATATTTTTTTTATGGAGGGACAGACAGTAGGCTTACAGGAAATGGGGGAGAGAGATGGTGGGAAGACATGCAGTAAAGGCCGTCGGGATCGGGAGTCGAACCCGCGGCACACTGCCAGACTGGATTACCAGCCAAGGCGCCTGGACCGCTGAGCCACGGCCCAGGCCTGATTTTTTTTTTTGAATAGTTCAAGTAGCCATTGACACGTTGTGAGCTTGTAGACTGGCCATTTTAACTATATTCAAAAATGTTTTGCAAAATAGTAAAAAAGGCAAAGACGTTTAGGGATAAGGGGTTTAGCTATGACGAAAATGGAGCCCTGTGTGTGTGTGTGTGTGTGTGTGTGTGTGTGTGTGCGCATGTCCAATAACAGGGTACAACAATGAAGCGTTACATTTACAACATCTTTATTTACATAGTAGAAAACAATGAATTAACAACAGCTGAATTCATACAAATAAGTCTATCTAAACATCCATTCAAGTCTAATAAAAAGGGCCTTCAATCGATGACAAAATCAAAAAGAAAAGCTCTTTAAAAGAACTCCCTATAAGGCTTATATGGGAGTGAAATATGACATTTCACTCCTCATTGTGGCGAGTCACCAGTGCCTCTTCTTTATCCCTTTGCCCCCCCCCCCCCCCCCCTCCCCTCCCCGGTTGATCAGGATCCTCAGTGACTAATGGAAATGTACAAAGTGAAACCAAGAAATTGGACAACAATGCTCATATTTTAAAAAAAGGCAGTGTGGCGCAGCAATTCCCCACAATTACAGAAGAGAAAGAGAAAATGTACAAGGAGATAGGCCTCTGGAATTAGAGGAAAAGAGGACAATGAATGAGGGGAATATGGTCAATCAATAGCACACTCGTGAGTGTGACATAAGAGCAAAAATGTCCACTGTGGGAATATGGTCAATAGCAGTCACTCTCAAAAAAAGATGTTCTCATCTCAGTGCTTGGCAACCAATAAACTCAGTCAAGCTTTAATATATATAAAAAAAGGGGGTTTTCAAAGTAGTACTGCTTAATTCCCAAAAGGTATAAAATGCAGACTTGCAAAGAAAAGGCACTTCTAAGGCACTGCGTCTTTGATGAAAAAATATATGTAGAGATTTATTTATGAGCAAGGCAACATCAATAAATATGACCAACACGTTTCGACCTAGAAGGTCTTCATCAGGGTCTATCAGGAGATAGACGGTGATAAAGACGATGATAAAGAGTAAAGACCTTCTAATATATATATTTTTTTTCATCAAAGACGGAGTACAGAAGTCCATGTTGTTTATTGCCCTCCTTTCTAAACCTATGGCAAAAGCCCACCCAACTCTAAACTCCTCCCATTTCATGCTTCCCACTATGGCGGATGGTGGATTAATAGGTTTTTGGTGACGGACAAAATCAATGATCACAATATCTCGATATCGATAATGTGACAACATTTTATGGGTGACAAGACGATCATCAGTCATTTGGATATGATGGCCAAACAGTAGAGGCATCCATTGTTCGTTACACTTGTATTGCAATTGTATCACTTTACTTCAACACAGCCTTTTTAAGACCATATGAAGACAAACACTTAAACTATATCAAGATTCTGCAATAGTCAGAATCCCAGACGATATCTAGTCTCACTAAAACATGTCAACATATCACCCAGCTCTGGATTATCCCGCACAAAATAACCAGTAGTAGCCAAGTCAGGTTTTAACCTGCTGCATTTTGACAAACATGTGTGAGGCCTCACTGAGCAGATCTAAGTACGTATGCCCTGTTCAATCGGAAGATGCCTCTCATTGCACAATGGGGCTTTTAACAATCAAACTCACTCCAAGCATCAAAATGAGAAGGAATAGAACTCCATAAGTCGCAATATTGGTTTGTACTCAAGAAAAGGACTCATTCGGCCTTTAGCTACTGTAGCGAAAACCTTTCGAAATTATAATTGGCACAATATCAACATTCCACTACAGTTGCCAAGACGCATTGCACCTGATCGAATGCTTCTCTAGGGAACTAATAATAGCTGCACCAAAAGTGTATGTAATTTCCCTATACACACACAATAGTATACAGAAATCTGCACGCCGCCAGCGAAAATAAACAAACAAAATCGTCTTATAGCACACCCACCTACTTCTCTGAATACGAAAGACAATGCAGTCTAGTTACAGTACAGTAAACATGGACAGTTTTTGACTCTTTGCCCTGCTCCATTTTTGCATGCTCTGTGCATCGGTATGCAATCAAACAGCAATTAATTCATATACAAGATATTCAGGGCTCTTTCTTTCTTTTTTGGACCTTCAGTGTGTTCGCAAGCAATTAGATATTATGATGATTTACCTCAAGAACAAAACAAACTAATAAAGAAGGCAGCGAATCTGCATGACTGCTCAAGAACACCGTCTCAAACTCACCTTCAGAGAAACCCTTTCCGGTATAGGTCTTCCTTTGATCTGCAAACAAGACGTTCACCCTGGAGCTGCAGTAGCACGACTAGATTTGTCTACCTTCTCGTGTATCTTCAAATGAGACACCCACTTTGAATCCACTTAGAACAGGATAATATATACATACACGAACATAACAGCTCTTCTTTTCATCTACTGCCTGGACAAGTGCTGTCTTTCTTCAGCACACGTATCTTATGCCCAAATAACACTTTTTAAGAGACATACTGTATTTCAACGTGTACTAAACCACACGCAACATTTCTTAGTACTATAAAACACTGCTACAAACCTCTACTGTACATTTCTGACTGCAGAAGGTCGCAGTATAAATCACAACTCCGTCTTCTTGGCTATACAACTTGTCTGCCTCATGATTCGGCAACAAATATCCAAACACTTATGAGCATATTCAACTAAATAAAAGAGGTACATTCCCTTTCAATGAATGCAAGAAAGACCAAGCTAGTGATGGTGGACATGCACAAAGTCTGTCAAACCAATACTACTCACTACATGCCTGGCACAGACTCATGTGTAAACATAAAAACCAATCAAAGCAGAGACCAGGGTGAATAGGACTGTACAAATTACAGCTTCAAAATCTCTTTTGTTCTGACAAGACACGGTCTCCGCTATCCACCGCAGAGGTCTCAAAGGTCTCAAGTCCAATATCAGAGGGTTGAGAAAAAAATGTACATTGTCGATGTATAACAAGTGCAACGCTGCACGCTGCTTTGAAGTGACAAGAGAAAATTCAACAAAGACTACTGCATAGACAGGTCATGTGTGTGGGCTGATTTGGCCATTTGCAAGGGGTAATTTAATTACATTCATTACAAAGCGAATTGGCTTTCACATAGTGGCTAATGATTACACAAAAGGTGTTGCCAATGTCTGACAACACAGCGGCATCACTGACTATTCTTCACACAGGGCAGGCCGTGTAAATACAGCTATAGCCAGTAGAACTCTTATTCTTAGCAATTTAGCTAACAACGCTTCTAAGTCCAGTTGCTAATCAACTGTTGGTTGATTAATTGTTGGTTAATCAACAATTTAACACGATGACCCTCCAGTCATGACAATAGTATACACAAGACACTGAACAGTCCGAAAGGAAAAATCATAGGAAAGTGTTCAGTTGGTTCACTAAGAAGCACAGCATCAAATCTGTTCTATACACCTACAGTATATGGATTGAAAATCCATTTTGGCCCCCGATTTTCGTGGATATAACACCCTTGTCAAAATAACAACAATTGGGACTCACGGAGTACGATGAATCCTTTTGATCTGAAAGACAACAAGGCGCCCTGGCGTTGAATCAGAAGTCATTCTTAAAAGTGCTAAGTAGGAGTTACAATCTGCTTGTGAGTTGGCATGCAGTTGGTGTGCAGTCATTTATGGCAGAGGGCGAGTGATTCGGGGAGTGTTGTGGTATAAATAGTGCGAAAGAACCCCCTGATGACAACACCAAAGAAGACTTCTGACTTAACAAGAGGTCGATTTGACAAATGTCAAACTGTGAATGAAATGTACATCCATCCTGACTTAATACTGATAGTCTTGAATGTTGGTGTTGGGTGATCCTGCCAAGACTTGTGTCTTCTTCATCATTTTTTAGAAATTATTTGAGTGTGAGAGAGAGTATGTGTGTGAGTGCGTGTGCGTGCGTGTGTGTGTGTGTGTGTCGTATGCGAGTGACATTCAGTGCTGCTTGCTCTGTTAGATATTTCACAACCCATTAGACCAGTAGAAAAGCAACAAAAAAAAAGGACAGAAATTCATCATCAATATCCATCAAACAGCAGAGCTTTCTTTAGGCAGAGACCAGACCCACCACTAAGCTCTTCATTAGCACAAGAGTTCACAATATTAAAACATATCCAGAAATTGAAAAACTGACTCGTCTACCAAAAACAAAAACACAGATCTATTGCTACCTGGTCAGCTCCAGCGCTAACGTGGCTCAGCGAAAGCAGAGAATCCCCTTCAGACCGGTTTGTTGCCAGTCTTGGGTGAAGTAACGTATCCTGAAGAAGACAAGGTCTGATAGAACATTCCAGGTCCATCACACCCTGGAGGGCTATGGCTTCGGTTCTTCACGGGTCTAACTTTGTCGGTTTCAGTACCCCCTAATCCCCTGTGGCTTTATAGCACCCCTCCCTCAGTCCACAAAGAGGGTGTGTGTGTGTGTGTGTGTGTGTGTGTGTGTGTGTGTGTGTGTGTCTTGGCCCACGGGATAAAGATTTCATATCTCAGATGTCACAGTTTACGGCGTTGAATCCAGGGAGCGTGACCCGGCCTTTTCTCCTGAGGTCGCTCTCGGGGCCTGTGTTGATCCTCTGGATCAGGCTCTTCTCAAAGAGGAGGGGGTGGTACGCGCCCAGGGTGCAGGCGGCGTCGTAATAACGCTCGTGGTAGTGGCACAGGTCCGTCTGCCTCAGGGAGGGGATGTACTCGTAGACGTGCACTTCTTCGCACAGCGCCATCATCAGGAGGATGCCTACAACGATGACACAAATATACAGTTAGTTTCGTATAGTTGAAGACACGCCACTTCTGCTCTGCGGGAGGAACCACTTGGTCTGCTTGGATAACGCAATGCATTTTCCTACATTCCATTCAATAGAGCGTCGCAGTCCCGCCCCCTCGAGAGACCCGGAAAATAAATCCCCGTTCATTTTCCTCATAGACTTTTCAGAAAGTATTTATTTAAAGACGTTTACGCCGCGGACAAAGCCAACTCGAGTCGTGACAAATCATGACAACAAACACAATTTTTCGGGCTGAACAAATAATTAGAAAGAAGAAGAAAACGGCAGGTTACAACACTTTTTTTGTTGTTTTTCTTCTTTGTAATTATTTGTTTGGTCCAAAATATTGTGTTTGTTGTCATGATTTGTCACGACTCGAGTTGGCTTCGTACGACGCTTAAAAGGTCTTTAAATAAATACTTTTTGAAATGTCTAAGGGAAAAATGCATTGGGAACTATTTCCTGGGCCTGGCGTCGTCATGAAAGGGGGCGGGACTGCGACGCTCTATAACTCGGGCTCAGTACGATTACATACAACGTCAATGCAAAGCACGTTGGAGTCTTTGCTCCAGCTGAAATATCCCAACGGAGGTGACATTCGCTTCACCCCAACCAATCACCGTTGATGTTGTTCTGAATCCAAAAAGTGAAAGCATATGGGCTCCATTTTTGTCTCATCTTTCTAAAGCCTCTATTTGGGGATTTAGGAGTGGGGAAAGGGTGTTCACCCACTAAAGTTGGTATTTTGGTTACCTGTCTAAATCCCTTAAACACCTCCGTTACCCGTTATATTATGCATAGGTGTGGTTTGGGCGTTACAATAATTAAATCATATTTAACCAATCACCAGTCCACATGCCATTGCCTTTAATAGATCCCTTATCCGTTGCCCGTTAGTGCTACAGTATATATGCTTCATAGCCTTACGTTCTATAGCCCATGGAAGAGTGTTGCGTTGCTGCCCCCCCCCCCCCCTCTCATTTTTTTCTCCACCCCGCACAGAGCCAAGAACACTCGTCTTTTCATTGAGTCACAACTCGCTCAAATCTTGCTCAAAATTCAAAGTACTATGTAAACTACGAAATTCGGGCTTTCATTTGGTATATAGATCGAGCGTGTAGGCCGTCTCTACGAAACGGTATCAAGCGGAAAGGAAAGGTCGGTCAATTGGATTAAACGCCATTTGCTGCGCTATGGGATGATGAAACTGAGCGAACACTTGCATGCGTGGAATCACGCATAGTCTTTGACTATACAATTATAAACACAATGGACACAAGGAAGGCACTCACTTCTGCTGATGATTATAGGAAAATTACAAAGAGAATAAGGAGAGATGACGCATGCCTTACTCCAAGGACATCTCCATGCAGGCGTGCAGCCCGTGTCGCTCTACCAAACTAATTTGACACGGCTTACGGGTATAAGTTACGGGTGGTTTTAAACTCCACTGTCGCTTTCCCAAATATGTGTGACCAAAATAGCAATTTAGGGGAAAACGTGCCAACACGCCCATGACCACACCTCTAGGCGCAAATACCGGTGTCGGCAAAAAAGATAGCGGGTGACGCTGGACGAAAATACCATTAAGGGACAGAGAAAGCTCCTATATTCGTAATTTTCGGGCAGCGGCTGAATTGCGGAACGCGCTGCGGGTAAAGTCGGAGACAAAATTGGAGCCCTATATATTCAAAGATTTGTGCCGCATTTTCACGATTTTTCAAAAATAGCAGACCTACAAGCTCGTAGCGCGCCACTCGGTGGCGCGCTATGAGCTTGTAGATCTGCTATTTTTCAATAGCTAAAGCATAACATAAGGCTAACACCAAAAGGGGTTCCCGCCCAAAATGGGTTAAATTTAGGAACGGCCAAGAAAATCCAAGTTTGACGCCCCCCCCCCCCCCCCCCCATGATACAAATATTCCACCTTTTCATGCGTTATTTAGCTGCACCTCTGATGTGGTATGCTCGTCTCATTCCGATGCCTTATTTGTGGATTGAATATACTTGGTAAGCTTCATGAACTTCCCGCGTAACCAACAGATATCCTGCAGAGTGCAGACATTAATCCACACTCTTTACCGTGGTTTATTATTAACCCATTTAGACCTGAGGACGATTCTACAAATGCCTTCAAAATTCAGACAGTTTTCTGAAAAACCCTATGTTTCCGTGTCAGTGGTTTTCAAACATTTTCATGTCAAGGACCCCCAAAAATATATGTAATTGGCCGCCGACCCCCATCTGAAAATATGTTGTTCCAGGGACCCCCCAGAAGCAAAGATTTGAGCTAAAAACATTCGCTCTGAAAGAATATACAAAGATTTGCGCCACATTTTCACGATTTTTCAAAAAATAGCTAAAGTATAACATAATTCTTGAAACACCAAAAAGGGGTTCCCGCCCAAAATGGGTTAACCAGGTAAATCACTTCGCCGTATTCAAGACGGGCAGAAGATGAGAACGGGAGCAGGAGAGAGGCGTAGCCTCTGCACATGTATATCTCAGCGGGGCAGCTGTCAGGGCCATCTATGCAACGTGTTTAATGACCTAGCTAGACCCGCATTAACCATTTAAAAAATGCTACTTCACCGATGCAGCAGGCCATTAGTGGGACATTTCCTCTTTCCATCGACTTGGAGCACATCAAAAGCACACCAAGGCAGCAGGATTTCTGCCTGGCCGAGCATTTGTGCCTGGCCCGAGCTCTGAAGTGGTCCATGTGACCAAGCCTCTTGAGAGAGGCAGCGAGGCCAAGGTCATCCCACCCCTGGCTCGGGATGACTGCTCTATGAACTGCCCGGCATATAGCTGTGTTGTGCATGTGTGTGTGCGTGCGCACATGTGCGTGCGGGCACGTGTGTGTGTGAGCCTGTACTAGGGCATAAAGCAACTAGTCGACTAGTTTACTAGTCGACTAGTAAATCCACTAGTCGACCTTGTTGGTACTAGTTGACTAGTTGATAAGAAAAAACAAGAAAAAAAAAGTTTATTTTTATTTTTTCCCCGATTTTGTAGGCCTCAAGATCAGGTAGATTATAGTTATAGTCACCATGTACCAGTTTTTCAATGTACAAATATGTATTTCGGAGAAAAAAAAAAAAAAGTTTATTTTTTTAATTTATTTTATTTTTTACATAATAGGTAGTTAAACAACTAGTCGACTAGTAAACTAGGCAACTAGTCAACTAGTAAAAATGACTAGAAGTGAATGCCCTAGTCTGTACAGTACACATATCAAAACGTTCTCTCTCTCTCCCTCTTCAGTTTTACAGGTGTTTCCTGATTCTGTTCCACTGCAAGCCGCGGCCATTGGACAACTCCTCCATGCCCTCCAAGACCACGGTCATCCAGCTCACCCGCAGAGTCTACAGCAACACGGTGGCGTGTGACGCCCAGGTGCCGCCCAGTGTCCCCCCCGACAAAGGCTGCAGCACCCCAGCCACTGAGCACACCGTCACCAACCCTCCCGTAGGCGTAGTCACCTCCAGAACAGAAGTACCATCAACGAGGCCATGAGGGAAAAGCCCGGACCCTAGGCCAGAATAAAGCACTCGTCGTCGTACACATTGGGAAAAAAATAAATAATAATTCTAGTCTGAAATCACTGGATATGACGTCACCAGGAGGTACATTTTCATGCTATCCAAAGTCCACCTCTGACACAGAGTAGACAGAAATGGTACCGTCCTATAGAGAGTTGTATTGAGGACGGATATCGTTTTACTGTTTTCTCCCAGATTCCATTTCCGATTTTTAGGTCAGATGTGAGCATGTCACCTGGTTGGACCTTTACAAAACGGCTAAATGTCATATTTGTCACATAGAAACAGACTGTGTGTGGTCTAAGGATGTCTGGCTCTTAATTATGTCTATGCTAGAGCTTGTATAACATGCTTATTTTTCACGATGGATTATTATTGTAAGCCTTAATATTGTGTCAACTGCTAATTTATTTATTTTAATATACACTTGCCTTTAATGTAAAAACGTTCAACTTTAGGTCCAAAAGCAAAAAGAACGTGTCAAATTTCCCATAACGACATTTGGTATAAAACAATGAGAACAGGTCTCCGCCAGCAATCCGCCAATCAGGATGCAATATGAAAAGTCTGACAGTCACAATGACCATAGAGATAATGCATACCGATTTGCGTAATGTTTGGACAAAATCTAGGAGTAATATCAAAAATATGTTTAGCAAAAATGGCCTCCTGGTGGTGTTATAACAGGACAATGTGAAAAAGCTGGCATTTCTTCCTCGGCCTAGTGAGAATTGTGCGTGCAAAGTTTCACGGCAATCGCAGCCTGTGTTCATGATTTGAGACATTTTGTTCAAAATGGACCACTCCTGCAAACTTTGGAAGCCAATCAGATTCAGGATGGAATTTGAAAGATCTGACAGAATTGTTGGGTTTAATGACTATGGAGATACTGTGTACCAAAAAAAATAAAGTTTTACAAAAAATCTGCCTCTTCGTGGCGCTATAACAGGCCCATGTGAAACATTTGGGGCAGATGTTCTGCTCTGGCATCCAAGGAGTGTGTGTACACAGTTTCACGTCGATGGGGCCAACGGTGGTGGAGATTAGGGGCCCCATCTCTGCACCATGGATAAGTTTACTGCTTCACCAACAGTCCAGTGCTTTTTCCCCCACAAGTATTCTCCAGTTGAGAAGCGAGACAAGCAAGCGATTGCGGAGACAAACATTGTGATGAGAAGCGGGTCTGCTTGCTCCATGGGAGAACCGGTGTGTACAGTACAAGTACACATATCAAAACGTTCTCTCTCTCCCTCTTCAGTTTGACAGGTGTTTCCTAATTCTGTTCCACTGCAAGCAGTACTGTATGTATGTGTAAGACTCTAGTCTAGCCTTTCAAGTTTTTCCTCTAGGTACTGTAGAGATGAAAGAATAGTCTTAGGAGAACGCACGGTTGCTATCGAGTGAAACAAATTAGTATTGAAACCGTTTCAAATATTCTGAATGTAGCCCACTGAAAGGATATTTATGACAGCACTCAACAACCTGCCTGATGCCCACATTAGACAGGAGTATAGAGTACACACACACACCACACAACGGTCAATGTAATGACGCATGACGATATAATACCTCCCCCTCCACTATACCACTGACCTTTATTTTCCCTTCAATCCTCTAGTTATTGGAATCCGTGATAGCTCACTCTAAGTGAAGAAAATGGATGGAACTCGACAGAGAGTCAGGAGACTACATTTTAAATCCTGGAACCGCCGCCACAGACATTGCATACAGTGACGTCCTACCATGCATAAGGCTTTCCATAATGTTAAATACTGTGGTTTTCTTTTATTGATCGAAATAATAACAATAATAACCACATACATTTTGGTGAGTGCTCGTACATTTTAAGTTGGGAGCACTAGTAAAAAATTAAAATAAAAAAATAATTCTGAGGCATGCAGGGACTTGAGACTTGCTTGATATGGATAATCCTACACCAGTGAGCTTTATTGTACAGTTATTTCTTGTCGAGTTACATTGTCTTTGCATTTATTTTATTTGTGTGTGTGTGTGTGTGTGTGTGTGTGTGTGTGTGTGTGTTGTAAGATGTAATTTTCACATTTGTAAACTTTATTTAAGATGGATCAGTGTAGCGAGACAGGAAACCAAGGGCAGAGAGAGAGAGGATGTATGCGAGACAAGATTGGGGTCAGACTTGAACACGGGTCCTTCGCTCAGACGGCACAGAATGGTCTGGTCACCATTGTTGTGTTTTAGTGCATTTTAAAATGCAAGATTGACTTGAGAAAAACGTAGCTGAAAATCACCTCTGGATAAAATATAGATTTACCAATTAAATTCAAATGAGGTAGTTTGTGCTTAACAAAGTTGAAGCTCTGCTACATACAGAGTGTTCATTAACGGGTCTCCCCGTTTCTCCAGCTCGTTAAAACACATCGACTGCCAAGAACTGCTATTTACGTCCTTTCAAATCCAGCGCTTCACTGCCAAAGACGGTGATTTACACGCAATGGTCTCTCCAGTGGTTTACGATAGATGGCATTCTTCGCCAAAGCCAGGACAATTTAGCAAGTGGTCTGCCATTATGTAGATATAATCGGGGGTGTATAGCCTAAATAGGCACCCCCCTAGGCACCCCCCCCCCCCCCCCCCCACACACACACTTCTAAAAGTAGCAATGGATATAATAATGGCAGAATCTGTAAATATTGGAAAAGAATCGAATGGTAGGCCTACGTGTAAGAGCAGGTCAAGCTGGAGAAGTATGTACCATTACACACATAAATAGACACCCACAGATCACGTAATAAAATGCATACATCCATGTTTACATGTTATATGTCAAAATAGATATACATAAATTAATCAGGTGCTGTAGCTTCAATCAACAAGAGAAAAAAATTACAAAAAAGGGATCGATTGTAAAGTCCTCATTCATGCCTTAGTAGGAGCCGACGTTCAGGAGACAACTGTGCGCAATGTGTGTAAATCCGAAAAGATTCCAACTGTACCAAGTACTGTGTTCCAGACAGTCTCATCCTCATCTGGGGCATTGAATATCGTAAAGATAGCGTAAAGATATCGTAAAGAACATGTGATATCGTAAAGAGGCCACATCATGTTTGGCGGACATGAAATGCATTGCAACTAGGCTCTTGGTTGCCGATACTGCATGTATGTATGTTAAAAAATGTGTCTTCTTCGGCGCCCAATTGTGTTTTCTCACATACCCTGAATGAGAACCCTGTATATAGACAATGGCATGTATTGACACCTGTATGGTTCTTTTAAAAAATATTTTATGTATGAAATATGAGGTTGAGGTTTTCTTTTTACCCGAGTCTAGGAGGAAAGCATTTCTGTGTTACGACGAGAGCAAAGGCAGCTTTCAAAGAGACGGATGCATGATTTGACATGTCAAATATCGCATAGTTTATTATTTAACCATGTACCATACAATTGTATGTACTGTAATTATTAGTGAATAAACAATCTTTTTTTCATACACGTGTCCTGCACAACTACAGCGTGTCTGTCTGTCTGTCTGTCTGTCTGTCTGTCTGTCTGTCTGTCTGTCTGTCTGTCTGTCTGTCTGTCTGCCTGCGCGCGCGCGTATGCTCTGTCTGTCTGTCTGTCTGTCTGTCTGTCTGTCTGTCTGTCTGTCTGTCTGTCTGTGTGTGTGTGCCTGTGCGTGTGTATGCGCGGGTGCAGTACTTAGTTTCGACAGTTTTTGGTTTAGACTAGTCATTGGTTAGACCAGTCATTAGTCCTACAACTACAACCTATCTCAAACCCTCACCCTAAACCTAACCTCCCATGGGGCAGCACACCTAAACCTAACCTTAACCCATGTCTAACCAATGACTAGTCTAAACTAAGTATGCACCCCGTACGCGCATGTGAAAATGGTAAATGGTAAATGGTGCATTTATATAGCGCCTTTATCCAAGGCGCTTCACATAGATTGTGCATTACATTCACCCATTCACACACACATTCATACACCGATTGCAGCGGAAGCCATGCAAGGTACCAACCAGCACATCGGGAGCAATTTGGGGTTCAGTGTCTTGCCCAAGGACACTTCGACATGTAGACAGGAGGAGCCGGGATTCGAACCGCCGACCCATGGATCATTGGACGACCTGCTCTACCTCCTGAGCCACAGCCGCCCTGTGGTATGTGAGTGCATGTTAGCTTGGTTCTATCCCCCACTGCTCTAGTGCCTGCACTCTGCTCGCCATTGACCAGGTGCATACAGCACTCACAATCTCCAAATTGTCACCACCGACGTGTCCAAGTCAGTGCATCACTGTATTTATATCAACGTTCCCTCGCTGCACTGCACCGCTAGAGTGCAAAGCATTCAACAACTGACTGTATTTATATCAACGTTCCCTCGCTGCACGGCACCGCTAGAGTGCAAAGCATTCAACAACTGACAGCACAGCGAAGACCGAGACTGAGTGACTCTGAGAAACACACGCTGTGTTCTAAATATGGCAAAGCGCCGATGCTGTGCCACAGTAATGACTTTAAACGGAGGTCATCCTATAATTTAAAAAAAATGAATTCATGTGATGTTTGAAAAGCTCTCCCATGTCAACCCCGTGACAAGAAAAGTGCTATGAAGCTATATGTGTCTTTAACACACACAACAGCCATACGTTTTTACGTATGGCCATTTTAGCGAGCTGCTACATCTGCAGCAAAATAGTTAAATGTTGACATTTGAAGTTAAAATACCATACTCTACAACAGTCCTCATTGTTTAGCAGCAATTAAAATCTCAGCATTATCCAATTATTATAAAATGTTACATGGCTTTTAATAATAATTAATTATTATTATAATAATAATGATAATAAATACAGCATGTACGTTTAGTCAATCGTGATTCCTGGTCCACACTTTTTTTTTAAACATTTTTCTACTTTTTCTCTAGTTGAGAAACAGTGGCCTCTCTTTTTAATGTACAGCCCCACTTCCTCTGCCGTTGTGGTCATAATGATTGTATTTATTCAAAAGGACAGAAAATTGCACAGCATGTTCTAGGGTCCTCCAGCACCAATTACCATGCAGCCATGGCAACTGTCGGCAGATGTAAATAAACAAGATGTAATGACAGCATTTGGCTCGTAAAGAAAATGCACACAGACATAAAATGCATTGGCTTGGCTACAGTCTTTTGTCTTGTCTGCAAGGGAGATGTGCCGTAACAGTAAGCCATCTTAGAATTCACACATGTTGGCTTTCTCATTACGACTTGGGTCACCCACAAGACCATAATTGCCAATTTAGCATAATATATTGGATAAAAGGCTAATGCATGTTGGTTATAATTTAAAAATGACATAATGTAATGCAATTATTATAATATGATATACAGTATGTGCCTGCCTGTATTGTTTATAGATAGATAGATAGATAGATAGATAGATAGATAGATAGATAGATAGATAGATAGATAGATAGATACGATATCCAGTCTCCTTGCTTTGAACACTAATTCAGAGTCAATCTGTACGCCTCGTGGATAGCATCAGAGAAAGATTGAGAACATTTTCGCGGGGCGAAAGAGGGCCCGGCCGGCCGCTCCGATGCGGGGTAGTAAACTGTATACTCTCTCTCTCTCTCTCTCTCGCTCTCTCTCTGGCTCTCTCTCTCTTTCCCACAAACTTAACGCTGTTAAGTTACCGCGACTAAGACTACATTTCCTGTCAATAATACGCAGTGTAAAATGTAGTTCATTGGGAGTTAAAGGGAGACGCTTTATTGTGAAGGGCCCTTCATGGCGCAGGCAGGAAATAGTGTTTAAACTGGGATGCTTACTGGCTGCACGTTAACAGTTTGACGGCCGCTAATTGTTTAATCCAGTGTTCCACCGCGCGTAAAACGCTATACCCGACATTTGTTTAATGCGTTTAATTCACTGTTAATATAAAATAATTAAAAATGATGATGATGATGATGATGATGACGAAACCGGAAATCAAGTCTGGGCTGCTAGGGCTTCTGGGAAATTGAGCTCAATGTAAGTGGACGGGGGGTTTGTTTGGACTACAATGCCTCATGGAGGCGGACCCTGTAGCGCATTGTAATGGCCGCTGGTGTTGATGATCAAAACATGCCGACGGACTATTTTTTGAAACGTTGAAAGCTGCAAATACTTCAGCGTATGCTCTAAAAGGTAATAAAACAATCTCGGCAGCGTTGAATATTTGATTAAATAGCGGGTAACGCGGGTTATGGAGTCAAACTGTTAAGAGTGCAGACGGATTTGCTCCGGTCTGTCCACTGTGGCTGTATACAGTTGTTAGTGCTGCAGACTCTGCAATCGCCTGATAAAGTTGAGTTTTGATTCTTTGAACAGTCAAAACAAGACATAAAATGACCACAGGCACTTTCAAAAGAGGGCAAGATAGATGGAGTAAAAGGTGGAATACAAACACAACAGCTCCATCCACGTGCACCGAGTGGAGGTGAGTGAAAGACAACAGTAGCCTAATCATCAAGATGGACGGACATGCCCACGTTAACTTGAATTGAAAAATGAAGAGACTATTTAATCATCCCGAAGCTGTCCCATTCATCACAGCCACAGACGACAGGCACAACTATACTATGTGAGTATAGCAGCCTTACACCCTCCAGTATTTGATTAGCTCCGTTAGGAATATGGACATTTCAACATGTAACGTGATTTCCAATATGCAACCCGTGAGCCTACATTATGTATATGCATTGCCTCAGGTATACGCTGCAACTGAGACACGGTAAGGGTTCTGAAGTGGTGTTTACGGTCCCGTACGGCGTTCACCGCCCGGGGGGGGAGGGGGGGGGCACGACATTCCAGCCGCTACTGATCAAATCCCTGAGTACAAAAGGTGAGACGGTGTGTGCAGCATGCACTGTGCACAATCATGCACAAGCAAGGAATATACATGACAGAATTCAGCGGAGAGTGGATTATGGCAGGAGTGTGGTATCTGCATATGCTCGTGTGCGTGTGCTAGGGCAGGGGTTCTCAACCCGTGGGTCGCGACCCCTCGGGGGGTCGCCAAATTATTTTGGGGGGTCCCCAAATTATTATTTTTGTATTATTGTGTAACTGCTGGAAAGTGGAAATGAAGAGTGTACATATAGTACACATAGACATAGTACATGCATACACCTTCCCTAATGATTATATCTGGTTTCAGTATTTATTTATGGTGTATTGTCTCTATTATTAAGGTTATTGTAGCAGTCAATTTATATTGGGGGTCGGGGGGGGGCGGGGCGGGGGTCCCGAGACATTGCCAAATCATTTCCGGGGGTCCCCGGCCAAAAACGTTGATAACCCCTGTGCTAGGGCATTCACTTCTAGTCATTTTTACTAGTTGACTAGTTGTTTAACTACCCATTATGTTTTTTACTTTTGGAAATACATATTTGTACATTTAAAAACTGTGTACATTGGTGACTATAACTATAATCTACCTGATCTTGAGGCCTACAAAATCGGGGGGGAAAAAAAAAACTTTATTTATTTATTTTTTTCTTATCAACTAGTCAACTAGTACCAACAAGGTCGACTAGTGGATTTACTAGTCGACTAGTTGCTTAATGCCCTTGCATGTGTGTGTGTGTGTGTGTGTGTGTGTGTGTGTGTGTGTGTGTGTGTGTGTGTGTGTGTGTGTGTGTGTGTGCGTGCATGTGTGCTTTCACCTATAAACCCAGAGGAAGGCGGGTTGGGCTGGATGTTCTCCTGCGTGTTTCCCTGGATCACGTCCCAGAGCTGCCAGACGTAGCTGGGGTGAAGGACGTAGAAGGGCTGCCCGGGGTCCAGCCTGCGGCGCTCCACATATGGGCTGAACAGGTTGTAGTCTGGGCTGGCATACCACTGAGTATAGAGAGGACAGGGGGACGAAGGAGGCAGAAGGCACGTTACGGTCGGCAACACGGGGAGGCTTTCTGACCTCAAATACACAACATGGCTGTCCTCTGCACCTTAGAGTATATATTAACCCATTTAGGCCTGACGTCGAAATTTTCCAAAAAAAGTCTTCTAAATCCTGACAGTTTTATTAAAAACCCATGTTTCTATGTCAGTTGTTCTCAAACATATTCATGTCAAGGAACCCCAAATATATATATGACATTGGCCACCGACCCCCATCTGAAAATATGTTGTTCCAGGGACCCACTCAGTAGCAAAGATTTGAGTTAAAAACTCGCTCTGAAAGAACATATATTCAAAGACTTCAGGCACATTTTCACGATTTTTCAAAAATAGCAGACCTAGCTTGTAGATCTGCTATTTTTCAATAGCTAAATTATAATATAATGTTTAAAACACCAAAAGGGGTTCCCGCCCAGAATGGGTTAATAGAGACGGCACCCGGAGGAAACCCCGAGGGGAAATGGACATAGTGGCCGAATTTGTCATTGCAGCTCGCACCAGCGCTGGTACGTTTGACCATAGACATATATACGTAGACGCCCTTTCCGGCTCTGAGGCGCGTGTCACCATTGAAGGCACAATTTTCCCGAGATTCCTTGCAAAGCATTTGCCTTCAATGAGCAGCTTCCGCGTGCGTAACATAAGTCCCGGAAAAGACGCGCTGTGATTGGCCAGTAGTCACTTGAGTGACAGCGAGAGAAATGGAGGAGTCGCATGAGTGACGTCACATGGGCAGCGACGCAGCGTGCCTTCAGCAAAGGCCTTCAGCACTTCTAAATAAGAAAGCTGCGGAGAACTGTTGCTTTGTGTTCACTCTTTAATGTTTTCTGTTAGTAATCTAATCCCCCCTGGCTCTGATGTTGTATTGTTGTATTAATAACTTTGTTGTTTGTGTTTGTTTGTTTGTCTTGTTTTGTATTGTAATGTATTGTCATGACTGTTATAAAGTTTTGTTAAAAAAAAAAAGCACTGCACTTCCGCCTTCATTGGGATACACGTCGCTCCAATGAACTGCAACGGCCAGTGAGGCATCTATTTATATTAATATCTATGCGTTTGACAATCATTGCGCACGTTCGTTTATGGGGTCCATGATACGTGAACGAATGTGTCATACGTGAACGCGCGCAAACGGCGCAATGATAGTCGGCAGCGAGTTCATGCGTTTGGGTCCAATCCGTCCCAGAATGCACTCTGTTCCTACCCGGAAGGAGGAGTGAAATCGCCTCGTGCGCTTTTGAGCAACTTAATGCAAGTGGATGGGAGGAGAAATGCGGTGCCGTCTCTATTAATATATACTCTAAGCTCTGCACCCGCTCCTCATCACCTCAGATGTTAATTTAACTCTGAGAGTGTACAGATGCAACCAAATGGACCTGCAAGAGCCCATATTGTGTATAGGGTATGCACTCCTGATACACTTGAACCATAGTATCCCTATTCTGGACATGTCATAAACAAACATTTGAAGAGAAAAATAGCTGATCTACATCTCAAAATATGTTGCATTGCAATGTCTTGTGAGCTTGTAAATGGTTATTCTCAGAAAATAATTGGTGTAGACAGGAAAAATAAGTGAGAAAAGTATATACCCCTGGGATCCTACTAGACGCCAGAAAATGACATCTGGCCACAAAAGATCACGGGATCTATTGAATGCGAAGGGAGAGGTGACAAACTGACATATTGAGCTATACGACACACAGTATGGCATGCCCTATGGCAGTACCTCTACCTTCACATTCAGTAGATCCCGTGATCTTTTGTGACATTGTGTAATTTCCTGGGGTCTAGTAGGACTAATAGTAAATATTAATAAAAAATCACCGTATCACCTGCCCCTGTCAAAACAAAAATCGCCGAAGCCGAACCTAAACACTACACTGCATTCTAAGCACAACGGCCTTATTGAGTCGTCATTGCAGTGACTATTTAGTGATCTTTACAGGGACAAATGCCATGTATGTCTAATGAAAGGGGGAAATTATTGCGACCAGAGGTCGCAGTTAACTATGAAACCTTGCGTTTTTGACACCTAACCCACAATCCCTATCGCTCTGTACTGTCACCTAACTCAAATCCCCTTCTCTCACCCCAGGGAAGCCCCCAGGTGTCCAGGTCATCAGCTCCCATATATAGTGCCCAGGTCATTGTGGTTTAGTGACCAGGTCATGGCCTGGTCAGCCTGCAATGACATGCATAATATCTGGTCATCCCAGCTTAGTAAAAATATTTAGGACGACCGTTGAGAATATTGTAATATAATATTCATATAATATTATGTATACCTTGATTTTTTCAATATATATGCCTTTTTCACATCTCTCTTCTCGGGTAGATTCATAAGGCAGAAACAAATCTAAGATGGACAGTATCTGCCTGCCTGCTCACACAATGACAGATAAGTCAATTCAGACATCAGTCAGTACCACACAAGCCATTGTTAAGAGTACCTAATGATGCATGCGCCTACCTTATAAGGACTACTACTAAGGATCTGGAGTGTCAGTTTGGTATTCACTTGATCATTGTTTGCAAACCGTCATGTCGGTTTATTGTAATTGTTTATGTAAACTGTAAAAAGTCCATATGGGCTGGGCTTCTTCGGAAGCATGACACCTAAATAAAGAATCAATCAATGAATCACTACTAAGAAGTATAAGCTGCCGATGTTGGTGTCCGATTTAATATTTGATATTTTCAGATAATGATTTTTGTACTATGATATACAGTAGGTTAGGAGTCACAGATCACCGGCGTGCAAAGACGAATTACTGGCTAGTGATTCAGTGGAGTTCTAAATGTTGCAGCTAAGAGAAATAGGTTTTTAATTAAGTACGCAGGGTGAACACACACACACACACACACACACACATGGGCAGTGTGACACTGACTGATGCTCCTTGCAAGCAAGATAAATTGGCCATTTTCTGCAATCTGTCTGGCAAGAATCCAGCATTGACTAGGCCTGGAAAAAGTTCATCGGGGCTGTAGAGACAAAATGACTCCATCTGCAGAGAATAAAAGGTTGGGAGCACTCGGACTGCACAATAACAGTGCATCCATTAGAAGTGGTTATGGGCTATTTAACACACAAACCAGGACAAGAGAGCATTCTTAAATTGAGGCCACTTAATTTCAAGGTCACAATGCTATTAATTCACATTGTTAGACAATGACTGAAGGAGAACTCAACAATTCAGATGGTTACGTGTGGATCGGGGTAAGGATCCAATTTCAAATTTGCAGTGCAAATCCTGGTATATTAAGCCTTCAGAAGGCAGGTCTTTTCCCTCATTCACCGTGAAAAAGCCCCATTCCCCTAATCAGGGAGCTGTCAGGAGAGAGAGAGAGAGAGAGAGAGAGAGAGAGAGAGAGAGAGAGAGAGAGAGAGAGAAAGAGAGGGAGAAGAGGGAGCACGGCAGCGATGGCGAGTGGCAGAGAGACGGCGAGTTGATTTGGTCAGCCATCAGATGACGCAAAAGCCAAATGAAAGGTTGTGGACTGGAACGGTGGGGTGGGGGGAGGAGAGAAACGGGAGCTATTTGTGGGAGGGGGGCTACAGGTGCAGGATAAAAATAGCATCAGCGTCACAACAGATAACCCTGAACAAAAGAGCGATGTGAATACAATGAGGGGAACGGTGCAACAGCGCATAGATCACGGTACAGATGAAGGGTGGAACTGGATCGGTATTCCACTGATAGGCAGAGACCGAGGGGAGTAGATAGAAAGGATTGGGAATCACGTTAGATGCATGGCAGTGGGGTTTGTGGGTTGGCAAAGGAGGCAGGGAAGTTAAAGGTCAATGATAGTGATAAGCAGCAATGTTACATTTATGTATTCCCCCCCCCACACACACACACACACACACACACACACACACACACCTCTATGTGGCATGGTGACAAACGAGTGTAACCTTTTCCCCTTTCCTAATCCTCATGATTGCAAGCGTAACCTTGGTACACTTCATGATGACCCAAATCAAACTGTTTACTTCCAGTTCTTATACCAAACATCTTTACATTGGTACAGTACCATACATGCGAAGGCTGCTATTGCAGCCTATAGTCGAGACTAGGGGTGTGTGTGTGTGGGTGTGTGGGTGTGTGTGTGTGTGTGTGTGTGTGTGCGTCTGTGTGTGACATACCTTGTGCAGGTTGAGGGCATAAGGAGCAGGGTCCCAGGCTACCAGGGTCACATTCTTGTAGAGAGAGCTGGTGTTGAATCGATGTTTAGGATTGGCCAGAATCTGCAGTGGGTGATTTAGAATGGAAGAAGTCAATGTACACAAGCGTCTTCTGACCAAATAATATGTGGGAGCAGTCCCTTTAAAAAGGCATCTTATTGAAATGACTGGACTGCCGGCGAGCATATGTCCTCTTTTTTTGTCTTAAATCTGTATTCCTGTCGTCTGGGAAGTAAAGATGTAAAACGCTCACGAATCACTGCAGAGACTCAGGTTCAGTCCCCTCTAGCAGTGCGTCTGGCCCGACCGGGCATTCCAATAACACACTGCGGGTGTGAAGACAGCGAGCGATCGATTGGTGGGATGCAGCCCTAAGTACTTTTTACAATAGCTCAACTTGTGCACGTCTCACTCTAATTCAATTTAACCCATTTTGACCTGGGAACGATTCTACAAATGTCTTCTAAATCCTCCATATTTCTATGTCAGTGGTTAACGTTCGCTGTGAAAGAATATATTCAAACATTTGGGACACATTTTCACGTTTTTTCAAAAATAGCAGACCTACAAGCTCGTAGCGCGCCACTCGGTGGCGCGCTATGAGCTTGTAGATCTGCTATTTTTCAATAGCTAAAGCATAACATAATGCTAACACCAAAAGGGGTTCCCGCCCGAAATGGGTTAAGGTACTATTTAGAATTAATTTCTCCAAAGCTAAACTATCACACATTTATCCCAATATAACATAGCTGTGACAAATGCCACTCCTCCTCACCTTGTAATTTAACACATGTTTTATTCATGTCCACTTCTGACTAACCTCTGGAAGAATTACTTCGACACAATGTCCAAAATATTCACATTTCCTGTAAACATTTCTCCACATATTGCTATTTTTGGCGTCCCAGAAGACTACGATCGATACACTCCCAGACAATTGGAAGTTTTGGCTTTTACCTCCCTAATAGTAAGACGCCATCTACTTCTCCAGTGGAAATCTACTAGACCACCCTCTAGTACCCAATGGCTGAGAGAAGTAATGTCCTTTGGAGAAAATCGGATATTCTACCAGAGGTAATCTCACTACATTCCAAAAGAAATGGGATCCTTTATTGTTATTCTTTAATCGCCAACTAATCCCTACTCATTGAGTGATTGCCCCCCCCCCCCTCTTCTCTCTCTCCCCTCTTTCTACCCTTCCTTCTATACTTTCTTCTCTTTCTATGTGCTTATTTTTTTTTTTTTTTTTTAAACTTTGTTTTTATTCAGAATTTTCGGGTCACATCGGGCATCACAGTACATTTTGTAATTGTTACAAGTCATTTGTTACATTCATTATTATCAATTTTCATTGTGTTACGGGTCATACAGTTCCAGGTGGGTAGGGGAACCCTCTTTGAGCAGTTTCAGTCCGTTTTCCAGTTACAGGGTTCATGATAACTATACATCGGCATTCCATTCTTTTTGGTTGTTTAAATTAAATCAATGTACAAGAGGTATGAAAAACAATGACGGAAGGTGAAAAAGAAAACAGAGGGAAAACAGAGAATCCTAAAAATAAAATAAAATACGAAACGAAGGGTAAACAGTGGACAAAAAAAAATAAAACAAAAATTTGAGCACAACAGATACAATAATGACATCATTAATGACAGAATAATGACAGTGTTCACCTCTTATTCATTCATACAGATCCTTTACAAAATGTCTATTCCCATGTATAATATCCATTTCAACCAGTATCTGTGAAACTTTTCTGTACATATCCTAACTGCGAAAGTAAGTTCCTCCATTTCGTATATGTTTCGTACAATGGCTGTCCACTCTCCTTTCTTAGGCGGGCTTCTATCCAGCCACTTCTTGGTTATTGCCTTTTTTGCTGCCACTAGCAATATTTTAAGAAGGTATTTATCTGGGGTATTAAGGTCCTCTGGTATGTTACACAGGTAAACCTTTGTAAATTCAAATTCAATCTCAAAACCCATTATTGTGTTAATGTCCGATACTATCTCTAGCCAGAATCGTTGTATTATTGGGCAGTCCCAGAATACGTGGAAGTGGTCAGCCATTGCACTATTACATTTTCTCCAACAGTTGCCTGCTTCCGGTGTCCCACTCTGTAGGCTTTTTATTTTCGGTGTAATGAAGAACCTAATCATGTTTTTCCATGAGAATTCTCTCCATAGGCCAGAACTGGTGGCTGTGGATATCACATCACATATATTCAGCCAGTCCTCCTCTGCGATGGTTAGATTTGCCTCTTTTTCCCATTTAAGTCTGATATAAGCTGTGGAGTGATTTTTAGCAGATTGTATATTCGAATATAGCTTTGATATCAGTTTCTTGGTGGTTTCGCCTTTATAAGCTTCAGTAAAGATGTAAATCAGGCCAGTTTGAGGTTTGTCTGTTTTTATGTTCTTATCAAAATGGTGCCTTAGCTGTAGGTACCTATAAAAATCTTGTTTTTCTAAATCGTGTTTGTCTCTCAGATATTGGAAGCTTTCCAGGCCTGTACTGGATGAGATCAGACAATATGTTGTTATACCATCCCAAATCCATCGTTTGAATCTAGCATCCATCTGGGCTGGTTTGAAATCTGTATCATATGCTATCCATTTCAATCTCTGTACGTCTTTATTTATCTTTTGGTCCTTACATTCCTTAAACCAGACGTTCAGAGGGACTTTCGTCCATTTACTTAATTCTCCTGAGTGTTTCCTCATGAGAGTCCTATCACCCAGTACTGCCTGGAGGGGGACATCCAATTGATTTATTTCAATTTCTTTCCATTTTGCATCGTATTCCGGATTACACCAATAGACTAAGTATCTTATTTGTGCTGCTTTATAATAGTCTTCTAAGCATGGGAGAGACATACCTCCCTCACCCTTAGGTAACTGTAATGTTTTGAAACGTACTCTTGGTTTCTTACCTCTCCAGACGAACCTGGAGATAGCCCTATTCCAGTTGTCAAATTGTTTTTTTGGTATTTCTACCGGTAAGGATTGAAAGAGGAATAGTAATCTTGGCAGGATATTCATTTTTACGGCTTCTATTCTATCATGCATACCAAACACCAGGGGGGCCCATCTGTCCAAATCTGATTGTATTTCTTTTGTGATGAGATCATAGTTTTCACTATAGATATTTGTCAGGTCTTTCGGTATATTAATACCCAGATATCTAATTGTTTTTGCGCTCCATTTAAAGTTGTATTTATTTCGTATATCCTCATGGGGTGAATAGTTAAATGAAAGGACTTGGGTTTTGTCTATGTTCAGTTTGTATCCGGAGTATGTACCATATATTTCCAGACAGGCCATGAGCTTTGGCAGACTGGTCTCTGGGTCGGAAAGTGTCACCAATACGTCATCGGCATATAGGCTAATTTTATGTTCCGAGGCTGATCCTTTCATTGAGATTCCTATTATAGAGTCATCCTCCCTTATTGTTTGAGCGAGTGCTTCTATGAATAGTGCAAAGAGGGCGGGGCTTAAGTTACAGCCTTGGCGGCAACCACGTTCCAACTTGATTGTGTTTGACAGGCTGCCATTTATTTTGATTCGGGCAGTCGGTTGGTAGTACAGGGATCTGAGACAGTTTACAATTTGTTCTTTAAATCCAAGACGTTGCAGTACCATGTATAGGAACTCCCAGCGACAAGCATCGAACGCTTTCTCCGCGTCCAGGCTAATTGCTAATGATTTAGCATTGTTCTTACTCATATTGTCTATCAGGAATAGTGCACGCCTGACATTATCCTGTGTCTGCCTATTTTTTATGAAACCACATTGGTCTGTGTCTATTATATCTGGAAGTATGTCTTCTAGTCTTTTTGCCATTATTGAAGCGAACAGTCTGTAGTCTATATTGAGTACCGAGATAGGCCTGTAGGAGCTACATTCTGTTTTATCTTTGCCTGCTTTTGGTATCACCGAGATTATAGCCTGTCTCCAGGATACAGGTGTTTCTCCCCCTTTAAGTACATGGTTAAAACAACTCCTAAGTGTGGACGTTATTGAGCCTTTAAATACCTTATACCATTCGGCCGGGAAGCCATCACCCCCTGACATTTTGTTAGTTTTCAATCTGGATATAGCACAATCAATTTCCAATGTTGTAATGTCTGTTATTAACGATTTATTTTGTGTTTCTCCTATCGTTGGTAAATCCAA
Organism: Electrona antarctica; assembly: GCF_951216825.1. Taxonomy (NCBI): domain Eukaryota; kingdom Metazoa; phylum Chordata; class Actinopteri; order Myctophiformes; family Myctophidae; genus Electrona; species Electrona antarctica. The sequence goes on along the minus strand of NC_136794.1, from coordinate 7,244,205 downwards.
GGATTCCAGGAAATTCTGTACCAGGGGGGGTTCTGCCGCTGTTGGTTGAGAGTATAATTTTTTATAGTATTTTTCAAATGATTTCTGTATTTCTTCCGTAGTGTGGCTCAGACTGTTGGTAACCGGGTCCTTAATTTTGAAGATTGATCTTTCATTTTGTTGTTTACGTAATTTCCATGCCAACACCTTTTTTGCTCTAGGGCCATTTTCATAATATTTCTGTCTAATATATTTGAGTTTTATTTCCACTTGTTTGTCAAGTATCTCGTTTAGCTTTAGTTTTGTTGTACGTATTTGCTCCAGTAGTTGGGGATCATTTGAGTCCATGTGTTGTTTCTCTAAGTTTTCCAATCCACTAGTTAAATCATTGACACGTTTTTGTTGCAGTTTTTTGTGATTAGCTGACCACATTATTAGTTTCCCTCTCATCACTGCTTTGGCTGCATCCCATAAGATATCAGGTGTTATATCTTCGGTGTCGTTAAGTTCCAAGTACTCTTTTATTTCTTTTATATTATATTCCTGGAATTGGGTGTTATTTAGGAGGCTCGTATTTAATCTCCAAACTGTGTTTCTCCGTTGAACATCCAGATGGAGCCTCAGGTATACCCCTGCATGGTCAGAAATGTCCTTCACCCCTATCTTACAATCTATAATCCTATGTCTCTCTGTGTTAAACATGAAAAAATAATCGAGTCGACTGTGTACCCCATGTGGATGAGAGAAGAAACTAAATTGTTTCGCTGTTGGGTTAAGATCTCTCCATACGTCAAACATCTCCATTTCCTTAATTAATTTCTTAACATACAGTGACTCCTGGTTGATTATCTTTCGTGGATTTGAGGAGTCCTGAGCCTCCATCTGGATATTAAAATCCCCGGCTGCGATTAGCGTACCTGTGGCTTCGGTAGCAATTAACTCAAATATTTTCTTAGTTAGTAATTTATCCGAGCCTGGTGGTCTATAAACGTTGAGTAATGTCACTTCCCTAGAGTCAAGAAGTCCTTTAACCAAAACATAGCGTCCCTCTTTGTCTGCAATTTGTGCATTGAGTTGGAAAGTGATCTTATTTGAAATAAGTATTGCAACACCTCTAGTATGTCCCTTGTATGATGAATAGAATGTATTTTTAAATCCCAGTTTCTTCAATTTTTCATGTTCATCTCGCATCATATGTGTTTCCTGCCAGAAGATTATTTGTTGGTCTTCTCTTTTCATCTTAGCTATAAGCTTGCTTCTTTTAATTGGTCCCTGTAGCCCGTTAACATTGAGTGTAACTATTTTATATTCTTGTTGTGACATGTGTTGTTCATTGGTATACAATTATTTCCTCTGTGAGCCCGGGTTGACCTTAACTTGTCTAATGCATTATTAGCAACGCCAATAATCATCAGAATAAAAAACAAAAACATAAACATAAACATAAACATAAACACAAACATAAGTACAATAGTAACTTCCAAAGTTGAGGTTTCTTCTGTAAGCAATACCTCAAGTGGAAAGGAAATCCTCTGTGTAGCAGAAGGCCTTTCTAGCACAAACTCGCTGTTATACTGTGAATCGGTGCAAACCATAAATCTATTCTAATCGTGCTGCGGGTGACTCCCACTGCAGCAAAAAAAAAAAAAAAAAAACCTTGCATAGTCTTGCATAGAAAATCAATTATATATTGAAAAGTAAATAAAATGTAAATTAGAAATTGTCCTATCCCCAATCATGCTACCTTGATGAGCCTTTGTATTGATAATTAAACAGGAAAAAATAAAATAAAATAAAAAATAAAATGTTGTTCTCATCTAGTCCATCTAACATACACAAAAAAGCCCTAATAATGATAAAAAACAGGTTCATTATTATTATTATTTTTTTTCCAGTGACATAAACAACAACAATTATAGTCACAGAATATCAGACTCTTAAAATGAAAGAAAGTTTAAGTAAAATGAAAATTGTAGACCGTTTCCCCAATCTCACAACCATTAGATCCTCATCTAAGCCATCCAACACACACACCGTGTAATATTGTCAAATGCCCACCAGGTGGGGCCAGAGACCGCACACACAGGGAGGCCTAGATCGCCGTTTTACCAAATCTCAACGGTGATGTGTGGAGGGGTATGGTAGGGGGGCAGTAGAGGGCCGAACATCACAAAGAGAGGAAATTGCAAAAAAGAAAAAGAAAAAGAAAAAGAAAATACCGGACGTCAGGTTGATAGTGATGTCATTGTCCATTCCTTCTTGGGAAACATAGGATTTCCCCCTCTTTTTTGTAGAGGAGAGAAACAAAACAAAGCGTCGCCATTGTTTGTCACTGAGCCGCCTGGGCTCAATAATGTTCATAATCACGTCCAGTATACGTTTCACGGTATCACGTTACATCAAGTAGGCCTTTGTAACATATTAAATAAAGCAATTATATGAAATAACAGCGTTCAATCCCGCATACACACGCACACACACGCACCACACAGATCCTCACGACATTTCAAAATAATAACACAATTAATTAATTACAATCAAACAACATATCGGCGCTTAATCCCGTGTGCACGCACGTACGCTCTTCCATCCACACTCACGCACACACACACACACACACACACACGAAAGGATATAAAATAATGATAAAATAAAAAATAGGTTACATTTGGACCTCAGAAATAAATCTCTCTATGCATCAGCCCCCCCCCCCCCCCCCCAGAAAGAAAAGAAAAGCAAGCGAAAGTCGGAGCTTAGTATAAAATGTAATAAATAAAATAAGTTAGTCAGATAATCACGGACCAGTCCAAGCACACTATGTACATAGAAATGTGCGTCCGATCCCCCCCGTTCAGCAGTTCCAGCTTCCAACCCAATGCTCGCTTGGATTTAAAAAAAAAAAAAAAAAAAAAAAAGAGGATCGTTTTAGAGGAAAATAAAATAGTAATTGTGGGGAAGAGGAATTAAAGTAACAAAAAAATAATAAGAGATGCGGTAGTTAGCTTGGGGATAGTTCTAGATGTGCGGTAGATACCACACTTAAACAAACATTACTCGGTACCATTGTCGTCGGCGGGAGGAGGAGGGTTGTCGTCAGGTCCAACATCAGCGTCCGGGACCGGCGGGGCGGCGATCCGCCGCTCGTAGAACTCCATGGCTTCTGCGGCGGTCTTGAAGTTATGGGTCGAGTTCTCGAAGTCCACTTTTAACAAGGCAGGAAAGACGAGCCGGAACCGGACTTTTCTCTCGAATAACAAAGACTTTATCTTTGAGAATGACGAGCGAAGTTTGGCTGTAGCAGCGGCATAATCAGGATAAAAAATAACCTTCCGACCTCGCCAAGCAAGTTGGTTCCGATCCGCTCTCAGCGCCCGGGCCTTGTCTTGGAAGTAGTGAAAACGTACAATCATCACCCTGGGCTTTCCAGTGAGCCCCGGGCGTTGGTATCCGATCCTGTGAGCCAAGTCCAAGACAGGAGGCGCCCCGTACACGCCGGCACCAAGCACTTCCACAAAAAAGTTAGACATAAACTTGATTGGGTCGTTCTGCTCAGCCCCTTCCAGAATATTGGTCACTCTCATGTTGAATCTGCGCGCACGATTCTCGTAGTTTTCCATGCGGTCAACCATGGTTACATTCTCCGTCCTGAGCCGCTCACAGAGTCGCTCCAGTTCGACAGCCCGGTCAGAGTATTCTGTGAGGCCTTCTTCTAGGTCGCTAAGACGCTGTCCATGGCTAGTAATGTTCTTTTTGACCTCCCCCAGAGATTTGTCGATGGAAGAGAGAGCCTTCGCAATCAAATTCTCAGCCATTTCCTTCATTGCTTCAATCAGAACCAAACGAAGCTTATCCAGATCAGGGGGAAGGCTAGTGCTAGCAGTAGCATCGGTGCTAGCCGCCGAAGCCGGCACAGGAGTCGCCATGTGGCTTGGTGCTGCAGGCTGTTGCTGTGGGGCTGTAGTATTTGTAGTGTATGAACGTATGTTCCTCTGACTCTGACGGCCACGACCCCCCGCCATAATTGCAAGATTAATACTCAAACTTCACTTGTAAAACAAATTTTCCGAAAAAGTAGTAACTTAAACCAGTGTAAGCGAAGTTTTTAAATACAAATAGTGGGAGCCACCCTTCCACGCGTCCGCTCTCGTTCACATCGTCGCCGGAAGTCCCTGTGCTTATTTTTTTATAGGTTTCTATTTATTTATTTTATTTATTTCAAAAATGTGATATATTGTACCATGTTCTTTTTGCACTTACTTTCTGATGTCTGTTGTGTTCGTTTGTGTATGGGTTTAAACATTTGAAAATGTAAGGGAGTGGGCAAAGCAATTTAATCAGAATTGTTATAAAAGGCTGTCATTCCATGTATACCTAAATCACAATATTGTATATATGATGTGATTGAAATGACACTATATACTGATGCCTAACTTCTAATAAAAATATCAATGACATAGGATGTAAACCTCCTATGTCCAAAACTGTTATTTTTCAGAAAATGTAAAAAATAAAAAAACCTGTGTTCCAATAGCTCCAATATAGTTTTTATAGTTATTTTGTTTTACTTTCATGCAACACTCTTGTAGAACAGAAGTAGGGCATTCATTTAAATTATTTATTGCCACACTAGGTGGCAGCAGAGTGTAGGTAATCCTTGCCAGGCTTATTTCCCTATTTTGGTCAAGGAAGCTTAGAGAAGGAAGTGTCATGGTCACGTGACTGTGCTGCGCCATGACACTTTCATGGGAGCCAAATCTCGCACCGGAAGTTACATGAATACAAAGCAGTGAATGGAGCAAGCTGGACCAGCTCATAACAAACATTATTTATGAACCATTGAGACCTGTGTCATATAATCGGTTCAGGCATATAAAAGAAGACATATCACAGTTTGTTTTCTAATCACTTGCTTTTCGAGTGCACAGTACATCATTTTATTTGAGGATTTAAACAGCAGCAGGTATCGTTTCTGTTCCGGGGGTATCGCGATATTTGGCTGCCAGACAGGAAACGGTGGACAGTCTCGCGATACTTGGCACGTTCAGAAACGTACTTTTTGCTCTTTAGATACCTCTATAAAAGTACACAGTGTACACATCGAAAAGCAACACAGCAGACAATAATGTGTTATTTGCCAGAAGCGATTACTTTACAAAAGATCTCAGTCATTCAGAAATAGTGTTTGTTCATGAGCTGGTCACTGAGCTCTCATTGACTCCAGGGCACTCTGCCGAACTTCCGGGTGCAGTTTGGCTCCCATGGTGCGACGAATCTGCCGTCTGGAATTGCGTGATAGCGAAAATGACGTTGGTGACCTTACCTCCATTTCATTTACCTTGATTTTGGTCATGTTCATGTCCTGTTAATACCAGCCTCCAGACCACCATTGTGTATCGGCTATTATTAGCATTAGCTCAGGCCGTTTACCTTTCACCAGAAACGTTTACATGTCGGGAGCGAGGCGAGACAAAATTACAAATGACATCTGAACCTTGGATGGATGCCAAATTGCCAATCACCATGGGCCAATCACCATGGGCCAATCACCATGGGCAGCGCTCGTTATAAGGGTTAGAAAATCCTACTTTGAACGCAGCGGCAGGTCTATGGGGCCGTGTGCAAAGAGGTGCTGGAGGTGATGGAGGCGTTGCTTAGCAACCGGACCAATGTTAAAAGCTATTCTTTTTTTATATATATATATAATTTTTCACAGGGGTGAAAAATGGGTTACAAAATCGTGGGATAAAAATTATATATATATATATATAATTTTTATCCCACGATTTTGTAACCCATTTTTCACCCCTGTGTCAATTATCTAATGTGATCCTGGGCTCTACACACCCTCCGCCAACCTGGGGAGAGCAACGGACTTGAACTCATGCTTCCTTCATGCACGAGTGTCCAAGTCGCTCCTTTACACCTGACCCTGGTTGGACGTAGCGCGTGGAAGGAACACGTTATTCCAACCAGTTCCTTTCCCCTCCATCAGGCGCCCCAGGCTGGCCAAGGGGAGTCAGTCTAGAGACCAGGATTACTGCATGTTTTTTGTGAGGGTACCTACCCTCGACGCTATTCTTGTCGATGCACTAAGTGACCCGTGCTGGTTGGCCGAGGAGTTTGTTCGGTGGGGAGTGGAACCTCCCCGTGAAATCAATCGCTGCCAGGTGGAAAAACAGTGTCTCGGCGTTTCCATGTTCTTCTGCTCATCACAGGAGGAACGTGGTTGACTGCACCCAACGAGAGTGGAAAAATGTTTCATCCCATCATCCCGGCGAGCCGCCCAGGTACCTTTGTCTACTCTCGCTCATTATAGGTTCTTCAAAAGGACATGTTTGCACAGAACCTCAACGCTGGAGGTGAACTGGAACACCGAAGGGGTAACAACAAAAACCTTGGTGCTTGTGTTCAGTGCCTGCGAGCGTGCCTGCGTGCGTGCGTGCGTGCGTGCGTGCGTGCGTGCGTGCGTTCAAAATGATGTGTGTCTATGTGTAACACATTTGTGTTACACAAGCGCATGTGTGCATGTGTCCGTTTTGTGTGAGTCATATGGTTCATTTGCATGCAAAGCCCATTAAACATTTCTCTGTGTGTGTTTTATTGAGTCATTGACCATCTAGGTTAAGTATCACTTATTTAGTCTTTACCATTCACCACCATTAAACGGTAAAGCCATGCACACTCACCTGTGAGTTAATGATGCGAATAGTTGTTCTGTGTCCCACATCTTTTTCGTAACCCTCTGTTGGTGCAGCGTTGAACCGCAAAACTGCATCATGGGAATCTGAAGGAAACATAGGAAACGTAGGCGTTATTTAAAATTATAATGTAAAATAATTAGGGGTGCACGATTATGAAATTATGACTGATATCCGATCTCCGATTATTTGCAGGGTCATATCTGCCGATATCGATTCTGACCGATTCCGATATTATACAGAGGACCACAATGGAAACAATCCTATAGAAGGCCCTATTGGGGCTTGGCCCAAAGCCTGTTAAAGTATTCAATCAATCAATAAATAGCCTATACTCTTTTCTAAGTGTCTGTTTTCAAAACTGAATGACTACTGAATGAGATGAGTACAGAAATTAAATGTGGATTTTATTTATTTTCTTGCTGGTGAAAAACGCGCATCCCTAAAAATAATTTATATTCAGAACCGAGAACCAATAACCGAGTCCGACTTAATAGATTAACCGAACATCCGTTTTTCCCCCCCATAATTTTGTATCATGTATTTCTTATGAATCGACTAAATGTGACACATTATCTTACAGATTTGCTATTTGCTATTTATGATTGTTCATTATACATATTGATTTGGAAGTCATATTGTCCAACCCCCAGTTCAAATGATGTGTGCATGCCATGCACAGGTTGCACACAAACCTGTAAGCACACACACACACACACACACACATGCACATAAATAGTAGTTTGAAAACTCGGTGGCTGTTCGTTTTAGAAATCTGAGGTGTGCACCTGTAGCATTAGCTACGGTATGTTACATTTGAGCCGATGCACGCACCTCCCGGTAGAGAAGCCTCTGCCCTCTCGTCTGTAGTAAAAAATAAAAAATCAGACCAGTCTGAAGCGAGTGGTGCAACAGCACCCCCTATTGGTACTCTAAACGGACAGTGTCACATAGTCACATAGGTTAGGACATAGGTTGGGACATAGGGACAAAGCTGTTCCTTGGAGTGGTTGCACCACTCAAAAATACCCTTTCGCTACTCACCAAAACAAAGAGGGTTTAGAGTTGAAAGCCTACTAGTACTTTCGTTAGTGGGAACACTCGGAGCCCCAAACCTCACGTCTAGTGAGGTGGAGTAAATGAAAAAAGTAGAAAGTAGGCTTTCAACTCCACAAAAACGTCTTTGTATATTGGTGATGGACCCGGTGAGTAGCGAAGGTGTTCTTTTTTACAACAGGCTGTGCAGCCTGCGATGCGTGCGCGGTGGCTTGAAAGTCCCATAGTGGACCAGAGCTACTGTAGCATGAAGAAACACACACTTTGATCACAATTTCCATTTGACAAAGACTCCTGCCAGACTCATATGAGAAGGCAGAGTGCCCTCTGGTGGTTAACTTGGATAACAAAAAAAAGAAGAAACCAAAGAGCTGTGAATGGCACTTCACTTTATTTAACCCATTCAGGCCTGACGTCGAAATAAAAAAAATGTAAGAATATATATTCAAAGATTTGAGGCACATTTTTACGATTTTTCAAAAATAGCAGACCTACAAGCTCGTAGCGCGCCACTCGGTGGCGCGCTATGAGCTTGTAGATCTGCTATTTTTCCAATAGCTAAATTATAACAATGTTTAAAAACACCAAAAAGGGGTTCCCGCCCAAAATGGGTTAAAACTACAATTTGATAGATGGGTTACGGTTATAATTAGAAAAGTGTATTATCTGTGATGATCAATGATCAATCCGTGCATTCCACTTCAGTGGATGGATGGATGATACTTAGGGGTTGATCCGACACTAGGATGGATGAGCTCCCAGCTTTAGCCCCGAGCCTCTTTCATCACTTCAACTGTTGAAACATCATTTTGTGTATACACCCTTCTCCTCATACTCCAGGAGTACACCGTCAGTCCGTCACACTCTCTCTCTCGCTCTCTCACACACACACACACACACACACACACACGTACACACACACACACACACACACACACACACACACACACACACACACACACACACAGTGCGCCAGACATGTCCATTCCGCTCAGGGTGAGTGCCTTCTCAGCATTACTTTTTAAAGGCAGGAGGCTTATCTAAATCTCCTCGCCATGATTAGGTCGAGCAGAAGAAGACAGCATATATACTGCTGACAAGGACAGGGAGATTTGATCAAACAAAATGCAGGGGGTTAGAATCCCACGGCCCCTGCACCTCAAATGGTAACCATGTGCTGGATATGGTCCAATAGGGCTTGCAAACCTTGCACCTTTGGTATGCAAATTCGGGGGGTGCACCATTTTGGTTGTGATGATTCACTACTATACCTGGCCAACAGATAGGCATACATTGGTGGAAAAAGTACTCAATTGTTTTACTTAAGTAAAAGTACCAATACTGCAATTTAAAACTACTCCATTACAAGTAAAAGTATGGAATTGAAAATGTACTTGAGTAAAAGTACAAAAGTATCGGCATCAAAATGTACTTAAAGTACTACAAGTAAAAGTACTCATATTGCAGGGCCAGCAGACCACCATGGCCCAAGACCGATACCGATAACTGATAATAAATTAAAATATATATAAAAAGATATTGAAGCTGATGAAGCCAAAAATGCATGTTTGGTGCGTCATCCAGCACAAGGGGCTATTTTTGCAAAGTCACCACAGTGTTCTGGAAGGCTTTTCTCAGAGAAATGTGATTAAATATTAAAAAGGATGGATATAAGCGTACTCAAAATTTGCTGATGCATGGTCTAAAATAAGTCTCTTTTTTTGGGAGGGAAACCCTGGATACGTCCCTTACAATATATACTGGTTCCACAGTACTCTGCAGGAGGTGCAAGTTAAAGAGAACTAAAGCACACTATTTTTGATGAATTGAACAAGGTGGACCCTCTTGAAAACAAGTGTAATGCTTAATTGGGTCGTCCACTCACAGTTAACAGTCTTTGTATTGAGTTTGTGCTTGAAATGTACTGTAATTCTGCAAACTGTTAATAAATATTTCAATCAATCAATCAAAAACAAGCAAAGCAGATATACAAATAGTGCATATTGTGCATAGTGTTTTCAGTGTTGGAGATAACTAGTTTAGTTACAAAAGTAACCAGTTACTGTAATTTATTACTTAATTGAGGTAACTAAACTAATAATAGAGCACGTTACCAAACAGCAATTCGGTAATAAGTTGTTACAATTAGCCAAGTTACTGTCCATGTTACTTGTTCAGAGGACGCATGATGGGATTTGTTCACTCTTTTTTTCTTTTTTTTTGACGGGCGCTAGCCCCTCCTATATTCAGCTATTAGTGTAGATTTTCGTCCTATTAAATTCCCATCGACAATGAATGGAGAATTTTACGTCATAGTGTCTGAGCAAATAGTCATGTTACGTCATAATGATGTACAATGATAAGAGCGCCCCTCACTAATTTTTAAGGGGCACTAGACCCTTCTATAAACAGGTTTTGTCCTCACACGTCTCAAGATTTGCCATTGACAATGAAAGGGGAATTCAGGTCAAATGTCCACTAAATATGACGTAAGTTAGTTAGTTGCTGCGAGAGTGAGGTCTAGCCAACACCAACTCGGGATTCCTGGATCGCTGCCCTCCACAATTTCCTATCCAACATCAGGTTCTTGAGCTCGGCAGTGTTGTCAGCCAAGGTGTCGCGCCGCAGCACGTCTACATAGGTGGTACGCTTCTTTCCCTTTCCTGGCTTTGCCCTGGGTTGGCTCCCATAGGGTCAATTTACTTGCCTCAAGTTCTGGGTGCCTGACGCAGTGCCCTGCCAGCCACATCCTTCTCTCTCGGACTTTGTCCGTGACCCGTGCTAGGTCCCCATAGAGGTCCACATTTCTGATGCGGTCCGTCCATGTGACACCTAGTGCCATTCGTAGCATTCTTGTGTAGACTCCATCCAGGGCTTTTTCCTGTTATTTGTACTGTGAGGGTCCATGTCTCATATCAGCATAATATGACGTAAATTAAACATCAAAACATTAAACGCCATCGACATTGAAAGGAAAATTCACGTAAACGAGCAAATCAGCTAACCGATCACAGGCAACAGGCATTCTGATTGGCCAGTATGAGATGATTCATGATGATGTACGATGATAGGAGCTGATAATTCCGCTAAATCTGACATAAATTAAATTATATCGTTAATCATTAAACGCCATTGACATTGAAGGGAAATCTTACGTCATATGTAAACGAGCAAATCGGCTAACCAATCACATGTTGGTGGGAGCGTTTGGCCAATAAGGGACCACCTTATGTACCTTATGTAGCAATCAATGTCAAATGTCCGCTAACATAAATTGATGTACAACGACAAGAGCGCCCCTCATTTCACACGGGTGTGATTTTTTAAGTCGAATAAATAGACCCAGACTAGTGAAAATAGCCGATCTACAAGATCTGTTATTTTCACTACTTCTTAAAAAAAAATCACACCCGTGTGAACTGAGTGGTGCAACTACACACTCTGACGTGATGTCGGTGATGTCAGTGACGTCACATACTAACCATAGCAACCATGCTCACCCGTACAGGCACAAACGCACACGGGTACTAACAAAGCCAGTTGTTGGAGTGGTTTGCACCACTCAAAAAACTTGTTTTATTATTTTGATTATATGTTATATTGTATCTTTTGAAATAATGTAAATGAAATTGTAAGAAACAGAAAAGGGGATATTTAGTACCATAACATTTCTACAGGTGTATGCTGATGTATAGCTACAAGTGGAACAGCAGTGCCCTCTACTGATATCACAGTTGAGCAGTACTGCTGTTTCATAAGAAGATATTTTATGATGAATTGAATTTGAAGATATAGCAACAAAAATACCGCAAAAATGTCATGGTTATCCATTATAATACAGTACTGTACCTGGAGATCAGGAAAGATCAGGAAGAAAAGGGATATTTCACTTAAAAAAAAAACCTTTGGTCATGTTATTGTCCCCAGACAGTTTTTAAGTTGCTTGATTCAGTATTTAGATATTTGATATTCATTTGAGCTGCCCCGCCCCCTTCCTATATGAACCCATTATAACTTCAAACTCCATTTTAACCATGATAGATTCATCAAAAACACCCGTCCTTTTTTCTGTTGACTGATAATGTCCTTCTAAATAACCCATTTAGGCCTGACCTCGAAATTTAAAAAAAAATCTTCTAAATCCTATTTTCACGATTTTTCAAAAATAGCAGACCTACAAGCTCGTAGCGCGCCACTCGGTGGCGCGCTATGAGCTTGTAGATCTGATATTTTTCAATAGCTAAATTATAACATAATGTTTAAAACACCAAAAGGGGTTCCCGCCCAAAATGGGTTAATACGTGAGGGGCCGTGTTTTTTCATTTATTTTTAATAATTATTTTTGATGTTTTAATCTCCTCCGGCCTCCTCCTGGAGCAGGTTATTTTCCAAAAGACTTAGTAGTGATGCACCGAATATTCGGCCTATTCGGCATTTTCGGCCTATTCGGTTTTGGCCCGAATAGGCAGAAGATATATCACAGAATAGTGTATGCATTATGCAATGAATGCATTCAAAAGAGCTGAATAAATCTTTTATGGACCCATAATAGTGATTATTATTTAAGTTAAGTTTTGCCATAACCATTTATTTTGCCATAAATCAGGTAGCTTTAACCCATTTTGGGCGGGAACCCCTTTTGATGTTAGCATGTTGTTATACTTTAGCTATTGAAAAATAGCAGATCTACAAGCTCAGAGCTTGTAGGTCTGTTATTTTTGAAAAATCGAAGAACGACATAGAAACATAGCTTTTTCAGAAAACTGTCAGGATGTAGAAGACATTTTTAGAATCTGATCTCAGGTCAAAATGTGTTAAGGTACGGCCATGACAGCAATGGTAGGAAAAAAAGATATATAATATTAATATTCGGTATTCGGGTTTTCGGCCAACTGTTTCCTATATTCCGTTACGGCCAAGAATTTCCCTTGCGGTGCATCCCTACTGTGAAGTGAGGGGCGCTCTAATCATCGTCAGACGACACAAACATTAAAGCTGTATAGGAGGGGCTAGCGCCCCTCAAAAATAAATGGAAACAGTAAATGCAAAAACACGGCCCCTCACGTATTTAGGACGACAATATCAGTCACCAGAAAAAAGGTTGGATGTTTTCGATGAATCTATCTTGGTTAAAATGTAGTTTGAAGTTATAATGGGTTTGTATAGGAAGAGGGTGGGGCAGCTAAAATGAATATCAAATATCCAATTACTGAATCAAGTAACTGAATCTGGGGTGTTCACATAAGCCTGAGTAGACGATAAAATTACCAAAAGTTTTTTTTGAAGGTGAAATATTCCTTTAATCCTGAATCCATACTACAATTAGAAACTACTATTAGAACTACTAGAAAGTACAGTGAAATAGTACAGAAGTACTTTTTTTTTTTTTAAATGCTGTATTTGCGCCTCTCCTCTGTTAAAATAATAATCATCACCACCACCAGTGAGACAACCATATTACCTTGCTGTTCATGCTATCTACCACATGATGGCAGCAAAACATCACAGACTGAAACTAAAACTATCTCACCCACTGAAGACAGCACTGCAGTCATCAGTCACACTTTCATTATAAAACATGACATGCAAGCCATGTTGAAAAGGGTCATGGTAATCACTTCCAGTAATCGTTCATCCCTACGTTCATTCACAACAATACTATGTTTTAATCTAGTGGAGAGCCTTCCAGGAAGGATAGGCACAAGGGTAAAAGCAAATGGAGTAAGGTGGATCAATGCCGTTTGAATTCCTGCTAAAGCTAATCTCACGAAAGAATTATGTGGCAAAGATACGACCTGCCTGACATTGACTGTCAGTTCAATAATTAATGGGGTTATTACATTTACACCGTTCATCTAGGGCACCAAGTCCCCCGTCATGCAAAATGTTCCGATGATGAGACTATGAGCGAGTTCTGCTGCTGGTTGTGCACTGCAGGATGTTGTTTGTGTAGGACTTGTTTCTTATCCAGCTGCATAGACTGCACTTTCCGATATTCATCCATCGCAGTGGTTACCAGCCTTTTCTGGATCAGGGCCCACTTGAAAATCTCGAAAGCATTTCCCGTGCATGCATGCATTAGCATGTTGATTTGAATGTTCAATCAATCGATTGTGTTTCCGGCTTGGATCAATGGAACGAACGTAGTATACTTTAACCCATTAAAGGAGCATTCAGTGATTTGAGTGATTTGGAGAACCACCCAGTCCGCCCCGGTAACAAAATGTGCACATGCACGCTCTACAGTGGGGGGAAGTGCAACAGGCCAACAGCATGTGCACCCCACTCGATCATGATTGGAGGAAGGCCCCTCTCATCCTGATTGGATGAAGGCTTTGCCACCCGCCACCAAAACTGAAACTAAGTTTTTTTGACCCCAGGGGCTCACTGGGGACAGGGAGGAACTCCTTATATGGTCAGCACACTCTATAGTAGGGAGGCTTATCCAGAAAAAAAGAAAAAATAAGTGATATTTAGAATAAGTCAAATCACTGAATATACCTTTAAGACCTGAGGCCGATACTACAAATGCCTTCTAAAATCAGTAGTTCTCCCCTTCACATTATTTTTTTAAATATTCAAAAATACCAGATGTACAAGCTTGTATCTGTTATTGTTTGAATAGCCAACACAACAATCTAAAATGACACAGATGCTTTCCCGGTTTTAATGGTTTTAAGTTCTGGTGTTTCGGTATCACAATTAAAACTAAATATTTCAAGGTTTTAAAGACACATTTGCGTGACTGTTTAATATTAATGTTATGTTATCTGAGTGTTTTTTGCCAATTATTTCAGGGGTGAATCTACCAGACATTAACCGCCGTCACAAACGAGTGTTTAGACTCATTAGCCGTAATGAAACTACAGTACATGTTCTGGGGGGCTGCCAACATTCCATTCATTTCTTTAGTAGAAACAACAAACGAGGACAGATCAATATTCCGTTATTTCCTAAAGGGATGATAACACTAGATGGTGATTATTTATTCATAATATTAGGGAGTGAACTACTCCTGTGAGCATTATTTAATATTTTGTCGCACAGTGGTGACATGTAAAAAAAATAGTGACTGTAGATCAGGTGTGCCCAGTAGATCACAAAGGCTGTGCAGGTAGATCACATGACATGCCCCTAAAGAATATTTAATTTAATTTATATTATTGTCTCCACCAGGCCGAAGGCATGGGGAGAGAGTATGTTTTGCACTCCGTCCGTCCGTGTGTCCTTCCTTCCGTCCGTCCGTTATCAGCTAATCTCCGGCACCGTTGGCCCGATCCATGCCAAACTGTGCACACACACTCCCTGGATGCCAACGACGAACCTCTGCCCCAAATATTCCTCAACGGCCTGTTATAGCGCCACCATGAGGCCGATTTAGGCAAAACACATTTCTGTAGATAATTCGTACACATTTTATCCATACATCACACAATTCGGTATACACTATCTCCATAGTCATGTGATCAACACAGATCTGCACAATTTCCCATCTTCCATCCTGATTGGCTAAGATTGGCTTCCAAAGCTCACATGATTGGTCCGTTTCGAACAAAATGCCACAAATCGCAAACACAGTGTCCAATTTCCATGAAATTATACACGCACATTTCCACTAGGCCGAGGACGACATGCCACTATTTATTTCCCAAATCAGCCTCACGGTGGCGCTATAACAGGCCAATTCCTGTTTTTACCTATAACTGCATCGACAACTTATGTATGCGCACTCACTAGAGGCCATGGAAAAACATTTTCCCTGCATCCCTCCACATCTGCCGGTTATAGCGCCACCATGAGGCCGATTTCTGCAAAACACATTGTTTATGTTAGTCGCACACATTTCATCCAAATCTCACGCAAATCGGTACACATGATCTCTGTAGTCATGTGATCAAGACGAGCCTGTTGGATTTCTCAGATTCTACACTGATTAGCTAAGATTGCCTTCCAAAGTTTTCAGGAGTAGCCCGTTTTCTACAAAATGCTGCACATGTCCTGCTCATCCAGAATTCTATCCTCAGAGATGCTATGAGTGATCTGGCTCTGCATTTCCTCAACAAAATGAAGAAAATTGTTGCAAGATTGTTTTGCCAAACATCACACACACTCCTATCCTCCTGGTGGAGACCTGTGCCCAGAAGGGCACTTTTTCTAGTTTTAACTATTTTTGGCATCTGCCACTTGAATTAAGGTGACTTGATTGATTGACATCAAAGGGGCCTGTCAGCTCAAACCCACAGTGCAATATTTTGTTTTCAAGAGTGTTGCTGTGCACAAAAACGTCGGTAGCATTTCAAATTAAATACAAAAAACCCTACCTATTCCATTTCTCCCCCTCCATTTCCCATTCCAAGTGCATTTGTCTTATATCTAATGCCAGCTCCGCTATTCCAAAGCCCCCTCGGGTACATATTTAAACTATTTTCAGCAATGATATAATGTTTTTTTCGGTGGGTAGATCTTGCTGAGCTGGTCATTTTGAAAGTAGCTCTCAAGTAAAAAAAAAAAAAAAGAAAAAGTGTGGGCATCCCTGCTGTAGATGATATAAGCTTACCACGTTGTGAGCTTGCAAATTAGCTACAGTATATCCTCTTTTTTTTGTTTTTACTTTTCGCCTATAATGATGTGCCCAAAATAGGGTTTAACTATGAATTGATTGTATGTACAGTAATTCATTATCTATATAGTTTCTGCTCTTTACATTCAAGGCCACGACCGGCCTTGCTCCGTCCTACATCTCGGACCTACTCGACCCCTATGAGCCTGCCCGCGAGCTGAGATCCTCAGGCAAGGCTGTACTTACCATAAAAACTGGTTCAAAGAAAACTATAGGCGACCGGGCCTTTGCAGTCCGTGCACCCTTACTGTGGAATGCCCTGCCCCTGGAAATCAGAATTGCCGACTCAGTTCCACGTTTTAAATCACTCCTGAAGACCCCTTTTTATAAAGCTGCTTTTAATCCTTTATAGTTGTGAATGTTACGTATTTTCCTATGTATTTTTCACTCTCTGTTATCCAATGTTTTGCTATTATTATTGTGTTCTTTATTGTGTTCCCTTTGTTGTTAAGCACTTTGTGACCTTGTTCTTGAAAGGTGCTATATAAATAAAGCTTTATTGTCTCCACCAGGCCGAAGGCATGGGGAGAAAAAATGTATCGTCTCCACCAGGCCGAAGGCATGGGGAGAGAGTATGTTTTGCACTCCGTCCGTCCGTCCGTCCGTGTGTCCGTGTGTGTGTGTGTGTCCGTCCTTCCGTCTGTGAACAGCTAATCTCTGGCACGGTTAACCCGGTCGATGCCAAATTTTGCACACACACTCCCTGGATGTCAACGATGAACCTCTGCCCCAAAATTTCCACAACGGCCTGTTATAGCGCCACCAGGAGGCCGCTTTGTGCAAAACAAGTTTTTGGACCGTACACCTACAGATTTTGTCCAAACATCACGCAAATTGGTACACAGTCTCTCTAGAGCCATTCAACCAAACAGGTCTTTCAGATTTCTCAGACTCCATCCTGATTGGCTAAGATTGGCTTCCAAAGTTCACAGGAGTGCTCAGTTTCAAACAAAATGCTGCAAATCATGAACACATGGTGTGATTTCCGTGAAATTGTGCAAGCACATTCCCACTAGGCCGAGGAAGAAATGCCACATGAACATTTTCAACTCGGCCTCATGGTGGCGCTATAACTAGCTGAAAGGTGTTTTTACCTCTAACTGCACGGATCTGTGGATAACTTTGTATGCCAACTCCCTAGAGGCCAAGGAAAAACCTTTGCCTGGAGTTTTTCACATCTGCTCTTTATAGCGCCACCAGGAGGCTGACATATGTAAAACACATTTTGTAATATTACTCCTTCAGATTTTATCCAAATTTCACGCAAATCGGTACACATGCTCTCCATAGTCATGTGATCAAGACGGGTTTGTTTGATTTCTCATAATCCACCCTCATTGTATGGCTTCTAAACTTTTCAGGAGTAGCCCGCTTTGTACCCGTTTTGTACAAATCGCCACAACTACTCAACGCAGCGTCCGATTGTGGTGAAACTGTGCATGCATATTCCCACTAGGCTTTGGAAGAAATGCCACTTGACAGTTTTCAAATCAGCCTCATGGTGGCGCTACAACAGGCCAAGCCGCATCACACACACACACACACACACACACACACACACACACACACACACACACACACACACACACACACACACACACACACACACACACACACACACACACACACACACACACACACACACACACACACACACACACACACACACACACACACTTATATTGCTCCTAAACATTTTGCCAAACATCACACACACACTCCTATCCTCCTGGTGGAGACCTGTGCCCAGAAGGGCACTTTTTCTAGTTATTATTATTATTATAGTTTCGTTGCTGTCGGGGCGGGAGGAAACCACCTTCTTTTCTCTGCTTTCTTACCGTCTTTATTATCATGAGTGCAAGGCTGTGTACTGTAACGGGATGTCTTGTTGTGACAACATTCACCCATGGCCTTATTACAGTATGTACAGCAGAGTGTGTAACTATGAAGGCTCCCTGTATCAACACGTATGGATGGTCACTTGACCACCGACCTATGCGTATCAAGCAGTTTCTCCCATGAGCTTGTGTGATATTACGTAAATACAAAGTGTCTCCGACTCTCGTTGTCTCAGCACCCCGATTGATGCAGAATTACTCAACAACTGTGAGCACAAGTGCATAGCGGGCACATGTAGGTTGCTTGCAATGTATGCATCTAGCCCATTTTGGGGCGGGAACCCCTTTTGGTGTTTTAAACATTATGTTATAATTTAGCTATTGAAAAATAGCAGATCTACAAGCTCATAGCGCTACGAGCTTGTAGGTCTGCTATTTTTGAAAAATCGTGAAAATATTTATTTCAGAAAACTGGAGGATTTAGAAGATTCTTTTTTAAATTTCGACGTCAGGCCTAAACGGGCTAGTGATAATCTGTGAACTGGTCTACGACTCAACAGATAAACAGGACCTAGTCAGAAGAGACCTACTACAACAGGTCACAGTAGTATAGACTGACACCACGCTAGACAGGAACGCCCAAAAACGTCACATCCGGTTTTAGCCTGGGGTAAGAATTTTCTATGGCTGCCAATGCAACTTGGTCCAATCCTTAATCACACACGGACAAACATCTATGCCGATGCTATCTAACTTGCGGAGGTAGCGTGCCTTGTCCACGGGCAACAGATCTTTCAACGTATGGCATTGCAAATACGTTTGATAATCGCTACTCTGCTCAATATTGTTTTGAAAATGCCGCAAATTGCATTGCAGTGAACGAGCGTAAATCACAACTTCCCCCGGTGGTGGACGGAGTCACAGTTTGAGGCGCTGTTTACGCGCCGTGGTGTCAGTGTATTGGTAAAGACAGGGAGTCCCAGTATACTCTCTTTAAGGTTACAGTTAGCCCCAGGCAGCCGCGTTTGAGAATTGCGACGTCTTTGAGATGGAGCTGCATCGTAGCTCGGTTACCAGAAGGGGGGGGTTCTTCGTTTCTCTAGTGAAGCCATCTGTCCCTTGGTTCACACTGTGAACATTCACACACTTCCCATGATTCCTCATAGAGAGATGCCAAAGTCTCTGAACAAAGCACACACACATGCACACACATGCACATTTTAAGGATGAAATATTACTGGGACACACTGAGGCACGCAATAGAACTCAGTGTAATGCACAAACCCTGTCAAACAAACCATGCATGCAATAAAAGACAAAAAAAGAACACACACATTCCTGCTCCCTGCTAGATCTTTCCGTTTCCATCTTCAATGACAACCTGGCGGCTCCTATTCCCAACTGCTAAGAACCTGGTGGTCCTATACAGTCGGGTGCCCTTCAAGGCACACTTGATACAGTAGTTAAGGTTTTCACTGTAGACCAGGGCTCCCCAATTAAGTTTCCTCAAGGGCCATATTTTGACTAGGGTACCAGGCTGGGGGCCGAGTCCGCACGCACAAGGTCGAGGTCTTGGACCCCATTTGAAAAGGATGCCCAGTTTGACATGCATAGGCTACTGACCCCCATTTAATGCCATATTTATATCTGGGACCCCTCAAAATAAAAAAAAATAAAAAATCTTCCAGGGGCCACAAGGGGGCGCTCCGCGGGCCGCAAATGGCCCGCACTGTACAACATCTAGACTGGGTCAGACTCTACCTCACCAAGGAGTCTGCCCAGCTTCTTGTCCAAGCCTCAGTCATCTCCATGCTTGACTATTTGAACCCCCTCCTTGCTGGTCTGCCATCATGCTCACTCATAAACCTAAAACTGACCCAGAAAGCTGCGGCATGCCTGGTCTTCAACCTCACTAAAGTCTCCCCACTTCTGCAAACCAATCACTGGCTTCTGGTTGCTACCTGTCCTAGGGCATGGTATCCCATTACCTTCAGCATCTGATCCACCCTACACCCCTTCCTGCACACCTAGATCAGCTAACAGAGGATCATGTAATCTTGTAATGTATGTCTGTCCCTATATATACCCTTCTTCACCCTGCCATCACTTCAAGCAATCTAGACTCTCCCTCCTGGAAGAGCCGCGTGATTCTATTCTACGTCCGAGCATAGACATGGTAACGCCCCGCCTGCCTCCGACACTGCCCGTCTTACCAGACTTTCCTCCGAGGTGAAATGAAATGAAATGATTACTATATTTACCCAGGGTATCTGGGCTAAGCTCAAGAACTTGTTTCCAGCCAGGCCCTGCTCATAGAACATTTCATCGTAGTGGTTCAATGCCTTGTTCAAGGGCACTTCAGCGGTGGTAATTTTAACGTGTCGGACCGCTGATTCGAACTGGCGACCTTCCGGTATCAAGACCGCTCCGCAATCCGTTCGGCCACCGCTGCCACATAGCTATATGCTGGGATAGTCTGCCACAAGGTTACTCTGTGGTGGGAAATAGTACGGTATAATACAAGACAGCTTGGCAGGCGTGACAGAATATTTTTTTTGTAGAAGAGGCAAACTAATATTGTTTATGCCGTTTGCTTTGATTGAATAAGGTAACGCTCCAGAATTATTTTTTGTAGAAGAGGCACACTAATATTGTTTGTTTATGCGGATTGGTTTGAATGAATGAATGAATGAATGAATGAATGAGATTTGATCTGGGTGTTCTAATAAAGAAAGTGTTTGTGTTGAATATCGTGTGTCCGTCTCCAGACTCCATATTTATTTATGCCCTCGTCGGGTGCTATGCTATTACAGTGGTGGTCTGCAGTTTTCCGCTGGGGCTGTGCGTTTTTACTGTTAATAAATACAGGCTAATAGGCAATTCTAAATTAGATTATATGTACCCATGTGTATTCTCTGTTAGCCTATGGATACTGTACATATTAGGGGCAACAACAATATGCCTAATTATTCAAACTATACTAATTATAGTAAACTTATAGTAAAAAGGATAAAGATGAAGGGAAGAGGCCTTTTTACAGTACAATAATGTACTGTATATTGTTACATTACATTAATCAGTGCTGAAGATCAAACAATAGTGACAAATTAAGAACTTTGTGCAACATGTATCAGATCTGTGACAGATCAATGAACTGCCGACAAATGCATAAATGTTGGCATTTATTATTATGCTTCCCCGGCTTCTGTCGGGTAGGAGACCATTTCATAGGGTGCGCTTCGCCTCGGGGGCGGCGACTTCTGACAGCAGCAGCAGTGTTTCTTGTTGGTGGCCAATCAGAGGCTTGGGGGCGTCACCAAGGGCGGGTCTCTGTCTATGCTCGGACGTAGAGTAGAATCACGCGGAAGAACCCTCTATCCTCAGTCAGGACTGCAGACTCGCCCTCCATTTTTCCGTTGCAGTCTGAAAACTCCCCTCTTCAAACTCTACCTCCCCCCTAGCATTCCTCATTCCTTGTTTAACCCATTTTGGGCGGGAACCCCTTTTGGTGTTAGCATTATGTTATGCTTTAGCTATTGAAAAATATCAGATCTACAAGCTCATAGCGCGCCACCGAGTGGCGCGCTACGAGCTTGTAGGTCTGCTATTTTTGAAAAATCGAAGAACGACTGACATAGAAACATAGCTTTTTCAGAAAACTGTCAGGATGTAGAAGACATTTTTAGAATCTGATCTCAGAATCTGATCTAGATAATTTCTAGTTTCTTATTGATAGACGCTAGTTATACCATGCAGATGTACAGTACGTTTACTTGTTCACATTATTATGTGGATTATCGTTTTTGTTCACTAGGGTTCAAGCAACTTACTCTGATTTAGCACTTTGTAGGCCTACAGTACGTCTCTGTGGATAAAAGCAACTGCTAAATTACTGGTGATTACAGAAAGTTATGGCAAGAAAATGGTTGGGAAAAGTGTGAAATTACAATAATCATCCGAAGAGAAAAACAATCCAAAGAATTTGCTTATTTGTGGAAAGCACAGTGTCTGCTCATACACAGATCAAAGATACATACTGTGTAGATCAATGCTGCACATCACAGCATGAAAAAGTGAAAACATATCAATTTCCCCCTGCATACACCACTTCAGACGCAGAGAGATATTCTAATGATTATTGTTGATCAAATGCTATAGTTCCACTTTCTGACGCCGTCACTGTCAATCCCTCCCTTGGCCGACCCAAAGATGTATTACGGTGCAAGACATTTGCGTAATACTGCGTATATAATTCATATAGATTATAGATGAACATCAAGGGACAAATGGCTGTGTAGTTGCCACATCACCAAATAGCACTCCCTTTCTCTTATTCAAAACCCCATGTACTTAAATATGATTCGAAGTGGAACGTGTTCCTCAGTCATGGTGCAGGTCCTTGATGTGATCCATGGTCAGGCAATGCCCTTTTAATTGTTTACTGTATTATATGATACGGTTGATGATGCTGCGCGTTTGGTCGTGTAAACTAATTTAAACTTTTAATTTGATTTATTTGTATTTTTATTTGTTTATCTTGTCTATCCTCGTTTTATATTATGTTTCTGTGTTCATACATAATGTCCATGCATACGTATTCTGTTATTGTTGTTGTTGCTTGTGTTAGTTTTTTCTGTTTTCTGTATTTGTAAAAAATCCAAATAAAGTACTGATCATAAAATAAAATAAAACCCATGTACTTTCGACTTACCAATCTCCTTGCCTAGTCCCGAGTGCAGGATAGCCCCTGCCGAGGTGACCACGGCGCAGGTCTTGAATCGGCTGCGGTCCTGCCATCTGTGGAGCTTCTCCAGAGGAAGGCGGGGCACCAGATGGGCCCAGCCCAGGGAGGAGAAGGGCTGCTCCGATCCGTCCACCGTCCTGAGCCTCGCCTGAGCCTTCAGTTGACACAGCAGCTCCTTTGCGCCCTGTGCAGTCCTGCGCCGTCCCTTGTAGGCCACGTGGTGCTTGTTGGCGGTCAGGTAGTCCTTCATGGCGCGCTGCAGCCGAGGGCTCAGCATGCCGGCGGACACGCGGCCCCGCCACAGCCGCTGCACCACCGACGCCGACTTGGAGAAGTAGTACTCCTCCAGGTCGGAGGAGTCTCCTCCTCCTCCTGCCCTGCCACCCACCGCCGCGGCCCTCCTGCCATTCCCCGCCTCCACCTCTTCGTCCTCGTCCTCCTCTTCCTCCCCGCCGTGATGACTCGCTGCGGCTCTGTTCAGGAGGTGCTCCATGGCGCGGGCGGCTCTCTCGCGGCTCCCCCGCCGCGCCACGGTGTCCGAGTGAGAGCCCACGTTCTCCGTGCCGAAGGAGGACCAGGCGGCCAGGCTCTGGGGGTCCGGGTAATCCGGGCGGCTGGCCTCCTGGCTGGCGTACGCGCCGTAGGGGCTCCGGCTCCCCTCCAGGCTGGACTCCTGGGTGACGACGGGGCTGGCCGAGGGCTCCCGGTCCGCGACGGCGGTGGTCAGGGCGGAGGAGGGCGGCAATTCGGGCCGGGAACCCATGACGGTGCGCTGCTGCTGATGGGTGGCCTGTATGGAGGCCAGCCGCCGCGTGTCCGGGTGCTGGGAGAGGGTGGAGCCGGCGGAGGACAGGGGCTCGTCCACGCGGGCGTCCAGGAAGTACGAGAGGAGGCCCAGGAAGAGGAGGACCCAGGCCAGCATTCCCACCAGGATGAGCCTCCGCCACTGCCTCATGCTGGACTTCATCGCCTCTCGGGTCACATGCACTCCTTCTCAACTGGCCCCGCCTCCTCCGCTCGCAGGCCGCCCGCAGCCAAGACTCAGCCCAGAGGTCAGCCGGAAGGCCTGGGAAATGGAAAGGGGCAGACACAGTATGGAGGTCAAGTTATACTGTGGCATAATGACCTGAAATATGTCTGCATGTTACAAAAGATTGACCCGAAACTGAAATGCTGTGCCTCCTAGAATATAACAGGACCTGAGATGAGAAGTGGTGGTAGAAATCATGGTAGTCAAGCATGCATAAAATGTACATGGGTGGAATTGTGAGCGTACATGCATTGCATAGTACTACTGTATGTCATGCACACTGACTCACACACACTCGCTATGCTCTATAACCTGCACAGCAGAGCAAGTATACTGAATTAACAGTCCCTGTCATCATATTTAAATTAAAGCACTTTCATCTGAGGATATGGTTCTGAGACGTCAGGCAGGCAACTAGAAGCGATTCCCAACCCAAATACAAATCAGAAAATGGCCAAATCGAAATAAGACCTGACCTACCGTCTGTACAATCAAACTAAAAGGAAAAATCCTATTCGTATGTAAACATAAATGTTATCGTCATACTCCTTCAGTGAAATAATACATTGAGAAACTCGACACAGGTCGACAGTCTCAGGCAGCCGTAGCTTAGTGGATAGAGGGGCTGTCTGGTGATCAGGAGGTCACCCGTTCGCCTCCCAGTACCGATCTGTGTCCAAAGTGTCCCTGAGCAAGACAGGGAGACACTTAACCTCCAATTGCTCCCTCCATGTTGCATCATAATCATCTGAGCCATTACATTTTTTCATGAATTCCCCCTGTGCGTGTGCGTTAGTAAGGTGCACACTACAAATGCTAATAAGACATAGCTATAGTATGCAGCTATATGGTAATATATGCTTGACAGATGAGGTTGAAAAAGATATACTTTCTCCTCTCTGAGAGTATATTATATAAGTTAACACACAGGTACGAAAAGAACAGCCAAATTTATGTATTCTTCCATTTCTCTTGCATCAGGTTACTATAATTCATCTTACTTGGCTTACTTGTCACTTTTTGCATTTTGTTGTATCATTTTTCTCCCCCACCCTGCTGGTTCCACTGCCTTCTGAAGTCTTTCAGCCAACACGTCAAGCTGATTACTTTCTATTTACCTTCTCTCTGGTGTTTATTTTGAGGTGAAATGTTTTCCTGTTAAGTTATTTTTTCCCCGCCGTCACACCACCCTCTCACCACAAATTTGTTCTAGTATGTTGTAGTCTCCACCAGGCCGAAGGCATGGGGAGAGAGTATGTTTTGTTGTCTCCACCAGGCCGAAGGCATGGGGAGAGAGTATGTTTTGTTGTCTCCACCAGGCCGAAGGCATGGGGAGAGAGTATGTTTTGTTGTCTCCACCAGGCCGAAGGCATGGGGAGAGAGTATGTTGTTGTCTCCACCAGGCCGAAGGCATGGGGAGAGAGTATGTTTTGTTGTCTCCACCAGGCCGAAGGCATGGGGAGAGAGTATGTTTTGTTGTCTCCACCAGGCCGAAGGCATGGGGAGAGAGTATGTTTTGTTGTCTCCACCAGGCCGAAGGCATGGGGAGAGAGTATGTTTTGTTGTCTCCACCAGGCCGAAGGCATGGGGAGAGAGTATGTTTTGTTGTCTCCACCAGGCCGAAGGCATGGGGAGAGAGTATGTTTTGTTGTCTCCACGAGGCCGAAGGCATGGGGAGAGAGTATGTTTTGTTGTCTCCACGAGGCCGAAGGCATGGGGAGAGAGTATGTTTTGTTGTCTCCACCAGGCCGAAGGCATGGGGAGAGAGTATGTTTTGTTGTCTCCACCAGGCCGAAGGCATGGGGAGAGAGTATGTTTTGTTGTCTCCACCAGGCCGAAGGCATGGGGAGAGTGTATGTTTTGTTGTCTCCACCAGGCCGAAGGCATGGGGAGAGAGTATGTTTTGTTGTCTCCACCAGGCCGAAGGCATGGGGAGAGAGTATGTTTTGTTGTCTCCACCAGGCCGAAGGCATGGGGAGAGAGTATGTTTTGTTGTCTCCACCAGGCCGAAGGCATGGGGAGAGAGTATGTTTTGTTGTCTCCACCAGGCCGAAGGCATGGGGAGAGAGTATGTTGTTGTCTCCACCAGGCCGAAGGCATGGGGAGAGAGTATGTTTTGTTGTCTCCACCAGGCCGAAGGCATGGGGAGAGAGTATGTTTTGTTGTCTCCACCAGGCCGAAGGCATGGGGAGAGAGTATGTTTTGTTGTCTCCACCAGGCCGAAGGCATGGGGAGAGAGTATGTTTTGTTGTCTCCACCAGGCCGAAGGCATGGGGAGAGAGTATGTTTTGTTGTCTCCACCAGGCCGAAGGCATGGGGAGAGAGTATGTTTTGTTGTCTCCACGAGGCCGAAGGCATGGGGAGAGAGTATGTTTTGTTGTCTCCACGAGGCCGAAGGCATGGGGCGAGAGTATGTTTTGTTGTCTCCACCAGGCCGAAGGCATGGGGAGAGAGTATGTTTTGTTGTCTCCACCAGGCCGAAGGCATGGGGAGAGAGTATGTTTTGTTGTCTCCACCAGGCCGAAGGCATGGGGAGAGTGTATGTTTTGTTGTCTCCACCAGGCCGAAGGCATGGGGAGAGAGTATGTTTTGTTGTCTCCACCAGGCCGAAGGCATGGGGAGAGAGTATGTTTTGTTGTCTCCACCAGGCCGAAGGCATGGGGAGAGAGTATGTTTTGTTGTCTCCACCAGGCCGAAGGCATGGGGAGAGTGTATGTTTTGTTGTCTCCACCAGGCCGAAGGCATGGGGAGAGAGTATGTTTTGTTGTCTCCACCAGGCCGAAGGCATGGGGAGAGAGTATGTTTTGTTGTCTCCACCAGGCCGAAGGCATGGGGAGAGAGTATGTTTTGTTGTCTCCACCAGGCCGAAGGCATGGGGAGAGAGTATGTTTTGTTGTCTCCACTAGGCCGAAGGCATGGGGAGAGAGTATGTTTTGTTGTCTCCACCAGGCCGAAGGCATGGTGAGAGAGTATGTTTTGCACTCCGTCCGTGTGTGTGTGTGTGTGTGTGTGTGTGTGTGTGTGTCTGTCCTTCCGTCCGTCCGTTACCAGCTAATCTCCGGCACCGTTAACCCGGTCGATGCCAAACTTTGATGCACCGCTGCCCCACATTTTCCAGAACGGCCTGTTATAGCGCCACCATGAGGCAGCTTTTCACATGTTTTACCTAAAACTGCACCGATCTGAGTGAAACGTTGTATGCACACTCCCTAGAGGCCAAGGACAAACCTTTGACCCGCATTTTCCGCATCTGCCTTTATAGCGCCACCAGGAGGCCGACTTTTGTAAAACACATTTTTTTATATTACTCCTCCAGATTCTGTCCAAAAATCTCACAGATCGTTACACAGCATCTATATAGTCATGTGCTCAAGTCGGATCTGTCCGATATTTCATATTCCATCCTAATTGGCTATAATTGGCTTTCACAGTTTGCAAGATTGCCCCGTTTTGAACAAAAGCCTCAAATCATGAACGCAGCGTGCAATTTACGTGAAATCTTTCACACATTTTCTTACTAGGCTGAGGAATATATCCCACCCTTTTTACATTGGCCTGTTATAGCGCCACCAACAGGTTGATTTTTGCAAAACACATTTTTGGAACAAAATGCCTCAAATCATCCAATTGCCATCAAAGGCGTATGAAGAAATGGCACCCTTTTCACATTGGCCTATTATAGCGCCACCAGGAGGCCACAACCTGACCTGCCCTGGTGGAGACCTGTGCCCCGAGGGGCACTTTTTCTAGTTGACTATGTTCCAATCTGTTTTCTTATTGCATTATACTGCATCACTCATGTATGTACCACTAAATTGAAAACTTTTTCCTCCGTTTGGAGATGCATATACGATTTGTATTCCAGGAAATAATCTACATTTTTTCACTTGAGGAAAATGTGTCCCCCTTTATGCTCCGTTAGTGTTTACAATAGAGCGCCCAAGTCCTGACGTCATTCGCTCATCCCCTGGTTTCATTGTTTCAAGGGGTTTGCGGACGTTTCTCTCTATGGAGAATAACATTGGGTCTTAAAATCGTCTCATATAAGAATTGTGGTCAAAAATTAAACTGTCTCCCTCGGCGATATTGTCCGGGAGGTGTCCCTGTAACGTTTACGACAGTCAGTCAAATTTGTTTCAAATTTCTTCTATTTTTGAATACGTATACTGTATGTATATTTGTATGTGCCTTTTATTTTTTTAAGATACTCTGGGGGGGAGGGAGGGGTAAAAAAAAGTTAAAGAAAAATGTGTATGCTATTTTTGACTCATGTGACTTGAAAAATTAATAAAGAAACTTTGATAAAAAAAAGAATTGTTTCAAGCGAAAATGTAACTAATTCGGCAGCAGTAACATTAGCGTTTTCTCGCAGTCAGAGATTCTTCATATCATAATATATGAGTGAAACCGCCAGAATGATGTGTTTATTTTTCAAACACAGTTCTTATGAGACGATCTAAGATCCCCCTATGGGGATTATAATACAAATAAAAAAGTACACAAACCCGGGGACTTAGCGCCCTCTAGCAATATTGATGTCAGACTTTGGTGCTCTATTGCTACAACTGTAGAACTGGCCTTACTGTGCTGGTAAACAACAAAAAGAGAGACGAGAGAGTAAAGGAGAACAATTTCTACCTCTTCTAATTATGTGTTCTTTAACTTGGGCTTTTAATGTGGCTACATTTATCTAGAGGTTGACACAGCGGAACAGTAGAGGACAATCGGACTCTATTCCTATTTCCTAATTATAGTTCTCTTGTCTCTGTGGCCACTGTTTGTGGCTAACATAGCCTAGCAATGTAGCACGTCTAGTAGGAGTGATCTCCGGGGCGCCTATGATCCTCCAAACCAAACTCCAGAAACAGGACCCCGTGTCCTCCTGGGCCACACAAGGAGCCATGGCTCACCCAGTGACCCTGGGCAAGCCTGGGGAACACGGTAATTGGACCTGAGGGAGAACAAACAGACAGGGATTGCCCAAGAGCGAGCGACACACACGCACGCACACTATACATTCAGTATATTTTGTGCTTTCAGTCTAAAAGCCCTAAGGCTGGAGAGCTGAGTGTTAGGCTATAATCCTCTGTGTAGCAATTCGGACATGTTTGGACATCATTGGGGTCAAGTGTCAAGCTGTGGAAATACACCATTTAACCCCTGGGAAGTAGAAACCATGCGTCTGACTGCAGAATCCGTTGCAGCAAAGAAAACAAAACAGGAACATACAGAAAGGAACCCATCAACAAGCAACTGCCATCTATATGCATCACTGCTTCACTGAACAACCCCCCCCCCCCCTGCGCGTGCGCACACACACAGCCTTCCCAGCCACCTGTGTGTGTGTGTGTGTGTGTGTGTGTGTGTGTGTGTGTGTGTGTGTGTGTGTGTGTGTGTGTGTGTGTGTGTGTGTGTGTGTAGAGTCATGAGCATATGGATGCGTGGTTGGTTTGCTTCACCTGGTTGCAATTAAGATGATATTCTTCGAAAATGGAGGTAAAAACAACATAACTGTGTGGCACAGATGGAGAGGCTGCATTGGGGGGTGAGAGCTGGTATTACAAAACAACAAGTAATAACACAAAATTATCAAATATAGAGTACCGTAGACACATGGGCAGTCGGCCACTAATGCCAAGGTAAGGTTAAGGGAAGAGGCAGAAAGGAACAAATAAGATAATTTATACTTTGATGTACAACTGTGTTGCTCAACAAAAATACTAATTTAAATTATTAATGGGTTATTTGTGGGTGAGCGCCAGCCGCCAGGGTCGTGCAAAGGAGGTATAAATTAGGCTTAAAGAGCTCAAAGAGAGATTGGGGGTAAAAAGGGCCGAGGGCCCGTAAGAGTGGTCTTTTAATACGAAAGAGGAAGAGGCGATTGGTTAAATGTTAGCAGGCCCTTTGCCCCCCGACGAAGATAATTATGTGGTCTCTCTTTTTACAGCCGAGACAAATGAGAGTGAGTGTGTGTGTGTGTGCACGGAAGAACGTGGGAAGAAAGTGGACAGAAAGTATATGGGGGAAAGAGACAGGCAGATACAGTGGGGAGAGAAAACCACATTAAGCTGCGAGACATGCCTTGTCAGGACATCAGCCGTTTACCGTCCTCTGAGCGCCACGGTGATTTATCTTCAGAGGAATACGTTTCCCCCGAAACATCAAATGATTGTTGGGGCGCAACGGTAACAACATTGAACTTGTAGCGCTGAATGAAATCATGCCAAGAAACATGAAAAAGATCCTCAACAGGTAGTATGTTTTTTCACAAGTCGTGTTTCCAGAAAGACAAAAAAAGAAATGATACGCAAATGTTGCGAGAATTTCTGCAATGTCTTTTGTGAGTGTTGGAGATCCCATTCTCTGGCATAATGGTAGGACAGAGTGTTAGCACAGAGCGGCAGAGAAACAAACAGAAAGAGTCTAGTGCAAAACTATGTAATAAAACTGTAGTCACTCTATAATTCATTGGCTTTGGAGAGCAGCTAGTCTTCCTCTGCTCCACACACACGGAAACACAGACACGCTTTCTTCAACTTTAATGCG
This sequence comes from Electrona antarctica, assembly GCF_951216825.1. Lineage (NCBI taxonomy): Eukaryota > Metazoa > Chordata > Actinopteri > Myctophiformes > Myctophidae > Electrona > Electrona antarctica. Next base: position 7,213,694 of record NC_136794.1, on the reverse strand, counting down.
ACTATGGCTGACAATAACCACATTACTGCAATACCATGGCCATCTTTTGATGCCTATTGGGGAGTTGAGCTCATTACCCTCACCAATAAAGTTTCCAGTATCACTAAACTGTTACTCTTTCCAAGTTGTTTGCCTTCCACGATGTTGCCATCTGGAGTCTGGACTTTACCAGCCATGAGTGTGTTCAAAATGTAGTTATTTCCAACATAGCAGCTTGAACAGAATGGTCCATGATGGCACAGAGAGGCTCCTGTCAGCCTTTACAAAAGGTCACCGTGAAACGAATGCAGTAAAACGAAAGCATGAGGACATTGTTGGCCTACACCTAATCCGATTTTAAGAACGGCACCAATTTATTTAATTTTTTCGCACTGCCAGTAAGATAAAGTACCTCCACATTTGTTTCTCCATATATTTTTGAAATATTTCATTTTTGAATATGGTTGGAATTGGACTGAAACCTTGCCCAAATTTGGAACACAACATAGACTGACATCACGGCTGGCCAGTGGTCACGTGGAAGTCCAAAATACAAATCCACATTGGAGCCTATGTCAGTCCCATGTACAGTAGATCCCAAGATAATCACCGTCTTCAACAATAAATCAAAACAAGTCTAAATGAGAGGGCAAGGTTAAATTCGAATTGCATTCTTAAAAATATTATGCCTTGGTCGAAAATGATATCTGCATTGCTAAAATGGCTTATATGTGCCTTTATCCAAACTAAAGTGATTTACAATATGCTTTACATTCACCCACTAACGTAGCCCTTTGGGCAATGGGCCTACTCGGGAACGATGCAAGTTGGGAATGCATTGCATGCCCCACGCGGTCGGTTATGCAATACCCGTTGGCTGAATATCTCCGTCTGTGTCCCTATTATGCCCATACAGTATTATGGAGATTTCTGTATGTGTCCGTCTGTATAGAGTTCCATGTCGGTCCAGGTCAGTCTATGAAGTCCTATTGATGACTTCAGGGTACTCCCTAAATGGGAATTTGTGCATTTATTTATCAATATTTTTTTTAGATGAACAAACTATCCACTCGCATCACTCCCTGGGGTCCTCACTAAGTTTGAACTTGATCGGTCAGGTCGTCCGAGACTCAGAGATTTTGTCAATTTATAGATAGATGACAGCAGAGGAACCCATGCAAGGCACCAATCCGCTCATTGGCAGTTAAACGGTTCAATGTTTTGCTCAAAGGCAACATTAACCCAGGGGGAGAAATGTATCGAACTGGGAAACTTTGAAGGCCACATAACCACCTGAGACACTGTGCTCAACCCTTGCTCAACCTGAATAAAAGTCTAAAATATTTACTTAACACATTTTGGGCGGGAACCCCTTTTGGTGTTAGCTTTATGTTATGCTTTAGCTATTGAAAAATAGCAGATCTACAAGCTCATAGCGCGCCACCGAGTGGCGCGCTACGAGCTTGTAGGTCTGCTATTTTTGAAAAATCGAAGAACGACATAGAAACATAGCTTTTTCAGAAAACTGTCAGGATGTAGAAGACGTCTGATCTCAGGTCAAAATGGGTTAACGGTATCTAAATTAGCAGTGGTGGTTGTTAATCGTCTAACCCATTTTAATTCAATGGGAAACTAAATGCTATGCAAAAATAACCACAGCACAGTTGCTTGCTGAATCCTAACCTGCCCTCCCCGAGATCTCCTTTGTATCTACAGTACAAGCACCGCCAGTGGTGAAACAACTGAACTCCAGCCACTATTCCAGCCACTAAGTGCTTAGCAAGCCCCTTGTGGGAATACGCCACTGCCACTTCTCGCTGGAAATTGTTCGATTCACTTAACCCATTCTGACCTGAGATCAGATTCTAAAAATGTCTTCTACATCCTGACAGTTTTCTGAAAAAGCTATGTTTCTATGTCAGTCGTTCATCGATTTTTCAAAAATAGCAGACCTACAAGCTCGTAGCGCGCCACTCGGTGGCGCGCTATGAGCTTGTAGATCTGCTATTTTTCAATAGCTAAAGCATAACATAATGCTAACACCAAAAGGGATTCCCGTTCAGAATGGGTTAAATAAGCCCTGCTGAAGGACTGGAGTGGTGAGGACATGTTATGAATTAATCCCTCAAAGTCAGCCAGAAAAATGACTTAAATAAACCAGTCATTTCTGTAGAGAACCTCTGGCTTTCGCTTTGAAAAACTAGAGTAGCAGACAAATACACATAGGCTTATCTTACAAATTATGCCCTCTTTAAGCCTGACAGGCCATCTGCTGTATAGAGCACCGAAGGCTGACGTCAATATCGGTAGAGGGCGCTAAGTCCTCGGGTTCATGTACTTTTTATTTGCATTGTAATTCCCATAGGGGGATTTTAGATAGCTTCATATAAGAACTGTGTTTGAAAAATAAACAAATCACCCAGGCCGTTTCACTCATATGGATATGAAGAATCAACTGACAGAGAAAACGCTAATGTTACTGCTGCTGAATTAGTTAAATTTTTGCTAGAAACAGACTGTATCATATATGACTATCGTAAACAATACAGAGCCACCTCCCTGATAATATCGCCGAGACAGTTTGTTTATTTACTTATATGAGACAATTTTAAGTGGACCCAATGTTATTCTCCATAGAGAAAAACTTCCATGAACCAGGGGATGAGCGAGTGACGTCAGGACTTCGGCGCTCTATTGGTTGGTTTGGCATGTTGTCACAATACAGCTATAAAAAAAATACAAGGCAATAAAGATAACAAACAAAGCCCATAGTGGCGGGATTGCTGAGATAACTTTTGTATTTCTGCTTGCTATGACAAGGGAGAAAACGGCACACATCCTCTCAAATAAACCACAAGCCAAATGGTTTGTTCCTCATAAAATATTTAGATATAAAGAGTGGAGGTGCTATTCTACTTTAATATTCATCTTTCAGAACTTCAAGTTTGTGGGATATTGTGCAACAAAACACTGTCCTGAAGAGAAAGTTACTAAAATGACGAGGAAACCCCGTGCAGCTGGGGTTTACCATTGGGCGCCTGTTTGCGCTTCCGCATTTTGGACACCAAATTTGGTGTCACCCAGCCCCCCATACACATAGTCACTTAACCCTTAGACAGATTACTACTGGAAAACACGTGGAGTTTTGCATTAGTCTTTTCTGCCCTGTACGTGATTTTCCGTAGTTCTCTTTTTTTATTAATACCAATATATTAATTCGGTCCGCACCTCTGTATATAGTATTGAGCATAAATATCAACTACATTTCCCAGAATTCCCGTGTCACGTGACACACGTGTATGCTTTCCTATTGGAAACTGACGCCCAGCCCCCAGTGAACAGGGGGGTTGGTTGACTCCTCCGAGGTGGGCACTGGAGGAAGAGTTTTTCAGCCAGGTTTGCAGTCGCCGCAAAAAAAACAATCTGAAAAATGATCCATCCGTGTCCAGTGGCATTCTCCAGTCCCAGACCGTTGGCCGGGCTGCAACATCCACCCTCGCGGATTACACGTGTGCAATGTTTTTTCTTCTCCCCACCGGAGTTACCACCAAGGCTGATGCCTTCGCTAAAAGGTAATTTTATTGTATTCGAAAATGCCCTAATATGACATGTCTAGTAAGACGATCCCTATATTTGGCCCGAGCCGACCTAGTGCTGATATCAGATAGATGTGGTAGAACCATATATGGATAGATCTAACTGGTTTAGTCATCGTGACATGCATAGTCGGAGAATATATAACAAGGGTCGGTACTATAGGTGATCGACGTAGCTAACAAAAACATCTGATCAAATGAATGTATTGTACTGTGTCTTTGTGGGCCGAATCGTGGCATCGTGGCATACAAATAGATGTTTGTATAATTAGTATCACGATAAAATAATATGGCGACGTTAGAATGACACCACCAATGAGTGATCGCGTGTAATGTAGCTGCCCAGCGTATATCCAGCACCATCACGTCACCACATTCCACTGGCTGTTGGCTAGTAGTAGTTGCTAACAAACACTGCACAAATGGTACTGGCTATTGGCCGGGCCACAAGCCCGGGCAATAGCCAGTACCAATGTTGCTGGATGATTGCGACGCAATGGTGCTGGATATACCCTGGGCAGCTAGCTACATTACCACCGATCACTCATTGGTGTTTCATTCTAACGTTGCCATATTATTTTATCGTGATACTACTTATACAAGCATCTATTTGTATTTGTCATGCCACGACTCGGCCCACAAAGACACTGCACAATAAAATCATTGATCGCCAGCAGCCGGGTAAAACGCCATGTAATAGTAGCGTGCACTGACTACAGCTAAAATGTTTATTTCTTTTTATATATTTAGAACTGGCATCAGATGAGGAGGAGGAGGAGGAGGAGGATGAAGAGTCAAGACTGCGATGGCGTTCTCCGACACTGAACCGGATTCATTCATTCATTCATTTCAGGGGGGGCAGTTTTTGGGTGTTTTTTTTATTTAGCCTACTCACACATAACCTGACTCCGCCAGATGGGGCAGCAGAGAGTACACTGGGTTCCCCCCTCCTGCTCCCATCTGGGAACTCTCAGGCAGACTTGATGCCCGGCCACAAAACGGCCTGGCCAATCAGCAGCAGCTAGAAGCGAAGTTGCTCACAAAACGGCCTGGCCAATCAGCAGCAGCTAGTAGAAGCTAGAAGCTGCTGCTAGAAGTTGCTAGAAGCTGCTGCTGATTGGCCAGGCCGTTTTGTGGCCGGGCATCAAGTCTGCCTGAGAGTTCCCAGATGGGAGCAGGAGGGGGGAACACAGTGTACACTCTGCTGCCCCATATGGCGGAGTCAGGTTAACTCACACACACACACCGTCAAGGACTGGGTTTGGGGACATTTGGGAGGAGTAGCTCTGATCCATAGCTCTAAATGCGCATTTAGAGCTATGGATCAGAGCTAGGGGAGGAGTAACTGTTTTGTATGTAGGCCTATTTATTTTCTGTAATATTTATCATTTTATTATGTTAGTAGTCGTAAAAAATAAAAGACGCTTTTACAATGAGTTAGACCTGTCATGACTATTTTGTTCACTATTGTGAGGTTTATTGTATATGACTAAGCAAGTTTCAACTGTGATTTACTCTGTAACGGTAGATGGTAATAACTCAATTTCTTTTTTATAATACAGTATACATTCAAGTCTATATTTTGATACATATCATGGGCACCAAGTCATATCAAAACAATGTCCTTGGATGTGTTTTTTATCAAAACTGTGTTTCTTCATAACAGGTTTTTGAGATACATGCATGAATAGACAAGGTACTGGTAAGACTATGTAAACATGGTATATATCAAAATGTGCGTTAGAATGTCTAATTTTACCCCAAAAAAGAATTGAGTTTATATGATGTTCCAATTTCAGAGCTATGGGGACTTTTAGCTGGATAGGTCAGATTGATCATGACTGACCATGCTATTTATAGATGGCAAAATATCTACAGTGGTACATGTGAGAAACTTTTTATTTTATTTTAATTGAACTAGACAACTCACCCTTTAAAATGAGATATTGCATGGCTATGTATGCCCAGCAGAAAAAAAGTTATTTAGAAAATAAAACTTCAACCGGGCATAACTTTTTTTGGTTGTCCTAGAAACAGAAACAGTGTAAATGCAGGCTCTTTTAAATGGCTTCCAACACAAGAACTAAACATTTTATCAACTCAGTTCATTTTTTTCCTGGAAGCAGACAAGTCAAGCTTTCTCTGAAGGTCTTTCGTTGTCACACATTCACAACAGAGAATTTTCAATAAATCATTCAAAAACGCCATTCTGGCCATAGAGAAGTCTACCTACTATATAGAAATCCTTGAAACGCTCAAAGAGTTAAGGAAGTGGTTGCACCACTTAATAAAAATGCAAGAACTTCTCCGCCCATTCACATCGAGTCTACCAAAGTAGACAGGACAAAATGTTTTTTAAGGTAAAGCACACCAATGCAACTCAACCGGGTCGGTTAATGGTAAATCACAGCAATGCACTTGCATTGGCGTGCTTTACCTTAAAAAACGTTTTGTCCCGGCCCTTTGGTGTGGTTTGGGCTTCAAAGTCAACAAAATGAACACTGCAGCTGTCATCATAAAATGGTGGAAAGGAAGGAAGTCATAGGGTTGTGAAGATAAGAGACTTGACGAACTGAAAATACAGTGAGGAGCTCATTTGCAAACAAGATCACCGACCGAGACCAGTAGAGCGGAAAACCAAAGCAGAGTTGTCCGTATGAAATGGAAATATGACGTTCGAGTTCAACTTCAGTCCCTTAAATGCACAGAAGCTTCCTCTCTTCCTCAAAGGCCTTGCTACAAGCTTCACGCTGCTTCAGCCTCAGGGGGCACCAGGGTTATTACGGTCTAGAATTTCAGACAGACTTCTGTAATTATACTGTTGGCATATGAGTTCACTAAAGGTTTCCACTGGACCTCACATCACAGTCCTTGCCGTGGAAACACGGCACCGATGTTAAGAATAGCTTGTAGACTGAATGGGTGGCTAGCTAAGTGCAAAGTCACAGGTTTCTGACAACAGAGTATTAACTTTATCATGGGACTGGGGCAGAGTTTGAACGCAATGTTGTAGTCTTCGTGAGAATACACTTTATTCTTCATTTCATGTCTGCCTCCTCCTGCTAGTGCTACTCCTGTGGTTTTGTTTCTCAGGGAGAAGGGATGGTGCAGGAAAGGGAAAATGAAGTCAAAAGGTTGATGACTGGATAGGATAGGATGGGGGAGCTGAAGAGAGATGCGGAAAGGCCCCATCTCTGTGAGGGATGGATGGATTAGCTCTCCTCCTTACTTCTCTCCCCCTGTGGGCAGGGGTTAAACCCTTCCCACGTTGCTCTGCCTGAACCTAATCCTGCCATGGATGGCTCCACTGGTAACATTGTGTCATAATGCAAACCCTCCTCGGCTCTCTCCCACTCCTCACTACTCACTTTCCTTTCCTTCCTCCTCCGACTGTGACCCACATTCTCTGCTCTGGTGGCTACACATACAGATGTGTGTGTGTGTGTGTGTGTGTGTGTGTGTGTGTGTGTGTGTGTGTGTGTGTGTGTGTTCTCTATAAGTCAGATGACTTCATGTGATGCTTCATCCGTGCAAAGAATCTAGCTAATAATACTACATCCGCTGAAAACATCTGCATGTATGTACTGTACATAGACATGCAGAGGCTGTACAAGAGCCAGCCCCCCAGACTGTTGTGTTATTTTAAAATAATTTGTATTAGTATAGTATTATTATGCCATTATTAGGACTGGCAATAAAACATATTGGAATCAATTCACATTTAGTTAACCCATTCTGGGCGGGAACCCCTTTTGGTGTTTTAAGCATTATTGCACCATTGAAAAATAGCAGATCTACAAGCTCATAGGAGCTTGTAGATCTGCTATTTTTAAAAAATCGTGAAAATGTGGCACAAATCTTTGAATATACTGTATATTCTTTCACAGCAAACTCAAATCTTTGCTTCTGGGGGGTCCCTGAAACAACATATTTTCAGATCGGGGTAGGTGGCCAATTACATATATTTTTTGCGGTCCTTGATATGACATATTGAGCACCACTGACTGATATAGAAACTTAGGTATTTCAGAAAACTGTCAGTATTTAGAAGACATTTTTGTACATTTCGATGTCAGGCCTAAATGGGTTAAAAACAAAAAGGCTGATTCAGACTCTTGTCCACACCAGTGGCGTTTCCAGGAATTACATTTTGGGCAGGCAAGATGTGTTAATTGTCGTCTCCCCGCGCACAATCGTAGCACTAAAGGTTTTCAAAGAGATATACGGTACCTGCCAGACGAGTAGGATACAAATGCTGAAAGGCATGCAAATGGGACATTAAGGGCTCTACCGCAACGGCCAATAAGCTGTCCACTAATAGTTCTCAGGTCTTGTTTTTGTCCTCTCTTTCTCATTGTATGGATTTTGGCCAGGCAGAAATGGATTTGGACAATAAGGCGTCTCGCCTTATTGTAGAGACGCCTCTGGTCCACACCCAGCAGTAATCACAATGAGAGAAAAGAAAATCCAATAAAAAGAACCATCGACCAAGCATTCACACGGTTCAATTATTAGTTGTGCTATAAATACACATTCAAATGAATAACGTGTTTTGGTTTCAGATCACGCAGACAGAAGTACAGCCAAAAAAATAAATCATCAAATGAGGTAAACATGAATTTTAAGGGCCCCTGCATAAATAAAAGGATGAATAAATAAGTAACCAACTAAATGAATAAATTAATATTAAATTAAAATGCGCCCACATGCACGCTCTCTCAGAACCAGGCAGCATTTTCGAGTCACCCGTGAGGATATTCATGGCTATCCCGATAATGGGAATTTATCACGATATAAAATTAACTTGACTGTTTTTAATCGCAATAAAAAGATCAAATCTTACATCCTCGTCTGGCCATTCTTACCACTTATACCTAGCATGTGGAGCAGAGGGGATACTTAAGCAATATTACACGAGAGGGTGTGGTTTAACGTGATTATTGCCACGACAGTGATGCGGTCAGGAACGAGACGTAGTCGAGTTCCGCAAGCATCACTGAAGTGGCAATAACCACGTTAAACCACACCCTCGAGTGTAATATTGCAATTATACAACAGTTACCCTTAAAACTAAGAAAATCGCTGAAAAAAACTAGCTAGCCTAGCCACCGAGTTTGCCGCGCTCTGGGAAAACAGAGCAGCTGAATTCTTTGTTTTGATTAGGTGTGGAGTGGTGCTCATTTGAACCACGGCTAGAAGGCTGTTTCAACAAATCAGATTGCTTCCGCGAAACGACCTGTTGTATAATGAGATTTACAGAATAGACACACAACTCATTTCAGCCATCCAACCGCCTGCCAATCAAACACTACTATAGAGCGAACCTTGCAGAGCCATGGGTGCTGCATGCACATTGCACGCTGAACATAGCTGGGCCTGAACATGGCTCAGCAATTAAACCCACACACACGGGTATAATTAGAGAATGTACTCATTAAGTCCTTCCTTTGCGGAAAATATACAGCAGTTCAGTATGTACTGTACATGAGGACGGAAATGGAATATGTTACTCGGGGAAATAATTTCTCTGACTCTATAAACCCACTCTCTAAGGTTATAAGTCATAACTTAAGTGACGCAGCCTAAATGTACAAAAGTATCAACGCGGTGGGCAGAGGGTCATCTAAAATTAGTATGCTTGGTCTTTGCAGAAGTGAATATGATCAAAGAGCAACAAAGTATGTCTTTTACAAGTCTTTCATCATGACACCACCTTGCTCTCTTGGTGTAAGATTAGGATAAGAGACAATAGTTATTTCATGGTCAGGTACCAGACTAAAATATGTCATTAAAGATAAAATGTCGTTGTCGATGCAAATTAGGTTTGTCGCGTCCCCAGCTATCCTTCTCTAACCTCGGAATGATTCTATCAGCTTGGCAAAAAAAAAAAGAGCATACCGGCACTTATAAGCTCATTTTAATTTCAGTGACTACACCCCAATATTGCCAATAACAGCCAAAAGTCACAGGGGAGCGGAAGACTATCTCACGCGCACACCTGTGTCCTGTCACCTTCCATCTGTTCCATGCGCTTCACACCTGATCCATAGCGTGGGGCGGAGACGGCTGGCGACAAAGCTACATGGTCTGGAATGCTTTGCAAGTGTGCACGCACAGTCCCTCTGCCAGTATTGTTCACGATAATCCCCCTCGTCAAGCCAAAATAGTGAGTTGCCACCTGGTAGGTACCACATATGACACACACACACAGTCACACACACACAGTCACACACACACACCTGGAACGTCACCACAGCACCAAATTAGCCCCAACTCCTCCCATCAGAACAACATGTTAAGTATTCGGAGACCCTGTAATTATGACTGTGGTGGACATGTTCATTGAAATTGCCAGCAACCAAGCTAAACCTAGAGCGAAAAAGAGAGACACAGTCAGAGAGAGTAGTAGACGAGAGAAAGTAAGAGAAGGCTATAAGGGAAAACACAACTAGAGATAATAATCCATATATCTAGGACACAAAACCTAGAGAGGGACAGTATTGTTGTTGGTTGTTTTTACTTCATTCCGTCTGTGTAACACTGGTGGTGACCTTAAGTCTGCGTCTGAGAGTAGAATCAGTCTGCCCGGGGCACAAACCAGTGAAAATAGAAGATCTACAAGCTCACAACGCGTCGTCGTTTCGCGTTTCGTGTTGCAATCTTGTGGATCTGCTAAATAGCAGATACTTGTGTATCCACAAGTAGTCACTACAAGTACTACTTCTTAAGAGTTTTTTGATTTTTCATTTTTTTATGTAAAACTATTTTATTATTTTATTTTATTCATGAAATACTCTTTTTGGAATTGTATTTAATTGACGAAAAGTTTTGGTTTCAACCTTTTGAAATATATTTTTTTTATTTAGGAAACAAAAAAAAAGGGATGTGTGTTTTGGAAACATTGCTCTACGATATGTAAAAAGCCTCAGATGTAGAGCTGAGGACGAATCATTCATTAATCAAGCAACGTTGCAGAAACGTTAGGCTTTTGCTTTGAGAGCAAACAGAGAACACCTCCTACACTTTTATTTTAGAGGTGTTAAAGAAAAAGAAAAAGCTTGAAAAAGCAATTTCCCCATGGAACACCTGCAGGCCTAATTATGCCGTGGACCATAGTAGTCTCGTGAAAACAGTGGGATGCACTTCACCACTTTTCAACATCTCTTCATATAATTGGTCCTCACTAATGTTCATGATAAAACACCACCATTTTTTCCTACTCAGTCTGTGTCTCATAGGAGGGCTGTGGGCAGTTCGGACACCCGTCCACCAGTGACATCATCATTAGGCAGATTTTTTTTTAAACAAGATTTGTTTTAAAATATATATAGATTGTATATTGTATTATCGTGAGAACGATAGCTTCAACTTTTGCATTGCAACTTTTCAGGAAAAGAAAGCCTGCCGTTTCTATTAGCTTGGATTCACCATCGATGATGTCACTGGTGGACGGGTTTCTGAACTGCCCACAGCCTTCCTATGAGACACAGACTGAGTAGGAAATAATTGTGGTATTTTATCATGAACATTAGTTAGGACCAATTATAGGAAGAGAAGTTGAAAAGTGGTGAAGTGGTCCTTTAAGTGTTACCAAAGCACTAATCTTAACCTAACACAACAGTGGTCCCCAAGTTGATTTAGACAGGGTGGTTGTCCTCGTTCACAATCAGTTGAAAACCCCTGCTAATGAGTATCTATTTGTACAGTCTCCACGTCTCTCCAGCTGTTTAGTAAACAGACAATCACACTTGTGTGAAGTGAGCGGTGGCTTTTATTTTATCACGACGATGATGTATAATAATGTCATCATAAATCAGCCAATCAAAGTCATCGATTCCATGACGGACGAACGGACGGACGGACGAAAGCGTGCACGCACACACAAACACAGTCACACACACACACACACACAAAGGAGCGGACCGAGTGGCTGCACCACTCAAAAATGCATTTTCAGGTTGGTATACCAATTTGATCCAATCGGGAGACCCGGGCCATAACCCCATTTTACTTATTGGGGGGGGGAACCCGATTCATGCACCTGGACCTGGTCACACAGGATACAGATTAAACAAGTGAATTGGAAATTGGAAGTGATGACACAAAGAAATGAGCAGACAAAAAGCAGAACTGAAACACTATAAATTTGAAGCTGATAAATGGGTACTCTATCCTGATTCATTGGCTCAAGAGCTGGAGAGACAGGGAGACCCCTGTTACTGAACGAACACTCTATACAGCAATGATTACTATCAGAATAGTGCTTTAACCTTTTACCTGTCTCAGTGCCACAGGACGCCTTTGGACTTTTTTTCTTTTTCTTTTTTTTAATCCATATTTTGAAAATTGCTCTAATCTGGTGTGCAGGTGATGACATGCACATGACATGCACAATAGAATTACATTTTCTTTCTTTATTTTTAATGGGCTTCGGTGGCAACCTCAATGTCACGGCTCCAACAAGCTTTAAAGGGAGCAGATTGAAAACGGCCATTAAAATCGCCGATGTTCGTGTAAAATGAAACTAAATGGATGCTCTCAAGAGTTAAATTATTGTTAAACATCTGCATTACTTAATTTACAAGAAGTCTACACAATTAGAGAATGTAAAGTAATAGTTATTTTGATCAATGTTTGCCTGTTATCTCTCCTAATGGTACCAACATCAATACAGCATGGAATTGTGGACAAAATCTTATCCAACGATAACTAAATATTATTTTGTTTTGGGAGAGGCTAAATATCATCAAATGGTGGTCCGTGGCTCAAATACTGAATAAATAATTGGCCTTGATATGAAAAAAGGTTGAAAACCACTGCATTGTGCGGAAATAAAGCAAATAAAATAGAGAAGTTATCAAGTGTCATTTTATCAACCGGCCCCTGGCTCCTTGCCAATTTTGTAATGTGGCCCACAGGTTCGGCTATTTGAGTATCCCTGAGTGAAAATCGAATCCTTAATTGAACAGCATACTAAAACTGTTTGCCAAGCTCTAAATTGAATGGCAATAACATCTAATGTGAGACCTAACCCTCCTGGGACAGGACAGGACAGGAGACACCAAAGTTGAAACAAACTCAGTCGGGAATCGTGGAATTGACATGACCTTCAAAGCACCACGTATATTCTGATAAATAACACAGGGCAGCAGTTGTTAATGGCAGCCTCGGCAGCACACAGAGCTTGCTTGAATAGGATGCCAACAGCAAGGTCCTGTGAAGGAAATGCTGAATTATTACATCTCCTATTATGGCCCATAAATACAGCTGGAAGTACTGACACCACCAGTGGGGCCGTACTTGACGTGAGGAAGTGAATGGAGTCCACTTAGAGGACAGTTTGTCATCCACTCCCTTCCTCGGAGGTTCTTTGGAGACAGTGATTGGATGAGTGCATGTACAGACAAACTTCAAAGACAACTGCAGTGACCTCAGTCCTGTAGTTTTCGGACTACAAACAAATGCTTGTCAAATGTAGAAATGTATGCTGCCTAAATGTCACTTTGGTTATTATTTGTGTGTAGCACAAGAAATGCGGAAAAGTCTTAAAACGGCAATCTGGTGCTTTAACCCATTCTGACCTGAGATCAGATTCTAAAAATGTCTTCTACATCCTGACAGTTTTCTGGAAAAGCTATGTTTCTATGTCGTTCTTCGATTTTTCAAAAATAGCAGACCTACAAGCTCGTAGCGCGCCACTTGGTGGCGCGCTATGAGCTTGTAGATCTGCTATTTTTAGCTAAAAAAAAGCTTTTAGCTAAAGCATAACATAATGCTAACATAAGATAATGCTAACACCAAAAGGGAAATATGTATTTCACGTACTGTATCACATTTCAGCAGTAGCGGCTAGAGCTACCTAGTAAAGTGTGGGGTGTGGGGGGTTAAGTTGCCCTTTTAAGATTTAAGACACAGTGACACCAAATTACATCATTGACATTTGGTACAGGATCTACATTTCTCAGAGAGCAGGGAGACCACCTTCACATACTGCAGATGTGCAGATTTTATTTTACATCTACCATACCTATTTCAAATAATTTTGTGGATTGCAGCTTTAAGGTGCCACAAAGAAGCAGGGGATTGAAGGCAACTGCATGACCTTTAAGAGGAAACTAAAAATACAAACAGTCATTACTAACATACTAACATGTGTGCCAAAATACCTAAACCTAACCCATTTTATTTTTGGGGAGAAACCTGATTCATGTAGAATGTGTCATGCACCTTGTCAAAACATGATAATCTAAATGGGATAAAGCCGTCTTTTGCCTACCCAGAGAGCAAAACGTAAGCTCTTGATTGTCAGATGGCTTAACCTCCCTGTGATCTGTCTAAGCTATGGACAGTGACACCTATACTACTCCTAAAGCTTGAAATCAGCCAACATGACAGACTATACCTAAACACTGAACCTCTTAAACATCTCATATGCCGGTCAAACACCAAACATAAGGAGCGCAAGTGCAATAAGTCAGCACAACGACATCCTCCTGGAGTGTCTTAAGTGACATTCTCAGGAAGTTTATAACCTAAACCTGGTGTAGCACTAGCAGGCTAATTACCTCTGACTTCCATGTGTTTCGCATGCCGCGTTCCGTCCTCTGCTGTGCCCGCAGACACAGCCAGGAGTGAGGAGCACAGCTGGTCTTGATGACTCCAGTGCTGCTCTTGAAGGCTGAGCTCATATAACTGCTGCTCTGCTCTGTCTGAAATTACACCTTCACCTTCCCAAGGCAGAGTGCCCTGCCCCATGCAATCATTCACTGCTTTCTATACGTCCATACCCAAGCGGATACAATGAAATTCTAGCTCCGACCAACAGTAAATGTAAGTCCGCCTTTTAAAATGATTAAAAGAAAGCTGAACATGATAAGGTAACCATGAACCCTACAATCTCTCAAAGAGGCAGTGGGTGGGTGATGCTTTAGAAGTGCTGCTACGGAATGCAACCATTATGTCACATGATGTGTCTTCACAGAACACAAACGCAGTATGCCTCTAGTCTATACACAGTAGTCTAACTGGGGTCATTGTGGCAGGGCTAGGGGATGTGATTGTGAAGAGATATTACATAGGATTGTGCACATATAACGATGCAGCCCTCACAACCACCACACACACACACATGTGTAGACATTCTACACAGCCAGACAGAGTAGGCTGGATTCACTCTAATAAAACTACAGGTGCAGAGACGCATTAGTGCCAGTCCGAGTGTGGCAGATGTGCAATGTGAGCCCTCCTGCTTTTAAAAGTAAAGTGGGCAAAGGATCATTTTCTTATATAGGAGCCACACAGTGGAACGACCCCGAAACCAATCTGAGGTCTTTTAACAGCAGACAAAAGGCATGTCTATTGTAAAAGGTTCCCCTATAGACTGTCATTAATATAGGATAGATAAGGGAGCACGTGCTTTGTTATGTATTGTACTGTATATGTTGCCGTCATGCGTTTTGTATTGTAATGTATTTTTGAGTGGTGCCCAACCGCTCCAATGACTGGCTACGTGTGTATTGTCGTCAACGACCATCAGCTGGTCACAGACACACAACCTCCCCTCTGCAGTGCTCTAACTCAGTGGTTTTCAACCCTTTTCATATCAAGGCCCATTATTTATTCTGCATTTGAGCCACGGACCACCATTTGATGACATTTGGCCTCTCAGACCCAAAACTTATATAAAATATTTTGTTATCGTTCAAGATTTTGTCCACAATTCCATGCTGTATTAATTATTTTTAGGAGAGATAACAACGTTGATCAAAATAACAATTCATTATTCTACTAATTCTTGTAAATGAAGTAATGCAGATGTTTAGCAATAATTTAACTCTTGAGAGCGTACAATTTCATTTAATTTCACGCTCTCAAGAGTTAAAGATCTATAAGGGTCCATTTGGTTACCAACTCTCCATCATTCAGCTGGGGACCACCTGGAACCCCCTCAAGGACCACTGGTGGTCCCCGGACCACTGGTTGAAAACCACTGCTCTAACTGAAAGTGACTGGAGTCAGTATCATTTCTATCCAAAAGCACTTGAATATATGATGGAATATGATTAAGGATAAGGATTATGGCAAGCTCACATTTCATATCACAGACACCATAATTCACTAGAAAAAAAAAGAAAAAGAAAACAGACCCCCTGGCTATATGCCGCGGACCCCACTGTGAGAACCATATGTTATTCCTGGGTTCACCCAGGAGTCAGCCCAGCTTCTTATCCAGACATCAGTCATGTCAAAACTTGACTATTGTAACTGCCTCCTTACTGACCGGCATTCGCACCAAAATGCAGCAGCTCGGCTAGTTTTCAACTAGCAAAAATTCTCACGTCACTCCCCTTCTCTCGAGTCGAGTCGTGACAAATCATGACAACACACACAATATTTTGGACCAAACAAATAATTAGATAGAAGAAAAACAACAAAAAAAGTGTTGTAACCTGCCCTTTTTTTCTACTTTTTAATTCTTTGTTTGGCCCGAAAATTTTTGTTTGTTGTCATGATTTGTCACGACAAGAGATGGCTTTGTAAACGTCTTTAAATAAATACGTTTTGAAATGTCTATGGGAAAAATGCATTGTGATTCATTTCCTGGGCCTGGCGTCGTCATGAAAGGGGGCGGAACTGCGACGCTCTATTGGCTCCCGGTCGCTGCCCGCACAGAGTACAAAACTCTGATGCTGGCATTAACCAAAGGTATGGCACCCGCATATCTTACAAGTCTGATCGGACCCTACAAACCCTCCCGTACGCCCAGATCAGCCGAGGCAGGGAAGCTGGAAGTACCTTTGCTAAAAACGCTGGGACAACGCTCCACACGTCCCAAACTCTTCTCCCTTCTGGCTCCAAAACTATATGGAATGCACTTCCCATTGCAATCAGAACTGCAGAGTGCAGACTCACTCCCAATCTTGCGCCGTAGTCTGAAAACCCACCACTTCAAATTCCATTTTAGCCCATAACACTTGCCGTAGTACTTGCCCTAGCATCGACCACCTACTACAGGCATATACATAGGCTAAACTTACGTAACTTAAATAGCACTTTTTTCCACTGTTAGGTTCTTAAGCTTAGGCTTCATGATGCCTAATATTTTTTATGCATTTGATGTATTACCATGTTTTTGGTTTTTGCTTACTGTAAATCGCTCCGGATTAAGAGCGTCTGCTAAATGCTTAAATTGTAAATTGTTAAGAGTATGAACAGCTGCTAAACTGCTGGGTGGGTGACCTAAAGTGGCACTGTCGAGCAGCCTTAAACCAAACCAGCCCAAACCACACCAAAGGGTCAGGTTGGGACAAAACCGCTTTTTAAACGGTAAAACACACCAATGCAACTCATTGAGTGGCTTAAAGGGCCATTCACACTGAACTGCAGCCAGCCAGCGGTGTTGAGCAGCCTGCACCGCTCCGTTCACACAGGTGTGATTTTTTAAACTTATGAATCTGTTAACTGTGAGAGGACCTCAATGGAAATAAGTCTCAGGACGTCCTTGTGCAATCCTCAAAATGTTGTACCAATGTGGTTTTAATACTTTTCAAATAAATAAAATCATAAAATAGTATGAAATATACATTTAATATAGCCTACTATAAGCATATCTGCATAATATGTCATAATATGCCCAAGAATATTATTCAAATACAATCATTTTCCAAAAATAGAGAACATTCTCCACACGGCCGCACTCAAACATAAAGAAAGACACATGCAATGCAGAAGAAGAGCATAAGGTACCATGTTTTAGGTAGGCCTACTGTCATGTCATTGTGTCAGTTCCTGTGTCAGTTCCTGTCCTCCTATAACCCACTCCTCTTGAAGGTTTAAGTTATTATTTTAACATGACTTTTTCTTTATGTCATGATAATGCTACTGTTCCATCTCCTTAGGAAAAAAAGTTCTCGTCAAGGTTGCACTTTTTAAAATGGTCTTCCTCAAATTGCGTGGTGAAGATTAGGATTGCAAGTGTTTAATCAACTTGCTTCCCTAATATGGTGATTTCAATATCATATGTCTCCAGAAATAGAGTCGATTGCAGTATCAAAAGTAACGGCGTATGAATGTATAGATTCATAGTGTAACAGTGAATTCATTTTACGCAGCAATATTAAACTTACAAAACAACAAATAACTTTCTGGCTTCAAGAATCGCCACAAATCATCGTTTGATAACAGAACACCACTGACCACCAGTGAGTGAGTGACCACCAATTTATTATAATATCTCACACACACACACACACACACACACACACACTCTTGCTGGCTGTGATTTAGGCACATTATGAGGCTGTATAGCATGGGATTTGGGTAAGATGTGAATGGAAAAAATGACGATAACTGGGACCGTCTGTACATAGTTTCCTAGACTGTAGAAATTATAGCTTCCCTCCTGTCCCATGCAGTGATCATGCGCTGTTGACTAAAGTCATTGTATACAGTAGGTAACCTATTAGAAAGCACAGATTTCCAAGATATAGGCTGCAAGCAACGGCCTTGAAAGTGGTCTTCTAGCTTTGACCATAGATGATACAATATTGCTAATTCAAATGTGTTAAACTGCATGTCGGCATTATTAATTGCTCGTCTGTTTCACTAATCAGCAATTAAATTACTTATTTACTGGCTGCCTTTTCCAATTTCCACCAATATAACTGATGGCTTTGAACCCCATACCGCCGCAGCGAGATGCATGGCCAAATCGAAATTGATCGGACAATACAATATAACCCGTCCTTAATAATCAAAATAATCTTGAAGTAATATTATTTCGGTTAACGTCTTGTTTGTATTAATATTATTACAAACTATAATTAATTTCAACACGTATGGAGAAAATAAATACATCGTTGTGGCACTCATCATCATCATCCCCTTTGCTCCTAATATGTCCTGGACACTGTTCTGTTCGCACAAAGCAAAGCGCCCTGCTGAAGCGTGAGGTTCAGATGCAGATCTGCTTGGGGAAAATCCTGCAGAAGGCGAACAACGCCTTACCTAAAAGATGTCCCCGTCTCCATCGCACGCTATTCGGTAGTCCATGGTCATCTCTCTCTCTTTAGTCTTCTCCTCGTTGCAGAAACGGCGTGCGAGTCGCACGCCTCCGGTTTTCAATTCAAAGCGCACACCATTCAGTAGCACCGTCTCTGTGTTGTCTGTCTGTCACATTGTTGCTGCTAGCCGTTTCTCCTTGCATCCACATCTGAGATGAAGGGGCGGAGCAAAGAGGGCTTTCTTCTTGCTCGTGAGAAACCCGGCCGAGGTGACAGTCAAAGTCAAGACAAAGTAGATAGGCTTACTTACACTTTGAAAAACTCCTGCTGCAAATAAATGGATAGCAATGACACCTACATCAATACAAGTGTGTTTAATTGAGATTGACTTGATGATCTTTTGCTTTACTAAAGTCATTATGATCAGGTTGTAGGACTTACTGAGGTTTTTTGATTGATTGAAATATTTATTAACAGTTTGCAGAATTACAGTACATTTCCAGCACAACTCAATACAAAGACTGTTAACTGTGAGTGGACGACCCAATAAAGCATTACACTTGTTTACAAGAGGGTCCACCTTGTTAAATTCATCAAAACATTTAGAGACGTACAAATAGACACTTCTATATAGCCAAAGAACAGAACAAGAATTCATCATAAAGGAGGTAAAAAGGGAAAAGAAACATATACAGTGAGGGGGAAAAGGGGTGGGGGGGGATTCCGAATTTACGGGGGCCAGTTTCGAATTGCAGCCGTCCGTATAGGTGCCCTTTGAGAGCGGTTTTGAAGGAGTCAAGGGATTTGCATGTCTTAATGACTGTTGGTAGGGCGTTCCACATTTTGGTGGCATAGGAGCGAAAATAATTTAGTCCCTTGTTTGTGCCGAATCTGTGTTGTACATGGTTTGTTGCACTCCCTCTGGTGTTGTGGGTGTGGACTTTGTTAACATTAAGGAAGTATTTAGACATGTACATGGGTATCTTGGTGGTGTATCGAATCTTGTAGACCAGACCCATTGCAAGATGCTGTACTCTGTCGTCGACCCTAAGCCATTCCAGCCTGTCAAAGTGGGCAGGGGTGAGGTGGGTTCGGGGGGTGAGACCAAGTAGGAGCCTGACCAGTTTGTTTTGGGAAGTCTGGCGCCTTGTTTTAAGGGCCTTTGAGGTGCTGTGGTACCAAGAGGTGCATGCATAGTCGAAGAAACCTTGTACGAGGGCTCCTGTTAGGGTCTTCAAGGTGTTTTTGTTGACCAGTGAGGAGATCCTGTAAAGGAATCTTGTTCTTTGGTTGACTTTTTTTATTACGTTGGTGGTCATTTTATCACCGGAAAGATTAGCCTCCAGGATGGAATCTAGGTAAACATATTGTGACTGACTGACTGTAGGTCGCAATATGAAAACCTGCATCTGGTGTCTGTCACGCCTCATGACACACTCCATATATGGCTAGGGCGGCCTTAGGAATCTGGAGGCCCGCTTCAAGACCAAATATGAGGCCCCCAAATACCTATGACATAATTATTAGTAAAGGGGAGACACTTTAAAGAAGCTTTGAATCCAAATGAATGTCATGAAACCTTTGAAGTTACAATGGGTTTGTATAGGAAGGGGGCGGTGCAGGTACATGAATATCATATAATTACTGAATGAAGCAACTTAAAAACTGTCTGGGGTGTTCATATAATATCCCTTTAAATACCCTGCCGTGTTTTAAGGTCATATGTATCTCAGAAGGGCATATAACCACTGTGGTGCATTGATTTCTGTTTCTGAGTCTGTGAAATCTATTGAGTGGACTGACATATATCCAACTAGGATATACGTAGTGTGCTTGAAACTACTATGGCATAGTTTACAGTGAAGCTATATAGGGCCTACTGTACAGTATGTTTACTGTGCGTGCGTGCGTGCGTGCGTGCGTGCTTGCGTGCGTGCGTGCGTGTGTGACTGTGTGTGAGAGTGAGTGAGTGAGTGAGTGAGTGAGTGAGTGAGTGAGTGTGTGTGTGTGTGTGTGTGTGTGTGTGTGTGTGTGTGTGACTGTGTGTGACTGTGTGTGAGAGTGAGTGAGTGAGTGAGTGAGTGAGTGAGTGAGTGAGTGAGTGAGTGAGTGAGGGAGGGAGGGGAGGGTTAGATAGTATGTGTTAGCCCTATTTGTCTAAGCTCACTATAATGTACAAAATGTTTAGCCTCTGCTCTGCCTCCAGCATGAGATTCTGTGCTGTGCTGTACAGTGATCCGTCAATGCAATGAGGACTGTGTGTTTGCGCGCTGCTCTCTTAATTGCCTCATCAGTAAATGTCAAACGTTCAAATGGCTCTGCCGTCCAGATTTATTTATTCATTTGTGCTTCATCAAGCACTGCTGCTTCATGGTGCAATCACAGTTACACCGGCGAATATGCCCATGAATAATAAATCACAGCACAAAGAGAGCAAGCTACCTGTCTATGGAATATACGACCACTCGGAAATCTACTCTTATTATATTTAGCAATGTAACGTGAACGCTAACCCCTGCAATTCTGAAGGATACTCATATAGGCTAGTCAGCACACAGGTATACACAGTCACAGACACGCAGACACACTGTTAAGAAGGTCAACACGGATGCTCAGAATCTATTGTGTTAGTAGTAGTATAGTTTACTTCCAAACAATCTGACCAATGCATGCATTGCTCACCCACTGAGACACTCACAGCGCTGTTGGTGGCAGCAGATGACTCACACAGTCACACTCGGTCACCAGTGGACCTTTGTCACTCAGCATGTCGGCACTGAATTCACTGCCTCGCGGATGACTGAAAGTCGGTGAGTGTGCGTGGGCTGGGGATATCCACTGGCTAATGTGTTATGACTTTTGCACTGAAATGGCTCCTTCAGTCCCCCCCCCCCCCCCCTAGTACTGCCTCCTTTCCGATCAGCAGCCGTGCGTGCTGGTCTGGACACCTGAAACAGGTGCTTATCATCTCATCCCAGTTATGCCAGAGTCTATGTACAGCACAGAGTAGTGTCCGTCAGCAACATTTCATAATACCACTGTCTTTGGTCTAGGCTTGGATTACAGTGTGATGAGAGAGAAAGAGCACGTTTGAATGAGAAAACTGTGCTTCATGTGCCGTGCATCTGTGCTGATCAAGAGAGTATACTGTGCGTGTATAGCAATGTGAATTTCCTTATTTTTTTCCCATCCTTTGACTGATCATAACAGCTGCCACATACTGTATATGAACAGTACTGTATGTCATTCCTTTCTGTACCATCAAAAACCCTGCTATGTGACTTTTAAGTTAAAGGTATATTCAGTGATTTGACTTAATTCAAATATCACTTATTTTTTCTTTTTTTCTGGATAATCCTCCCTACTATAGAGTGTGCTGACCATATAAGGAGTTCCTCCCTGTCCCCAGTGAGCCCCTGGGGTCAAAAAACCCTAGTTTCAGTTTTGGTGGCAAAACCTTCATCCAATCAGGATGAGTGGGGCCTTCCTCCAATCATGATCGAGTGGGGGCGGGCCTTGGTGCACATGCTGTTGGCCTGTTGCACTTCCCCCCACTGTAGAGCATGCATGTGCACATTTTGTTACCGGGGCGGACTGGGTGGTTTTCCAAATCACCCAAATCACTGAATGCTCCTTTAAGTTAATTTTTTTTAATGGTTTTTTTTGCGGCTTTCGCCTTTTATTTTATATTTTTTATAGAGGGACAGACAGTAGGCTGACAGGAAATGGGGGAGAGAGATGGGGGCGTGACATGCAGTAAAGGCCGTTGGGATCGGGAGTCGAACCCGCGGCACACTGCCAGACTCGGACTACCGGCCAAGGTGCCTGGACCACTGAGCCACGGCCCAGGCTATGTGACTTTTGTATAGATTCAAATCATGAAGTCTCCATTCTCGTATAGTGGTTAAACTTATGTTGGTAAATGGTCCATTTATATAGCGCATTTATCCAAGGCGCTTTACATAGATTGTGCATTACGTTCACCCCATTCACGCACACATTCATACACTGATGGCAGCGGAAACCATGCAAGGCACCAACCAGCACATCAGGAGCAATTAGGGGTTCGGTGTCTTGTTCACTCCCAGTTTATTACACGCTGTGAATGTGATGCATTGACATGGCCCCTGCTGTTTTCTCTGTATTTACTTTCTTTGTTTTTTTTGTTTGTAGGTAGAATCTATCTCCTCTGTGACCTCTCTGCCAGCAAAACTAACATCACGTTTTCTGTCATCATAACCATCACGCTCCATCAAGGCTTATATTGATTGTGGTTAATCAAAAGAGCGCATTAAGCATTCTACCACAGTTCAAATGTTATCTGAACATCTGGTAATTTCTCTGAACAAACCCTGCAGTTTGTTGTTCCTGGCGTCTCTAATCGTGGTCATTAGAGTATGACGGTTTCCATAGAGATGGCGATTGTCTGAGGTCTTAAATGTCCCGCTCGTTTAGTCCCATCTGTTTGTCCTCGTTATACATGATTACATTTGATTATATGATTGATTATATGAGTTAACACATCATCTGTAAACCTCTGTAGTGCTTGGTTTAAGCTGATGAAATACCTGTTCAGGCTCAAGGTTTTAATGAGGGTTTGAGTGATGTCATGAAATTCTGGATCAATCGTGCTGTCGAGGCAAGCAGAGACACTTGAGTAATTCCAAGATAGTACGTATGTATTACACAAGCTTATTGGGAGAAGTACATGAAACACATGCAGGTCCAATGGTTAAGTAGCTCTTCGCCAAAAGCATAGATCAGACCACACCATACACATAGAAGAGGGGAGCTTGTGTAGATATAAGCTGTACTAAATAAATATCAGGGCTGCGTGAGGTGATAACACATTACACAATTAGGCTTATCTCCAGAAACACAGAATTGGAAACCTATAATATAGGTTTCCAATTCTGTGTTTCTGGAGATAAGCCTAATTGTGTAATATATTAGTAATATATTAGTAAACTATGCAGTATTATCGCTATATGGGGGGGAAAGAGAAGTAGACCATTCTTTCTTTTGAGGTGGCCAGAATAAATGTGTCTACTAAGTGTGCTCTAACTAACATATATTTGCAAGAGTCGATGTGAATCTTTGTCTTATATGGAGAGGTATAAAGCTCATGAACCCCAGGCATTCCTATTAGGCTTCGTACACACCTACACAACAAATGTTCTGTCCGTGTGTGATGTCTGATTGCAATTTGATTGCTGCTCCAATTCATTTTCAATGGGAGTCACATGGTTTGACCAAACATTTTTGTTTGATGAGGGGGGAGCAATCAGCAATCAGCGATCAAACACAAATGTTTGATCAAACCATGAACCAGGATGCAACTGATAACACATTCATGAGCTTTTAGACTTGTCCTTGTGATGGCTGTGTGATTGCAAACAGAGTGCAAGCCTTCCCCGTTTGTTTCATTACAGTCATGCAATGCAATTCTTACAACATGTCTGTAAATCAGCCCCTTGCATGCTCTTTTCTCTTTCCCACACGGCAAGGTAAATCAACTGACGTTGCGTTTTATTAATTGTGAAAAATGTGTGAAAAATGTGTGAATATTTGCAAGAGTCGATGTGAATCTTTGTCTTATATGGTGGATTTGAACATTACCATGTTTTTCAGCACAGGTAAAGCTCATGAACCGCGGGCATTCCTATTAGGATGCAACTGATAACACATTCATGAGCTTTTAGACTTGTCCTTGTGATGGCTGTGTGATTGCAAACAGAGTGCAAGCCTTCCCCGTTTGTTTCATTACAGTCATGCAATGCAATTCTTACAACATGTCTGTAAATCAGCCCCTTGCATGCTCTTTTCTCTTTCCCATGCACACGGCAAGGTAAATCAACTGACGTTGCGTTTTATTAATTGTGAAAAATGTGTGATAGGGTTTCCTGGCAGTACTGCATATACTGTTGTATACTGTGTAGACACCACTTTGACACCATACTGTGTGCAAATGAAGTATGCAGTGTGGTGTGAATAAGCTGTTGTCCCATGTCAAATGTACTGTAAGTACTACTAAAAGAACCCCAGTCACACTTCTAGAGAATTCCTGATGGAGGCCATCATTTCTCTCTCACCCAGTTGGCTGCCGTTTCCTCCTTGATGTCATGTTTTCACGCTCTGGATTCTGTCACTTTGCTGGTGTCTTCACACCAACGGTGTGGACCTCCTGAGGTTCCCCCCAACTTTCTTGACATGGCTGCCTGTCACTTAATTTCTGGGACACGCATCCCCCAAATCCCTCTATATACTAGAGTGACAGTCAATATTGCGAACTGCATTTGTGACTTTTGTTTTGTCCCAAAACACACTCTCAGTCTCCTCCCTTCCCTGTTTCAGTTTCTTTTTTTATCCCTTTCATATCCTCATTAAATAATAACATGGTTCCCTGTACACCCTCACCCCCCAACCCCCCCTCTCCCTCTCTCTCTCTCTCTCTCTCTCTCTCTCAAAATTCAATTCAAAGGGCTTTATTAACATGAGAAAACATATGTTAACATTGCCAAAGCAAAAGTGGAACAATACAATCCAAACAAAAAAATAATGTATGTACAATTGAAAAGGAATTGAAATGATGTCTCCCTCCCTCTCTCTCTCTCTCTCTCTCTCACTCTCTCTCTCACGCACGCACGCACGGACGTGCGCACACACACACACACACACACACACACACACACACACACACACACACACACACACACACACAATCTTCCATTTTTCTCCTCTTTAAATGTACGTCAGTGTGCGACTGTGCGTTCACAATAGTTTCCATATAAGATTTCAGCTTGACATTAATTTCTGGAATGACTTGTTCTGTGTGCCCTTATCCCATGAGAAATATGTTAAATCTCTAGTTGTCCCTTTGATATCCTGCCCCCCTTGCGTCTCGCCGTCTTCTTGTACTTCAGTAATTATTATCTGACTGGCGTAAGCTAGATGTAATACCTTCAACAATTACACATTGTTTATAAGATAAGCCTTGTTGAGCTAAACTGAGATTATTATATGAGCCCCCCCCCCCAAATCTATCTATAAATGCACGTCTCTGTGCGTACGTATGTACGTACGTACGTGTGTACAGTACGCATGTCTGTAATCCACGTAACTCGGGAACCGTTAGCCCCACAGACTTCAAATTTGCCACACACGTTCCACACCACCACAGGGAGTGCAGCGCCCGGTGTCGAGTCCGTCGGATACACCGTTGTCCAGAACCAGCACAAAATTAAGCCTCTGTCCGGGCTCTGGCCAGGGCCCAAATTATATCTCCATATACTGTATGGAACTGGCCTGTTCTGACATCACATTGACACAAAAGCCTCTGCCCGTTCCAAGTATAGGCCAGTGCCCAACTGACACCTGATCACACCTGATCACCCCTAAGATCACCTCTTGAAACATATCTTAATTACGTCATCAACAGCCAATCAGGGACCACCATACCATGCATACCATACATACATACATACAGTACATATACCACTTTTGGTCCAGCCGACCACAATACGTGCGCGCTCTGCTTGCACAAGTAATAACTGGGTGGAGGGGCATGCATTTCCAACTCGCATCGTTCCAAGTAGGTCAGTGCCCGACGGGCACCGCTTTACTCCATTATAATGTGAGAGCGGGGGTGGGGGGGGGGGGGGGGGGATGGAGGAGAGGGGTGTAGATAGCCTGGCTAATAAGCCAGACTCAAATCACACTGTCGTGTGGTATTTGAGTCTGGAGATGCTGTGTATGGCTCTTGTTTCCCGGGGGGGGCGGGTTCAAACATTTTCTCTTTGACGCAATTGGTCAGAGCTACTGTCAGTCAAAGGTCTCAAGCATTGAACGTCACTGTACCAAAGCCCGCCCATATTGCATACCGTGTCCCGATTGGCCACACCAGTTCTCTGGTGTAGGAAATGGGCGTACAATTGAGCCTCTCCAGACCGTATTCCAGCCGATAGGCAATTTTTTTTTGCCAACGGCTGATTCGGTCTGGCTTATTAGCCAGGCTACCGCTTTACTCCATTATAATGTGAAAGCCATGGCGGGGGTGGGGGGGGGGGGGGGGGGGGGGGGGGGTGTAGAGGCTGCAAGAGGCACTACTACTGCAGGGGTTCTCAACCCGTGGGTCGCGACCCCTCGGGGGGTCGCCAAATTATTTTAGGGGGTCCCCAAATTATTTTCAAAAAAAAAAAAAAAAAAAAGATTTTTTTTTTTTTTTTCACGATTTTTCAAAAATAGCAGACCTACAAGTTCATAGCGCGCCACTCGGTGGCGCGCTATGAGCTTGTAGATCTGCTATTTTTAAATAGCTAAATTATAACAATGCTTAAAACACCAAAAGGGGTTCCCGCCCAAAATGGTTTAAGGTTATTGTAGCAGTTATATTGGGGGTCGGGAGGGGGCGGGGCGGGGGTCCCGAGACGTTGCCAAAGCATTTTCGGGGGTCCCCGGCCAAAAACGTTGAGAACCCCTGTACTACTGTATACCTCAGTTATTTCTACAGAACAACCACTGTACACAGTTCATGTATACAGTAAGCTTGGTGGTGGTCAGTGAAAACATACAGGAGCTTAACTGGTGTTACGCTACTCAGAGCCCATATACTGTACGTTCATATATGTTTTCCTCCTTCTCCTTACTGTACTTACTGGCGGAGACAAGCATGGGAGGTGGTGGGGGGGCTTTAACCCGTTTAGGCCTGACGTCGAAATTTATCAAAATGTCTTCTAAATCATGACAATTTTCTGAAAAACCTCATGTTTGATCTATTCTCAGTGGTTCTCAAACATTTTCATGTCAATGACCCCCAGAATTATATGTCGTTCGCCGCAGACCCCCCATCTGAAAATATGTTTAACTCAAAGATTTGAGTTAAAGAATATATATTCAAAGATTTGCACTATATTTTCACGATTTTTCAAAAATAGCAGATCTACAAGAAAATAGCAGATCTACAAGCTCATAGCGCGGCACTAGCTTGTAGACCTGCTATTTTTCAATAGCTAAAGTATAACCAAAATGCTTGGGGTTCCCGCCCAAAATGGGTTAAAAGCAAGTCCATCCCCAGGCAGGCAGCTATAGAGCTCTAGCCTGGTGCTCTGTTAGCAGCATTGGCGTGTATTCGCCTGGCACTAGCTTGGAACTAGGTTGTTGCTATGGTGATAGAACACTTGATGGACAGGTCTGTGTATGATCGTTGGCCCTCGGTGAGCCCTGCCTCCCTCCTCGCCCGGCGTCCCGTTTCGATGCCAAAAAATTAGCATTTCTGCCTCTCTCCAACTGAAATACATTCATGTGTGTCTATACATATACACACACACACAATAAGACTACACAAACTGTATGTACACAAAGCCACATAGCTATACTGTACATACCGTGCATACATACATACACACACGCACGCATGCACGCACGCACGCACACGCACCGGGAAACGCAAACACACACGCAAACACACAAAAGTTCCATGTGCAAATGTATATAAATATTATACGTCCTATACTGTGGTGCTCTGCCATGACAAAAACACAGCATGTCATGCACGTCTGTTCTGCTCCGCAGATAGTGGTGGATCACATGTCCTGTATCTGTGGAAATGAAACGATTGCACACGGACAAAGTTTTCATGCAAGGCAGAAGACATGTGTTTCCTCCATATGGACTCACATGCCGACACAGTTGATTATATGCACATGCATATAGCATAAGTGACAAACTTATGTGAGCATAAAATCGCATGCATTATTAATGTGGTTGCCCCGTGGTTGCAACAGACTATAGTACTTTGTTGTTAATTATTTCTATAGAACAACCACAAAAGTTTATCATGCTACACCACCCACAGTTTTGGTGGCACACATTGGAGTCAAATCAACTGGCTTCATCGGGAATTGTGTGCTTCCATTTTGCTAAGCGATATGTTGTATAGTTTAAACTTTAATTTATATACATTCATTAGTGAATAAATTCCTCCCTTTCACTTGAATGTGAAAATGTGAAATCTAGATTTCACGTATTTTTCTCTCGGAAACCGTAAGGCCTACCGTTACTTACAACCCTTGATTTTACGTCATTCTGAATTTGCTTCAAAACACACTTTTTGCTTCTCCTCCTGCAGATTTTGTCCAAATCTCACAAAATTGGTACACTTGATCTCTGGACCCATGCATGTGATACAAATATATATCCATCCAATTTTGATAGTTCATACCATTTGTCCGTAATTGACTTCCAAAGTTAGTGGCAGGGGCCTATTTTGCAAAAGAATGCCACAACACAAATCATGAACAAAACATCAAATCAACCACAATCCCTCACACAGGGTTGTGACCTCACCCAACGAAGCACCAAAAGCATTTCCACTTTGACTATAGGAGGCGCCACAAATGTGCAGAATGTAACCGTTTGATGCAAATACATGTTTGCATCAATCCCCTCCAAATTAAAAACACCTGATCTCAGGAATGATGTGACAATGTTAATTGGCTTGCAACGTTAGTGGGAGGGGCCTATTTCTTAAAACACCATATATATCTCAGATGCAGGAGCCGATAAGCACCAAATTCGAATTGCCCGCTCCGACGCCGTTCCACGGGCCGCGGCGGACGATAAACCATAACTCACGTTGGTTCCCCCGACGTGAGTCTTTCTAGTTATGCTGCTGCATGAAGTTGTAATTTATGTACAGTTTAATAAGCTATCTTTATTGAACAAGGCCTAATTTAAGCCTATAAACTCATATACTCTGTAGTAGGAAAGTGTCTGCAAGCTACCGTTGTGTGCTCGAGTATTTAATTAAGGTTTAGTCTACTAATCTTGCACCCGGTGCACCTTTTCATATGAGATGCTATCAGTGGATTAGTGGCGTAGGCAGTGTGAACAGGAGCAGGTAAATCTGCACTGCATTCAAAGTGGCAGAAGTGTCTACTAGCACTTTATGTAGAGACATGATGAGAGTGTTAAAAAGGATTGGCATCAAAAACTGTCGCACCCAATTTAGTTAGGCCTGGCGTCGAAATAAAAAACAAGTCTTCTGAAAGAATATATATTCAAAGATTTGTGCCGCATTTTCACGATTTTTCAAAAATAGCAGACCTACAAGCACGTAGCGTGCCACTCGGTGGCACGCTATGAGCTTGTAGATCTGCTATTTTTCAATAGCTAAAAGTATAACATAATGCTTAGTTAAAACACCAAAAGGGGTTCCCGTCCAGAATGGGTTAAACTTCTCAGTATGATGGGTGCCTCTTCCTTTTTTTAAAGGTATACTTTTAATTAATGTGCTTATTTGATCCCACTTGAAAACATTTTCTGTTGCGTGCAATGTATTAATCTTGTAAATACCCACTGAGACACACGCGCAGACACACCTGTACACTGTATGTGCGCTTTTTACCCCCTTCTTGTCCGCAATTGAGTCATTATGCCAATTAATTCCTCACAACACACATTTCTATACACTGACACCACGCTAGACAGGAACGCCCAAAAACGTCACATCCGGGGTAAGAATTTACCCCGGAATTTTCTATGGCTGCCAATGCAACTTGGTCCAATCCTTAAACACATACGGACAAACATCTATGCCGATGCTATCTAATGGAGATCAGCTGGCATGGCATTGCAAATACGTTTGATAATCGCTACTCTGCTCAATATTGTTTTGAAAATGCCGCAAATTGCATTGCAGTGAACGAGCGAAAATCACAACTTCCCCTGTTTGTCACAGTTTGAGGCGCTGTTTACGTGCCGTGGTGTCAGTGTATGTTGCTGCCGTTATATCCTACTGAGGCCAAACACCAATCAAGCAAATGTTTGGTTGTTTTTTTGTTTTTTTGGGCCACCACAATGCTTTTCCAATGGGAGTCACATGGTTTGATCAAACATTTGTGTTTGATGAGGGGGGGAGGGGCAGAACACCACCAGCAATCAGCAATCGAACACAAATGTTTGATCAAACCATGTGACTCCCATTGGAAAAGCATTGTGGTGCCCCAAAAAAACAAAAAAACGACCAAACATTGCTTGATTGGTGTTTGGTACGTGTGAATGAGGCCTGAGGCTTCGTACACACATAAAGAACAACTGTGCTGTGCTCTGCCTGTGTTTCATGGCCGCCCCAATGCTTTTCCAATGGAAGTCACGTGGTTTGACCAAACACTTGTGTTTGATTGCCCCCCTCCCCCGCATCAAACAAAAATGTTTGGTCAAACATGTGACTTCCATTGGAAAAGCATTGAGGCGGCCATCAAACACAGGCAGAGCACAGAACATTCGTCCTTTATGTGTGTACGAAGCCTTACTCACCTACCAGTGAGGAGCCCAAAGAGACTTCGTCCTTCTCCTCCTCCCACCCAAAACTCCTTTCTGAGTGGTGCCAACCCAGCCTGTATAGGACTTACATTCAATGACGATAATATCACCCTCCATGGGACAAACCCACAACCTCCGTGGTGGTGGGCAGGCACTATAGCAACTGCACCAACGAGCGCCATTGCCTCTTTTTTTGTTTCACTGATTATCACAGGGCTCTGAGGATGGTTAGTCGGATCAAACCACCTTCCGGTTGGTAGCAGCAAGGCTACTATAAGGGCCAGAGGAGCTTTTAGACCAGCGGACCCCAAACCTTTTTGGCCGTGCACCCCCTAGTTACCTCCTGACCTGGCTGACGCACCCCCCCCAACGCTCAATCTTGTTGTATTTACCCGAAAATGATATATTTTTTCATATGATTATGGCAAATAATCACAGAACGGCACTGCACCGAGAGACATGCAGCTGCTGTATACTCCTGCAGCTGCTCTATACATCTCCTTACAACAGTGTTTTACCTGATTTTTTCGTTACACCATACACCATAAAACCGCCATTACCCTTTTCATGTCACGCACCCCCTAGAGGGCGTTCGCGCACCACAAGGGGTGCACGCACCACAGTTTGGAAACCCCTTGTTTTAGACTATTCTTCTAATCTACAGCGAGTATAGCGACACACGTTGTGATCTTGTAGATCGGCTATTTTCACTATACTTTCAAATGTTTTGTCAAGGTATGGGTTGAGCCTGACATTGAAGGCTCTGATTGTGCCATTCATCGTGCCTCTTTCATGCCTCTTCCCCTCTTATCAACACCTGCAGGCCGTAGACACAATATGCTTTGATTAGCTGTGCAAAACGTGGAGGCATCCACCCACGCATGAGACGAGAACTCATCCTTTTCCGTGGTTTATACGTATACTTGCCAGGTCCAAATTACATATTTAAGATAAAACACATCCAAGAAACTTCTGAAGCACAGTCACACATGCCTGAAGTCAAAGTATGTGTATCCATGGCACACAAAATGGAATATGTCTGTGCATTACGCTCATGTAGTGCATGGGTTAAGGAACACTTTTAGGCTTAGCTTCATTAAAATACAGCCTGCCCGGAATAACTTGACTGCGTTAGATAAAAGCCAAGGTGAAAAGGACCCTATCTAATCCAACTGAAAGACTTGGGCTGTGAGGATTTGCATGACAAAACAAATGTCGTGAAATGCTATTAGAATGAAGTGAATTGTCTCAGTTTTCTGAGAATAATTTCACAGCCTGCAACCATCAATATTTTTTCACATCCATTCTGGTTCCATTCTTTGTATAATTATGTCTGTTATGAAGCCTATTCGTGCAATAAATGAGCTCAATTTTCTTTTCCTCCATACATATATAGCTTTACAGAATCACTCAAGGGTACAGTGCCTTTGGTTAGAGGCTGGGGAGGAGAAACTCATCCACTATTTCATTTTGCAAACACACACATATTCCAAACACACAATGCGTATATAGAAACACACTGTGTCTCCACGTTTGCTACTAAAGCCACCATTGTTGCTTTATGACTGTGTGGTTAAGAACACCACTATGTAATTCACTTGCTCTCCGGTGGTTCATAATGATGGCTCCCTTTTTCCAAACTGCCTGGCCGCCCTTTCAGATATAATGAGGGAACATGGCAGTCAAACTAGAGGATGGAAATGGTAATGAGTAAGGCTTCCCGGTACTAAGAGGCAGCAGGACTGATTTAGCATAGCCGAATTAGAGAGGGGAAAACAGGAACAGACAAAAACACATTTAGATGGGTGCCTTATGGTGCCCTGGAGAAGGAAGTGTGTGTGTGTGTGTGTGTGTGTGTGTGTGTGTGTGTGCGTGTGTGTGCGTGTGCGTGTGCGTGCGCGTGCGTGCGTGCGTGCGTGCGTGCGTGCGTGCGTGCGTGCGTGCGTGCAGGTGGGTGGGTGGGTGGGCGTATGTGTGGAAGTGTGTGGGCGTGTGTGTGCATGTGTTTCTCTGTTGATCAATATGCTGCTCTGTTGTTGTTTTTATTGGGTCAGTGGACATGGTCACGACGAGGGGGAAACTTGTACTGACCGCTCAGCTGCCGTATCTACCCCTGGAGTAATACTGTATAGTGACTGACTAGTGCTGGACTGGCACCACGAGTGACCTCATTACTGAAGCCACTCAAACAAGCATGTCAAACAAGAAGGGAATTGCACCTCCACGGCGCCCCTCACTTTACTGTAACATATACTGTGTGTGTGTGTGTGTGTGTGTGTGTGTGCGTGCGTGCGTGCGTGCGTGCGTGCGTGCGTGCGTGCGCAGTATATGTTACAGTACAAGTGAGAAACCAGTAGGCCTACAAGTGAGAAAAACAGAACAGAGGCACCCATTTTTCCGGCGCAGGAGACAGTGGCCAGGTTGGGGACACTGTGAGTCCCCAACCCCCCCCCCCCCCCCCCCCCCCCCCCACCCCACCCCCGTCACAGTCCTGGCTCCTCATCAGTAATGAGACTCACCTGGGTTTTGTGGGGGTGGCACACAGCAGGGGAGGGACTTAATCTGAGGACTAATGGATACAAGTGATGAAACATGTGTGCAACTGACCTGATGAAGATCTGTTGAGATCGAAACGTTGCCTTCCTTAAAATAAAGTATTCCTTTGCCTAAAGAATGGTGTGCGGGCCCTACCTCCGAGTCCTTCCGTGATTGCTTTATTGGCCATAGCTGGGCCTGCACCCACTGTGGAGGTTGCGTGTAAATAGGTATGCTGTGAAGTATAGTCTACACTTTAAGACATTATGGAAGCTACACTCAAAAGTGCTACAGTATAGGTTCTGCTGACGGGCTTTTTAATGAGTTAAACTGTATTAAGATTCTTAGGGATTATCTATAAATCATTATTTTTAAGTATGATATAAATTATGTACTTAAAATAAGGGTCTACAATACATTGTTTAATTTCTGTTTTCTAAATTTGCTACTGTCTTCCATGCAGTGGGGGTTGTTGTGTTGGGGAGTATTTTTCTTTGCTAATAAATCGGATTCATGCATATTTTCAGTCCAACTAAAGATATCTTGTGACTCTATGGTAACGGATCCCCAGGGGTCACGAATTTGGATGAAAATAAATTAGTGTAGTGCTCCAGACTCCATTGGCACGGGAGGCTGTGCATCGGTTTGCTGAGTGGGAGACTGCAGGGGTTCGATAAAATAAAATAAAATAAAATAAAATAAAATAAAATAAAATAAAATAAAATAAAATAAAATAAAATAAAATAAAATAAAATAAAATAAAATAAAATAAAATAAAATAAAATAAAATAAAATAAAATAAAATAAAATCAAATCAAATCAAATCAAATCAAATCAAATCAAATCAAATCAAATCAAATCAAATAATAAACGTTGAGGGAACGTATTGAGGGAACATAGAGCTGAGGTAACATTGGCATGACCCCCCCCCCTGCGCACACACACCCACAAAGATATGAATCTCCCTGTTGGGGATCGGACATTTGTCAGCAGAAAGTGTCTGAAACTGCCGTATTATGCAGAAGTCTCTTTCTTACCCACACACACATTGCATGCAGCCACATAATTAACTTATCTTAACTTCAATCTAGCCAGTCAGTGTGACCTGTATACTAAACTAAATATTGTTTTTTAAATTGATTGATTGATTGATTGATTGATTGATTGATTGATTGATTTAAATTGATACTCAACTGTTATATATGCTTGGATATGCTTGCGGACTAACCACATCTGCAACTGAACAGAGCATTGAAGAATGCTTACACATTTGTGTTTCAACACACACACACACACACACACACACACACACACACACACACACAAACACACACGAACACACACACAATTCACTGGCGTTCCGCCAGTGAATTGTACTTAATCATCCACAGCAACTTGTTTGACACAAGGTTCACGCGCTCACATAACATATTGATCAACAAGAGAAACATAAATGATGGTTAACAGGAAAACAGTTTCCAGCTATGGCCTTCATTAGCACAGTGAACATCCTGAACATATTGCGCTTCTGAAGATGGGCATTATAAGATGTGGAGAGATCACAATTACCTCCATTTAATCCACTCTGCTGCCCACGTTCCAGTCTAATCGGTAGCCTATATAGTGTACCACTGAACTCAACCCACACACAAAAAATCTACCGTGTTAAATTCGCACAAAGTGCATATACTGTAGGCATATTATCTTGCTTTCAGGCTCTTTCAGATACAGCAACATACAGTACTCACTGACTGAAATGCATACTGCAAACTACATGCACCATATTATGAGTGCTGTAAATATTATATCCTATAGTGTCATTCCAGTCGATGGATGATTTCACAGACTCAGAAATAAATACTGATAGTTGTAAAATATATTGTGAGTAAAGATCACATTTTAAATGATACAAGGAACTCCCACGGGGAGCCGATGCAAAAACAGTGACTGGAATTCAAACAAGTGTTTATTTCATGGAGAGCTTTCTGGAGTCCACATACTGTAAGTGACAACTGGTACTTTCCATCTTACATTCGTCATTGGTAAAAAAAAAAAAGAATGACCCATCCAAAATGACGGAAGTGTGTCTCGAACTCATGCCGGAAGCCTGAGTCAACAGTTGCAGTTAAAGTAGTTGCTTATCTTGATACAACAGAGTTTGTCATTGCATGGTTGAAGAGGCAAGCAAGATGAATATATATAGATATCGTTTGTATATTCAGAATAATGTCAGCTAAGGATTAGGGCGGCCTTCTCAGAAAGTCATCCATTCACACATATTTTGCACCCTTTGAATGGAAATTGGCGCAACATGAATACAAAGTAGAGAAATACACAAAGCCGTTTTCTGCAGACTTTCTCTTTCAATTTTGTCATGCTGGAGCCATAGCTTGACTGTGACACCTGGCATCCTTGCCGCGACTATGACTTTGTGTTCAACACAGGATCATAGTGAAGCTTTGTTGTCACAAACACTAGATGAATCCCTATATTGAGCTCAAAATAAAAGTTGAATGAAGATATTAACATTCTTGTTCAACTCCTTGGCTGATGGTGGTTATAAGTGCAATGAAATGAAATGAGGAACCAAAGCAGAGATTTATACATCACTTTGAAGAAGTTAACGTTACATCAAAATAACTCCTCACCGAAATGAAATGGCCTTGAAATTAAACTACCGGTACTATAAGTTAGAGTAGACTACGTTGAAAAAGAAAAAAGCTACCATGCTGAACCATCAGGGATACTATTAGCGTCAGTGAGCCGAGTTATAGAAATCGATGATTGATCGCAACAGGAAAGTGTACTGCTTTCACTTCCCTTTCTCTGTCTAAATATGCCAGCTGTGCAGTTTTGGGCAGTGTGCTAAGCATGGGGGCTGATATTGCAATACCTCAGACCACATGCACAGAACCACACAGTTCCTCGGATTTCATTTCTCGGTTGTGCTTAATTTTGAGTATTTGAGTCAATAATGTCACATGTCTCTGTCTCTGGACATAAGAAGCTATATTCTGTAAGCAAATCCCCTTCTCAAAACTAATAAATATTTTTTTTCCTGTGGTATTGTGTTTTAGTCATGGAAAGCAAAAGCAGTGGACCAACTCATAATAATAATAATAATAATAATAATAATAATAATAATAATAATAATAATAATAATAATAATAATAATAATAATAATAATAATAATAATAATAATAATAATAATACGATATAGTCAATGGATACAATTATACTGAAGGATACTTAATTACCGGTAAATAATTAAACTGTAATGCAAGATACATACAGATATAAAAACTTGCATAAACCTCGCAAAAGGCCCAGTTCTGTTGCATTCCTACTTTTGACCGATCCCAATCTCAAACATGATACAATAACAGGATATCCTGCAATGTCATATCATTGCTGTCGGGTGGAAACCTCATGATTATGTCCAAAACTGTTACTTTTCAGGATTCGAGTAAAAAAAACAAATAGCACATCTACAGCTTGTCGATCTGCTATTTGATACTTTGATACTTTTGTGTGACACTGTATGATCAAGTAGGGCATAAAGTTATGGGAGAACACAAACGTTCAAATATGGAGATACAAGGTTTACAAAGGACGACTGTTACTGACCTTTATAATAACAGCAACTATCTTCTGGGACTCCGAGGGGGCTTTGCTGAGAAGAATAATTTGCTCAAAAAAGAGCTATACTGGTCGTATACTGGATGATAGTAATGAATGCTTCTGAATGCTCTGCTTCTGACATAGTTCTGCAGATTCAACGTGGGGCTCAGGTAATATAATGCAGTGAAACACATCACCGACTCATCTGTAGAAGTCATGACCTCACCCAACCACAGGTTGGATGAGGTCGCACACACATGCGCACACACATGCGCACACACATGCGCCTACTGTTTGTGCGCATGTGTGTGCGTGCGCGTGTCTGTGCGTGCGTGCATGTGTGTGCGTACATCCATGCATGAATTTCCTATACAATATACTTACTTCTGTCTGTCTCTCCCTTTGCATTTAAGTATGATATCTCTGCTGTCTGGAAGAAATCACCTAAAATATGTTTCAGGACATGAAAAAACGAAAAAAAACTAAAACATCCATCTCAAGTGGAGTTAGGAGGTTTTTGTGGAAGCGCTTTTTAATACTTTTCATTGGTTCAATGTTTGTTTAACCAACATACAGACGTAAAGGTTGTTGAATAGCACCGATTCATGAAAAAATAAATCATAAAAAATAAAATGGCTAAACGGGTGGAGTTAGCTGGTTTGGCAGATAGTTTGAGGATCCAATGGAGTTAGGAGGTTTTCACCCTTTAATACATTCCATTGGTTCAATATGTTTTTAACCAACATACAGACGTAAAGGGTGTTCATTGTTCAATAGCATTGATTTATAAAAAAAAAAAAAAAAACAAACATTAAAAGTGGAGTTAGGTGATTTTTTTTCCAGACATCAACGAATTATAATCTTTTATTATTGTTTGTACTGTACCAAGCAGTAAACACACAACATGTTTGATACAATGCTGATGTCTAACACTTGTCCTCGTTCACAGAGAGTTTTCTTTATTTTGTTTTTTTCCACCCACAAAGATATGAATCTCCCTGTTGGGGACCGGACATTTGTCAGCAGAAAGTGTCTGCAACTGCCGTATTATGCAGAAGGCTAGTGTGGTCTCTTTCTTACGCACACACACATTGCATGCAGCCACATAATTAACTTATCTTAACTGCAATCTAGCCAGTCAGTGTGACCTGTATACTAAACTAAACATTTTTTTTTAAATTGATTGATTGATTGATTGATTGATTTAAATTGATACTCAACTGTAATATATGCTTGGATATGCTTGCGGACTAACCACATCTGCAACTGAAGAGAGCATTGAAGAATGCTTACACATTTGTGTTTCAACACACACACACACACACACACACACACACACACACACACACACACACACACACACACACACACACACACACACACACACACACACACACACACACACACACACACACACACACACACACACACACACACACACACACACACCTCTGCACTAATGGCTTGCACTGCAGTCAATTGCCTGCCTCACAACATGCACGCAGCCTCATGCCGCATATGTGCAGAGGCTTGCATGTGCGCGTTTATGTGTGTCACTTCTGCCAACCAAAACACTATACTTTCCTCTTGGCCGTTTCCTGTTTGAGGTACTTCCTGTGTGTCTTCCTGGCCGTCTGGCGATCCAGTGACAGGGTTCATAAATCTGCCTCGACTTCAAAAACCCCGAAGGGAGCGGAGCGTCCAGTGTCAGTTGCCCCCAGGTCTCCGGGAGCAGATGGAGGAGGGGGGGGGGGGGGGAAACTGGCAGAGGGGGTGGTTGAAGTTGGAATATAAGCCCTGGGTATTGCAACCACGTTCCCGTGGGTTAGACAAAGAGCTGAATCGTGTGAAGTGTGAGGGGTCAGAGGAGAGAGATGTGGGGCAGAGACAAAGAGATGGGGAAAGAGAGGGAGGAGGGGGGGGGGGGGGGGGGTCAGAGCCCACAGACATGGTGACAACAAAAGGGTGAACGTTGGGGTGGTTTGAAGGGTTTAGTCAGTCAGGGTTGCGATGGGGGGCAGGAGGGTCGTAACACAGACTCATCCTGTGATGAAGCGCAACTACATATATAGCAGCATGCAGGCCTGTTTTCCCCCTATCTCGTGATACAAGGGAGGGGAGAGACCGTGCTCATGCAGGCATGAAAACAGATTCATATCATCCCAAAGAATAAAGGAATGTCATCTCAAGAGTTTAAAGTTTAAATACACTAAAAACCGTCAACAATAGAAGTCGACAGCTGCAGGGTACAGCAGCACTCGTGCTGAAACACGGAGGCGAACGGCAGACCAGCGAGAGGAAAAGGCTGTGACACTGACTGAAGGCAGATGGCTATGATGGATGGAGAGAGGGGGGAAAAAGCAGAGAATTTGGTGGCGTGTGGCCGTGCAGCCCGTGCCCCCATCTGAAAGGATGATAAATGGTTTCCATTTAAAGTGGGACACTGACTTCCTTCTGAATGACTTTCTCTATGGCTATCTATACTTCTGTCTCCATTGCTCGTGTACTTATATAGCCTCTTTCTTGTTCTCTATCAATTTGTCTTTTCTCTTCCATGTGTATTTCCATTTTTCAGCCCCAGGAGAACGCTTTTTTGGGGGGTCGTCTCTCAGTTTCTGTCTCATTCAGGGGACAAAAACGTTTGCTGTGGTCTGGGGATAGACGGAGCCCGGAGAGACGTCACCATCATGTGGAAACATCATGACGTACTGTATCTACAGTCAATCTCTCTCTCTCTCTCTCTCTCTCTCTCTCTCTCTCTCTCTTCCTCCTCCTTTAGACATATCTCTGTCTACTCTACACACATGTGCGGGCGCGCGAGCGTGCACACGCACACACACACACACAGTCACACAGTCACACAGTCACGCACGCACGCACGCACGCACGCACACACACACACACACACACACACACACACACACACACACACACACACACACACACACACACACACACACACACACACACACACACACACACACACACACACACACACACACACACACACACACACACACCTGTACGTATATTTGTATCTATAGGAAGTTATAGATCTATAGATAAAACTAGCAATCATTCAGCTGGGGACCCCCTGGCCCCCCCCCGCACGCACGCACGCACGCACGCACGCACGCACGCACGCACGCACGCACGCACGCACGCACGCACGCACACACGCACACACGCACACACGCACACACGCACACACACACACACACACACACACACACACACACACACACACACACACACACACACACACACACACACACACAAACTTTCATTTATTGCAATACTTATTTGCGCTACTAAATAAATTGGATTTTCTTTTTTTTTCATCCAGGCTCAGAGAACGGTCATGTGCAGCAGTTTGCAGTTCAGCAGAAAATTTGCAATGAGACCATGTCGGGCCATATGAAGACAAAAAAAACTCAAATCTTATTACACAAGCAACTGTATGCTGTGCCGCTATGCTACGGATTTTTGCACTGTATTCATCAGTTTTCTATTCACGATCAAAGTCAGGTATGGCGAAAGGACAAAAATGTAATTCCTCTAGGCAAACATTAATTTGCTATGCTCTGTCTTTTCACCAGTGACACGGTTTTGTAGACATAACATAGAGTACTGATAGTGTCCTTGATGCAATGGATTTCTGCCCATACTGCAGCTGAATCATAAGTCTGGAACAGCAATCAGTAAGAGAGTCAGGGAGAGGAGAGGAGGAGAGGAGAATTTAATGAAATGAAAGTAGACTCACACTCACAGGTAGGTTCGTACCTCCAATGCCTCCTCATATTATACTTTACTAGACCTGTACGTGCCCGTCGGCCACCGGCCTACTTGAGAACGATGCAACTTGGGAACCTAATAATTCCCGTTGTCATAGCCCCTGTTTTAACTATCTGTCTGTGTCCCTTTTGTGCCCATACTGTATATGGAGATCTCTGTATGTATCTGCCTGTCTGCCTGTGTGTGAAGAGGGCAAACTGATTGACTGTGACAAGTGTACTGGTTAAGTAATCAATTTGCAGTGTGGGGTTGCCATGACAATCAATTGGCTGAGGCAGAGGCTGGGAATTGCACAGGTGAGGGGACTGATTAGGCCCACTGAGCAGAGCCTTTTGTGGTGGTTCTGGAGAACCGTGGGTCCGACCGACTCGATACCGGGCACTGCACTCCCTGTGGGGGTGCGGAACGTGTGTGCCGATTTTGAAGTCGGTGGGGCAAACGGTTCTCGAGTTATGTGCATTACAACCGTACACACACGCACGCACGCACGCAGACACGTGGCGCATTTAAATGCTTTAAATGCTTGGTAGTGTAGTAGTCACTGGCCTCAGTTACATGCACAGAATGTATTCAGAATGAATGAATTCATTCCGAACAGAGATTCATACCCAACTGTTTACATGGAACCTGAATACAAGTACCGGTATTCCTATTCCTCAATTGTTTACATGACTTTGGACTATAGAGATGGCCAAGCCATAACCGTTATCCGTTAAGAAATGAATAACCGACAAACACTAACAGCTATTATCTGATAAAATAAAATATTTTTTTATTTTGAAGCGCAGTCCCTGCAACCACACACGACTCGGCTCCACCCAAAACAACCCAGAACTAAAAAACACAGCATCCATACACCCATACACTGCAATTGGCAATGGCACTAGTTCGCCGATGGGTTTGTAAATAGCGCATTTTATGGGGAAAGAAAACTGGTGTATTTGTATTTTTCTAATGGTTAAAATAGCGCATTTCTGCGCACATAAAATGTCTCCAAATGGCCATCCCTGCTTGGACATGGGCATAAAGCACTATAGTCTACTAAGGGCAGACATGTGTAAAATAATACATGTATTACAATACAACCTCCCAGTAGCATTCGGAATAAAGTGTTTATATGGTGATCTATACCGATTCAAACGGTATATACCACCCCTCCAGACCGGAATGAAAATTCATTCGGAATGGGATATTCTATTCCAATTGAGGTGTTTACATGAGCATTTTTGAGTGGTGTAAACCACTCCTACGACTGGCTTTGTTAGTTTACGTGTCTGTCTGTCTGTGCTCAAAAAATGAGCATGGTTGCTACGGTCACCCAGTTCACCCGGGTGTGATTTCATTACGTCAGACATTACGTCAGATCAGAGCTGATCAGGCTATATAAGACCTTACACCACTCAGTTCACACGGGTGTGATTCTTATTCTGACGACTGGAATGAATCCATTCATTCCGAATGAATTTCTGCATGTAAATGGGGCCAGTGAATGGTATGTGTGTGTCATTTGAAAATATGGCTGTGTGTAGTGCCAAATGAAAACACGAGTTCCGTTTTGGGAACAGTTACGAGATTTAATGGCAAAGAGTCATCTTGCAAAAGGAGTGTCAGGGTTTAGCATTATGTGTGTGAGATCGTGAAAAACGCAATTGTAACCACCTTTTCTGCCAAAGTCACAAGAAAGCACCAGGTAAACAACACTGCTCACAGAGACGTGGAGAGGAAAGAAAGAAAGAAAGAAAGAAAGAAAGAAAGAAAGAAAGAAAGAAAGAAAGAAAGAAAGAAAGAAAGGTGTCTAAGAAAGAGAGAGAGAGGCTATAATCAAATGTTGAGCTTTTGGCAGAAAATAGAAAAGAGCAGGAGGATTCCCATCACAACCCTGAGGAATTTGAAAACCAAAAATCACATTTAGAAGCAGAGGCTGTGATCACGTCGGTGGGAGAAAGGAGAGGAGGATAAGCTTCACGGAAGAGGAGAAAATAAGGCAGTGCGAAGCGAGGGGGCAGCGGGGGGGGGTGTAGACAGGAGGTATTTTTAACATGGCTGCAATCAGGGACAGCACTCCATCTCATCATGGAGGGCCTGAGGTGAACGCAGCCTCTCATTTAATCAGAGCAACAGAGAAGGGACAGAGAATAAAGGGACGCTACAATACACGTGCAAAGAAATAAAGACAAACCTAATGAGGACGCGTGGCAACAAAGTACGTTTGCTTGAGCACTGTACATACTAGTATCTGTATACTTTACTTTGAGTATTTGTTTTTTTGTAAGCTAAATTTTAAATACAGTGATGTATTGATATTAAAATGAAAATGTACTTTCTAAATTTGTACTTTTGTACTACTCTGCTAATTAACTACGGTTCAAATCTGACCAGGAGTATCTATACGTTTACTTTGACTCAATAGCAGTTTAGTACTTTGTCCACTGCAAGTGATTAATGAATGCATGATTCAGTCAGACAGACAGAAAGACAGACAGACAGACAGACAGACAGACAGACAGACAGACAGACAGACAGACAGACAGACAGACAGACAGACAGACAGACAGACAGACAGACAGACAGACAGACAGACAGACAGACAGACAGACAGACAGACAGACAGACAGACAGACTATGGGTGAAGGAGCAAGGGGCATGGCATGAGAGTGAAGACGTTCTATTCGTTCTAGTCATCCTATAGCACATGGAACAGCTCGCCTTGCAGAGTTGGAGAAGTAATACCTGCTGAGATCATCAACATTTTGTTGCTCAATTGTTCACTGCAGCCTCCGAGGAATAAAAGTATACGCTGGGTCAGGATTTCACCATAAAGAATACCAAAGCAACTTCCCTGGACATTTTCTCAAACTTGGGTCTGGATTACAATTGCAACATTCTTCCTCTCTATATATGCCATATTATTATCATCATCATCATCATCATCATCATCATCATCATCATCATCATTATTATTATTATTATTACAATTGTATGTATAATCATAATGTATGAAGATGCCATTGTCCATTTTACTGCATGATCGACATCTATGTCACACAACAAATAAGCATTATGATGCGCCATTTCTGATGTGGAAATACTGCAAATGTTC
Organism: Electrona antarctica; assembly: GCF_951216825.1. Taxonomy (NCBI): domain Eukaryota; kingdom Metazoa; phylum Chordata; class Actinopteri; order Myctophiformes; family Myctophidae; genus Electrona; species Electrona antarctica. The sequence goes on along the minus strand of NC_136794.1, from coordinate 7,169,745 downwards.
TGATAGATTGGCAGTGCTGTTCTCTCCTTGTCTCATGACACCATAGTCCATGGTCACAGGGACAGAGCTCCTATTAGAACACTAAAAACATCACCAGGAGAATACCTCACACACTTATCGTAAGAATAAAGTGACCCAGGTCTTGAAATACATGCAGTAATTTCACCCAGTGCGTCAACTGAACGCCCTTTTAATTTATTTCACAGATAAATTGAAAATCGTTCAATAATGTTATGGCTCCAGGATGTTTATTGACACATACAATACAGCTAATTAAGGGAGTGAAATACTTCCTTGGAATTCAGCCTTCCTCAACAGGGTTGGGGGGGGGGGTGGGGGGGGGGGGGGAAGTAATAGTAAGTCTTATTTTAATTAAAACGCTGTTCTGGTAAACTAGCTAAGACAGCATTTGCCTCCGGTGTGTTTCTGAATTGTATCCAGTGTCTTTTTAAGCTTTTGATTAATATTAATTTAGCTGGTGCCTGTGTGCGTGCAGTGCAGTGCAGTGAGAGGAGATATCGATGAACGATGGAATTGAGGGTGTTCATAGAAAAACAGCAACCAGGCCTCATGTGGACATAGAGAATTAAAAGGATAGAGACTGAACCGGAGCCCCCCCCCCCCCCCCCCGCTGTTCATTTCAGTGGAAGTTGCTCAGTGGCGTTTTGAAGCACCCGGAAGAACCCTCTACTTCCACATTTGGACACCAAATTTTGGTGTCCAAATGCAGAAGTGCAAACGAGCGCTCAATGTTAAACCCGAGCTTCACAGGGTTTCCTCAGGCAAAATACAGAGGCCCGCGCCTGCATTCTCAACTCTGACCAGTAGGGCAGAGTGCTTCAACGCTGGAGAGCCTCTGCCTCCCTGGGGGCTTGCATGTGGAACGGTGATCAAGCCGAGCTAACTCAGGTATAGCTTCACTTCCATTCTCTCTCTGCTGAACATTAAATTAATGAATGTACGTGAATAATAGATGCTCAAAAGGGCAGCCACGGGGCACGTCACAACCTTATAGAATGCATTGTTGTAAAAGCTTTGCCCCAGGCCCAGAGACATGGGCCCAGGGACATGAAGCCCAGAGCTATAGATATCCCTCATTGTATTAGCCTCGCAATGGGTGTAAGCACACCTAGGATTCCATGCGCGGCCAAAAGCCGCTGTCTGCCGCCGTCTCTTCCGGGTTTTTAGACAGCTGGTGGATGGAAATGAAGCTCCACCCACGTGGCAGAATGCCGCTTCGGCCAGATTCCCGGAAAAGCTTGCCCCAGCGGCATTCTGCCACGTGGGTGGAGCTTCATTTTTCCATCCACCAGCTGTCTTAAAACCAGGAAGAGACGCCGGCAGACAACAGCTTTTAGCCACGCATGGAAGCTCAGGTGTGCCTGCGCTGATAGCCAGCCTTCATCTGCCTTTGCAATGCATATTGCCCTAGGCAGATTAAGACTGGCCTCTCTAAATTGTGGGAGGACTTCACGGCCAAAATGGTGACGAGCCAACCAGATTCGTTTGGAAGCCAAGCTAAAACCAACCAGGGCCCAGTATTCAAATATGGGGCGGGACATTGCGAGAAAAAAAATCTAATACTGAGAGGGACGAGACTAATATCCAGTATCCACACAGTGATATTAGTATCGCTACGCAAGGCTATTATTGTATATAAATATAATAAAGTAGTGAAAGACTGGACTGAAAAAAGAAAGCAAAAAGAAAGCTATCTGACACATTGCAAAGAAGCAACACAAAAGCAAAGAAAACAAGCCAACGGTGCCAGAGATTAGCTGTCCACAGATGGACGGACACACAAACACACACACGGACGGACGGACGGACGGAGTGCAAAGCATACTCTCTCCCCATGCCTTCGGCCTGGTGGAGAAAACTAGAATGCTGTTTGGCCCTAAACAAAGAATACACCATGTTAATGGCAGAATACTTACAGACTCAGTGAGTAGTCTTCCGAGAAAGCCGTCGTATAAGCAGACCTGGCTCCCTAGCCTAGAGAAGACAGACTATGCAACCACTGCGCACAAAATTAAGTGGAAACTGAGCTACATTTCCTAACCGCCTGCCCACTGTACCAAAACATGAGATACACGTATACTTCCCACAGATTACAATCACCCAAGGAGAGTTTGAAAACAACTCCCATATCTGCTGGGCGAAGTACAACGATGTGCAAACACAGCAGCAAGATTCGTGAGCTGCTTGGAACACAATAATCAACACAATCATTTTGTGTGTATTCCTGTATATCTGCAACAAGTGCACCTCAGTACATAGAAATTGATTTATTGGATATTCTACTGTGTAGACTGATGATAGGTTCTTTATTTACTTAGGATCCTATAGATTACTATTTTACACTGTACATTTAGACCCAATTTTTTGAGAATCTGTATAGAAAAATGCAATTACCTTCACTTCACCGATATGTTAATGGCGTTTAGAAGATTTAGAACACTTTCCTGGGGGTCTTTATGTGTGTAATAGGCCTATGTTGGTGACACTGGGCTCACTTCCTTCCTGGACTACAATTCCCATAATGCTTTGATGCACTGCTCCTCCTTGTGGATAGGGGGAGGGCTGACTTACTGAGACAACATGTAGTCCACTTATATTTCCACTATTTCTAACAGCAAATCCACAATTGTTATGGTTTTGTAAGTTAGATTTCCCTCAATTGCAATGTAATAGCTCTGTGCACACATTATTTATAGTCCATTTCAATACATGAATTAGTTTTTTCTTTTGCTTGTATTGTTTCACTTTTGCTTTGGCAATGTTAACGTATGTCTTCTGCCAATAAAGCCCTTTGAATTGAATTGAATTGAATTAACAACAATCAAATAAATAAAGTTGTTGTTATAGGAATGGGATTTTTTATCATAGCATGTATATCTATTGTTACTGTCCGACTATATCCATTCTAAAGTATTATATTATATTATATTATATTATATTCATTTATATTATTGCGACCATAGGTCACAGATTACTATGAAAACCTGCAAAACCTGTCCGTCTATCCATCAGGTCACGCCACCATATATGGCCGTCAGACCGTCACGCCTCGTGACACGTCACTCCACCATATATGGTCGACGCTCCATATATGGCCGTCTCCATATATGAAGATCGCGACACTGACCTCAACAAACCCTGGATAGCCATACATGGAGAAGACTGGATCATCACCTAGATCTGCATACAGTATATGGAGCCGCCCAGCAACTCTACATCTGACCTCAAACCCTTAGATCTCCATATATGGAGCTGACCTGTTCTGACATTCCATATGTTGATCCCTCCCCACCCGTCCTTCCTGTTCTGACATTCCATATGTTGATCTGACCTCATCAAACCCTGTACACTCAAGACACGCTCCATTATGGCCAGTACAGAATTCATCCATATGTTGATATGACCCCCCCCCATGCCAAAGCGCCAGCGCTCACCCAGCAGTCTGCCGTGCAAATGGGTGAGGTCGCTTCTCGCCCTCAGGGCGTCTTACTGGTGTTATTGTTTTTGGTTTCCTATAACTGAGAATAGATTGGCCTTTCGAGTATATAATGTATGCTGGTCCTGGCTGTGTATAGTGTGATAGGGGAAGGGACACAGGGACTCAGGAGGATCCAGCACATATTCCTCTTCCCGAGAAGGAAATGAAGAACACGTTTCCAGTGGGCATGATAGTGGAAGTCATTATCCAAAGGATCATGACAGGAATTCAATAACTGGCATTTGTCCTGTGAAGTTTAACTCTTCCCAGAAGGATATCTACCTCCGCTTCCGCTGCCTTCTCTCTCTTTTCCTCTGGCTCTCCCACTCTGGAGGGATGAGTTAAAAGCATAATACTGGTAGTACTTGAGTGCAAGAGGGTTCCTCTTGAATACTAAACAGCCTTATCAAATAACACTCTGCTGCAGAGGATTTCATTGACAGAGTGATGGGAAGTCAAGCCCTCATCTGCAGAATCTACATACCAAGGTTCAAGCTTCATGATATACAATATACAAATGAGCATTGTTGGGCAGTGTTAGGATGTTAGCCAATCACTACTAATTGGTAGAGTAAAGGGTTACATCTGAGTCAATTGACGTTAGTTGACGTGAGTCAACAGTCTGTCTTGAGAGACTACATCGGAGGCGAAGGAAACATTAGCCTATTAATAAAGCTTACCAGCAACAGAATAAAGCTCATTGTGCAAAAGTCAGTCACGCTGAACAATGAGCGAGTTATACTCTGACACAAAAGAATGTCGTGTAGGATCTGACAAGTGACTGATGCAGTGTGTGCACAGTAGAATCCACAGACAGTGTAAGAAATTGACCCCAACAGACCAGTGTTGTTCTTGGCAGCAAATTTCTATTTTAGTTTTAGTCATAGTCACCTGAATAGTTTTCTTTTTGTTTTAGTCACATTTTAGTCACCTGGGATGTTTTAGTGTTAGTCTAGTTTTAGTCAACTAAATGTCATAAGATTTTAGTCGACTAAATCTAGAGTTGATTTAGTCGAACAAAATGTATTTTGTCGGGCCTTGATGCCGTTGTAATGACTGTTTTTTTTCACTTGCTGAAAATAGCCGATCTACAAGCTCACAACGCGTCGCGCTGCGACGCGTTGTGATCTTGTAGATCGGCTATTTTCAGCATGCAACCAATTGTAAAATGACATATACTGGATCTCTTGTCCACTAGTCCCTTCCTAACATTTTAGTCTAGTTTTTATTTGTTGACGAAATTGTCACTATGTTTAGTCTTAGTTTTAGTCATCATAGCTTAGTTTTTATTTAGTTTTTATTCAGTTTTCGCCAGTGAAAAAAGGTAGTCGACGAACATTTTTCGTCTTAGTTTTAGTCGACGAAAACAACACTGGTGTGCACAGTAGAATCCACAGACAGTGTAATAAATTGACCCCAACAGACCCCAACGGGTCTGTCCGTTTGGCATGTTTACAGTCTCAGAGCGAAACACTTTGATGTTACTGTGTAGCCGTCTTTCAGACCCACACACGCAGACTTCCACCATTATGCTGATAAGCCGACAAAGCCACATTCCTACACTCATCTTTCATCAGCTTTTCTCATCATTCTACAGGCCTTATTTTGCCACAGTCGAAGAGCAGCTTGTTTTATAATCCTAGAGATTCAACAAGCGTAATCCCATATCAAAGTGATAAGAAAACGGTACTTAAACTTCTATTGTTAGAATGCCTCTCTTTTGTTATGAACATATTGGCTTTTGGAATTGAATTTTTTTTCTTTTTCTGATGTACTTTGAACGAGGCTTCCTTCACCAACCAATATACGACTTTGGGGAACAAATAATGCAGAATGTGTTGCATGCACACACATGCAAGCTCATATGGACAGACAATTTTTATCCCACACTTTTGCAACCCAGTTTTTTCACCCAGTGCCAATTATCTAATGTAATCCTGGGCGCTACACTTCCTCTGCCAACCTGGGGGGGGCAGCAGACTGACCTCATGCCTCCTTCTATGCATGTGGAGTCCAAGCTGCTTCTTTTCACCTGACAGGGGGGAATTTCCCTGGCCGGACGTAGCGCATGGAAGGAAAACGTTATTCCGACCAGTTCCTTTCCCCTCCATCAGGCGCCCCGGCTGGCCAGGGGGAGGTAGTTTTAGAGACCAGGATTACTGCATGTTTTTGTGAGGAGACACGGGGAGAACATGCAAACTCCACACAGAAAGGCCCTTTCGCCAACCCCACCTCGGGTATGGGCACTGATGACGCGGAGGAGGGAACACGCCCCCAGCACCCACAGCATCCCCAGCGGGAATCGAACCCAGGACCTTCTAGCTGTGAGGCGACAGCACTACAGACTGTGCCACCGTGCCCCTGACATACAGTAGTCTTAACCTACACACACACCACTCAACATACGCACAACTGTCCATATTTGAACTCAGTTGAAACAGTGCTGTGTAGTGTCCATCATAACCGAGGACAGAGGGCAGTGTATGTATGGTGGCAAACACATTATAGTTCTTGTTCTGTTGTGTTCATGTGTTGCGAAGAATCATAGACGAAGACGAATTTTAAACTTGCTTTATTATATTGTATTTCTTTTCTGTTTTGTTAGGCGACCTTGGGTGACCTGAAAGGCGCTATATAAATAAAATGTATTATTAAATTAGAATGTGTAAAATGGAACAAGTAAAAAATGTACAAATCCAGCGCCGAGCCAGCAAATAACGGGGTCCAATCACAGAAGAGGAAGATGATGAAGATGACGACTTTCAGATGACGAATCAACGATCAAAATGAATTTGGATGCTCACAGTGAACTCACATACAGTACCTACACACAACTTCATGGATTCATGGTTTGGAAAGCTGGCATACCGTAATTGCCAATGAATTATAATTACGGTTCAAATGTTATCGATACCAATCTGCCAATTTTAGGGAACTGAAGGAGTGTTGTATTGTGTACTACACTACAGCTTAGAATTCCACACTATAGAGCGTCGCAGTCCCGCCCCCTACCATGGCCCAGGAAATGATTCTCCGTTCATTTTCCTCATAGACATTTCAGAAAGTATTTATTTAAAGACGTTTACGCCGCGGACAAAGCCAACTCGAGTCGTGACAACTCATGACAAAAAACACAATTGTTTGGGCCGAACAAATAATTAGAAAGAAGAAAAAAACGGCAGGTTACAACACTTTTTTTGTTGTTTTTCTTCTATGTAATTATTTGTTTGGTCCAAAATATTGTGTGTGTTGTCATGAGTTGTCACGACTCGAGTTGGCTTTGTCCGCGGCGTAACCGTCTTTAAATAAATACTTTTTGAAAGGTCTATGGGAAAAATGCATTGGGATTCATTTCCTGGGCCATGGTAGGGGGCGGGACTATATAGTGCAGCCAGGCTCGACACAAAGCTCAGACACCTAGACCTGGCACCTGCACCCAACGTCTACAGTTCCTGACAAACTGCCAAGTGGTGAGAATGGGCAACATCACATCTGACCCCTTGACCCAGGGGGATGCGTACTGACTGAGCCCTCTCCTCTAGTCTACTCCATGTCAGGGACATGCACACATAGACATCAAAGGGGGCTGCCCTTTTACCCGTCTGTAAAAAAAAACTGCCCTCTCCAGACCACGAATGCAGCATTTACTATGGTGGAAGAAATGCAAATGCCACTCCTTTCCATGCCATACCGGAAGGCAGCATTCAGGAGAATAGCTTTTTTTCCCCGATGTCTCCTGAACTTGGAACACACCATTTTGCGCTGAACAAATTTGTTTCGAAATCCATGTCGTTACACCGCATCTCCAGTAGATAAAGAGTGCTGGGTTGCGCCACCGAAAATAGCTGATCTACAAGCTCTCAACGCGCCGCAGCGCGACACGTTGTGAGCTTGTAGATCTGCTATTTTTGTCCAAAAGTGCCCTCTTACGAGATTTCAGCCCCTGCCTCTCTAACACTCTCTGCACGCCATGTAAATGTCATCGTCAAGTATGCTGATGACACGAAGGTCACGGGCCGTACTGTCAACGTCAGCCTGCTGAGACGAGGTCAGATCAGTGGCAGTCTGGAGCCAGGAGAACAAACAACAATCTGCCCCCAATCAACTGATCAACTGGCTTGATGTCCAAAATTTGCCCCAGAATATGGCCTACACAATATGTTACACATCTCCAAATACGCACGAACGCACGCACGCACGCACGCACACAGTCTGGCACTTTTAAATCTTTAAACAGTAACTATTTCTCAACGCTGGATAGGGAGCAGAGAACTTTCAGTGCAAAACCGATGTCTGTGTCACGGTTGAATGGCTCCCCGGCAGTTTAAAACGAATAGCTCCATGATTTGTTGTTCACCACAAGAGTTAGCAAATGTGAGAAACGGAGGACATCTGTAAATGTGTGAGAAACTGAAAAACAAAAAGGTCAGAAAAAGACAAACAAATGTGTGAGAATTTAAAAACTATAGGTTCCTGATGTCTACCACCTGTTTAGAGCTTTTCTGACGGTTCTTGGGCTAGCGCCCGTGCTGCTCCATTTGCTGCCACGCAGCATAGAGGATGTGTGTCGGAGGAGACCTGGTTTGAGGCTTAATTTAACATCTGACAAGAAGCGGTTCTGACACAGATTCTGTTTGACAGCCACCACTTCCCACACACACTCTCCCTCTGTCTCTCATTTTCACACACACACACACACACACACACACACACACACACACACACACACACACACACACACACACACACACACACACACACACACACACACACACACACACACACACACACACACACATACACACACACACACACACACTTCAGAATTGAACCCAAAGAAAAACTGAGCCTTTCAAGACCTTTAATTCGATGACAATAATAAAAACAGGAACGATAAAGAGAGAACAATAGTGCCTTTATTGATATACAATAATACAAGCTGGCATCTTTGAGCTAGTCTTGTGTCCAGCTGATAGCAACAGACTTCTGCTGTAATTTGTCGCCATCTAGTGGTGGGTTTAAGTATAGCCAACATCAGTGTTTTCTATCTAGCCCATTTAGCCCTGACGCCGATTCTAAAAACGCCTTCTAAAACCTAACCTAAGGTTTTCTGAAAACCTTCAAATTCTTATTCAAAGAAAGAGAAAAGAAATGTTGCTATATGAGACACAGAGCTCTATGTGACACAGAGGCCTGTATATCCATGTCAGTCGTTCTTCGACTTTTCAAAAATAGCAGACCTACAAGCTCATAGCGCGCCACTCGGTGGCGCGCTATGAGCTTGTAGATCTGCTATTTTTCAATAGCTAAAGCATAACATAATGCTAACACCAAAAGGGGCTCCCAGCCTATCAACAAAAAAAAACTAAAAGCTTTCATAGTAGCCTAATATTCAGTGCATACAGACACCCGTTCATTTGCCACTCAATTCACATCTGTAGTACATTTGTACAGTACACCCTCAACACAAACTATATTGCAAGTATATAACATATCAATATAAAATATAAAAAATAGATGGAATATAATATTAAAAAAGATAGCATACATAGTCAAAGAAAAACATCTAAAAATAATTAAAATCGGACTCTAAACAATAATAATAAAATAAAAAAAATCAGGGGGATAAAGCATCACAAGCCAATAGTAATTTTCTTTACCATTCCATGGCTATATCCAAGACATAGTGGGCAACTTTCTGAGTATCCCAGAGCAAATCTTATGAAATCTGGGCTCACACTACACTAAGTGGGGTGATTTTTGGGTCCAATTTGCCCCTCCCAACAATATTGGGAAGGGTTCCTGATTCGAGGCAGGGCCGAACCCCATGATCGGAAACCGATAATCTGTTTAAAGTCATATGTATCCGTTTCAATTAAACTAGTTATTTTTGAGTGGTGTAAACCACTCCTACAACTGGCTTTTGTGTGCATAAAAAAATGACCATGGTTGCTATGTTCAAAATAATTTCTGACGTAATTAAATCACACCCGGGTGAACTGGATGACCGTAGCAACCGTGGTCATTTTCTCTGCACAAAAAAAGCCAGTTGTGAAATCACATCCAGGTGTGATTTCATTACGTCAGATCAGAGCTGATCATGCTATATAAAACCTTACACCACTCAGTTCACACGGGTGTGATTTTTAAGTGGTGTAAACCACTCCTACAACTGGCTTTGTTAGTCTGTGCAGAAAAAATGAGCATGGTTGCTATGTTCGCCCTGTTCACCCGGGTGTGATTTCATTACGTCAGACATGATTTCATTACGTCAGACAGGCTATATAAGACCTTACACCACTCAGTTCACACGGGTGTGATTTTTTATATAATCTTTCACTGGTTGTTTTTTACAATAACCATGAATCGACAATTTTTAGCTTGTGAATGTCTGTCCCGACACTTTAGCACAATTATCCTGGCATCGGAAATGTACCGAGAATATATATTTTTATTTATCTACTTTAAATTGAATACATACTTTTTCTTAAAAGTTGTTACATTCCAAAATATCCTCGACAATAAGCATCGGTTTTGTAGCTGTGTTTTAACATGTCATACGCTGAAGTGACAATCAGCTGACCAATTGGGCGTGGCATTTACGGTAAGCTCACCTACGACTGCAATCTTCCTGCGTTTATGCTGGTTGTTGTTATGCTCCGTCAGTGGTGGAAAGTAGCTAAGTACATTTACTTAAGTACTGTACTTAAGTAAAATTTTGAGGTATTTGTACTTTACTTGAGTATTTCCAATTTCCAGTACTTCTCAGAGCCGAAATTTGTACTTTTACTCCACTACAATTATTTGAAAACTTTAGTTACTAGTTACTTTGGAGATTTACATTTTGATTAGAAAACATACATTAACCGCTTCAACCATATACACTTCGACCATTTGAAAATAGCAGATCTACAAGCTCACAATGCGTCGCGTTGCGACGCATTGTGAGCTTGTAGATCTGCTATTTTCAATAGATTTTGTACACATTTTGAACTTGTGAAATGGCACATTCTGCACAATGAGTACTTTTACTTTTAGTACTTTAAGTACATTTTGATGCCGATACTTTTGTACTTTTACTCAAGTACATTTTCAATTCCGTACTTTTACTTGTAACGAAGTAGTTCTAAATTACAGTATTGGTACTTTTACTTAAGTAAAACAATTGAGTACTTTTTCCACCACTGTGCTCCGTTTGCTCCCACCGGTTGATATCTATCTCTCTAATCTTAATGTTTAATGATGGTCGTATAATTGCGCCGAGCAGGGTAGAAAAATGTAGCAGAGCCGAACGCCAGGATAAAATATTATATGCACGCTTGTATTCTCATTCTATAATAGATATTTGTTCAGTCCATTCGTGAGTTATCTGACTGAACTGATCTATATATAAACTCACGTCACGTCGTAATCTGCTATTTTCTCCGACTGTTCACCCCCAGAATAGGCACTCTAGAATAGGGTTCATGTGGTTAACTGGGTGTACATTTAGAGCGTGCGACTGGTGTGGGCTTTGGGAAACAGGGATATTGTTGGCCCTCAGATCATGAAGGACTGAGTATGTTTATAGTTCTTGAGCTGTGGAGAGTGGAAAGATGTACAATGAAACATTTCCTTGAATTAGTCAGTAGGACGTTTTATCAGCTACTTGTCAACAGCAGTTTGGCAGAGACATTAATGGCAGCCACTGAAACAAACTTGATCACGATAGTGTTTGCTTTGATCACTCACATGGCGGGTGGGAGGAGGGGGTGGTGGTGGTGGGCTGTAGGACTTGCCGCTGGATGGAAGAGAGTTCCGGTTTAAAACCCATTTTGACCTGAGATCAGATTCTAAAAATGTCTTCTACATCCTGACAGTTTGAAAAAGCTATGTTTCTATGTCAGTCGTTCTTCGATTTAAAAACAAATAGCAGACCTACTAGCTCGTAGCGCGCCACTCGGTGGCTTGTAGATCTGCTATTTTTCAATAGCTAAAGCATAACATAATGCTAACACCAAAAGGGGTTCCCGCTCAAAATGGTTCAACAACAGTAACACATAGATACTGCACATAAGAGAATGATCATGAAATGTGACGTACCTTTTTTTGTTATTTTCGTCTGTTAAAAAAAAGGAAGAAAAAAAAAAGTCAGTGCTGAAATTCTCTCTTTAGCTGCACGCACGCACGCACGCACGCACGCGCACACACACACACACACACACACACACACACACACACACACACACACACACACACACACACACACACACACACACACACACACACACACACACACAGACACACACAGTACTCACTCTTGCAGCAACCCCGGCGCCGGCAGAGACACACACCAAGGCAGCACATTAAGATTAGCAGCAGCAGGGCTGAACCACCAGCTATCAGAGTGGTCAGACTCAGCTCATCTGTAGGTGTAGAGATAGAGGGTGAACTGTGAAAGTGTCTGCATGGGTTGTACATGGTAAAAGTATTGTGGTGTGGTTCTGCCAGTGTTGTTTTTGGCAGCAAATTTAGATTTTAGTTTTAGTCATAGTCTCTTGAATAGTTTTAATTTAACTTTAGTCACATTTTAGTCACCTGGAATGTTTTAGTGTTAGTCTAGTTTTAGTCGACTAAATATCATAAAACTACAGTTGATTTAGTCGACTAAAATGAATTTTGGCAGGCCTTGATGCCGTCGTAATTACTGTTTTTACACTTGCTGAAAATTGCCTACTAATATCTACAAGCTCACAACGCGTTGCGTTGCGACGCATTGTGAGCTTGTAGATCTGCTATTTTCAGCATGCAACCAAGAGTAAAATGACTTATACTGGATCTCTTGTCCACTAGTCCCTTCCTAACATTTTAGTCTAGTTTTTATTTGTTGACGAAATTGTCGATATATTTACTCTTAGTTTTAGTCATCATAGCTTAGTTTTAATTTAGTTTCCATTTAGTTTTCGTCAGTGAAAAAAGGTAGTCGACGAACATTTTTCGTCTTAGTTTTAGTCGACGAAATCAACACTGGGTTCTGCAATGAGAAGGCTCGTCCCGGACAACAAAATCACTTACAGTCAATGACTTTCAGGTGCTGAGCCACGCAGCTCTTCGGCGCCCCCACGCTGTTAGACGACTCGCATCGATACAACCCTGAGTCTTTTTTAGACACGCTGTTAAATTTCTGTTCCATATAGTTATAAAGGAAGAGAGGGGACAATGAAAAAAATAAAGATTACAACAAGCATGCCCACAACAAAATAATCTGTGTTCATTTATCTTCAATCTTTAACTTTCCCGGGATTCAAACAAGGTCCCGTATGTGAGCACCAACATTTTAGTGTTGAGCTAGACAGAGAACTCATTTTGGAAGGCAAGCTATTTTCATTTGTGTTTCATGCAATACCTCTGGTGAACCAGAAGTTGTCCTATGTCTCAATAGAAGAGTAGCCTGTACCAAATGCAGCTTGTGCAGCTTGTGTTAGTTAGTTATGTTGTAATAACATACTCTACCATACAGATTGGTCAAAGTAATGTCTCATGAACAAAAACTTGACATTTGACTAACTGTATATACTATACTTCTGCATCTTTGTCTGCATCTGTTGCCATGTCAGTGCAAGCATATGTTCCCGTATCCATTTGAGCATGTACATTTGCACACTTTTCATGTGCTTCTTACCAGCGTTCCCTTCTTTGCGTCCATATTGTAGGAAGTGTCTACTGAAGGACTCAGTGCCTTGTTGTCTTTGTACCAACTGTAGGTGGCAGGGGGGATGCTGAGCTTGTCCTTACAGACGAGCTCCAGGCCTGCCCCGGCAATTACAGAGCTGGGCACCTCACAGGACGGGACGTGGGGGGGCACTGGAGGGAGAGAGGGGGAAGAAGCACTTAGTCACTAAAGGCAAAAGTGTATGTTAGCGCATCTTGAAGTTTCCTATTAACGTATTTTTGTCCGACAATGCATTTTATCTAAACACTTTTTGTAAGGCCACTGAGCCGACTTGGGGACCCAACACAAGGACAACACAAGAGACGGTCACGGCCACACAGCCAACTCAAGGTACGGCCACTGAGCTGACTTGGGGACCCAACACAAGGACAACACAAGAGACGGTCACGGCCACACAGCCAACTCAAGGTACGGCCACTGAGCCGACTTGGGGACCCAACACAAGGACAACACAAGAGACTGTCACGGCCACACAGCCAACTCAAGGTACGGCCACGGAGCCGACTTGGGGACCCAACGCAGCTCCTCCAAGGAAAACAAACAAATGAACGGAGCTGAACGTGGATCCCCCCCCACCGCTCACCCCTTTTTTTCCCTCACTGTATATGTTTCTTTTCTCTTTTTACCTCCTTTATGATGAATTCCTGTTCTGTCCTTTGTCTATATAGAAGTGTCTATTTGTACGTCTCTAAATGTTTTTGATGAATTGAACATTGTGGACCCTATTGGAAACAAGTGTAATGCTTAATTGGGTCGTCCACTCACAGTTAACAGCCTTTGTATTGAGTTTGTGCTTGAAATGTACTGTAATTCTGCAAACTGTTAATAAATTTTTCAATCAATCAGTCAATCAATCGGCAACACATTTCTACACACCACACACAGACAGACACAAACAAACACACACAGTCGCACGCACACGCACAGTCCTTTGGTGTCTTACCCAGTACATTAAGGGACACGGTTGTCTCTCCCAGGTTGACATGGTCTTCCGTAGCAGTGACCTCACAGCGATACTCCCCTGAGTCTTTCTGGGTGACAGAGTGTATCGTCAAGGTGGCACCCTCTATCTTGGCTCGTCCAGCATAGGATCCTTAAGCAAAGAGAGGAGACATGGGTAGGAAGCCACGGAGAGGTGGTGAGAGAGAGGAGGAGATGAAGGCAGGGACGTGCAGAGAGTGTTAGAGAGACAGGGGCTGAAATCCTGTGAGAGGGCACTTTTGGACAAAAAAAGGAAAATAGCTGATCTACAAGCTCTCAACGCGTCGTGCTGCGATGCGTTGAGAGCTTGTAGATCAGCTATTTTCTGGGCGCAACCAAGCACTCTTTATCTACTGGAGATGCGGGTTACGACATGGATTTCGAAACAAATTTGTTCAACGCAAAATGCTGCATTTGCATTACTTTCATATAGTAAATGCTGCATTCGTGGTCTGGAAAGGGCAGTTGTTTTACAGACGGGCAAAAGGGCAGGGGCTGAAGCCCCCTTTGATGTCTATGTGTGCACGTCCCTGGATGAAGGTTAACCCATTTTGACCTGAGATCAGATTCTAAAAATGTCTGTTTGAAAATGACAGTTTTCTGAAAAAGCTATGTTTCTATGTCAGTCGTTCTTCGATTTTTCAAAAATAGCAGACCTACAAGCTTGTGGCGCGCCACTCGGTGGCGCGCTATGAGCTTGTAGATCTGCTATTTTTCAATAGCTAAAGCATAACATAATGCTAACACCAAAATGGGTTAACTAAGACTGGCACAAAGACAATGAGATGGATTCAAACTGTAGAATAAAGACAAGAATACTACAGGCACAGGCATGAGTGATACTGAAGAAAGATGACAATACAACGTGTAGTAATTTGTAAAGATCAGTTGCTCACCACTGAATTTACCAGCAAAGTAAACAAATGTCACCCCCTTTCCTTTCTTCTTCCACTCAATACGAGGGTTCTGGTCCTTTTCAGTCTTAAACTCACAGGCCAGCACTGCATCTGGGAGTTCACAAAACACAACATCACACAGTGAGTACAGTCTTAAACTCACAGGCCAGCACTGCATCTGGGAGTTCACAAAACACAACATCACACAGTGAGTACAAACAAGTACTGTAAACCTAATTCAAATAATGCATGTGCACAGCCACATACACATAAACATTTGAATAAAGGAAAAATAGCTTATCACTTCTTAAAAATGGAAAGAATTTTCAGAACACTGTTTTTTATCTTTACAGTGTTTGGATTCGGGTTGTTGTTTGCTTTAAATAAGATGCCCACTACAAAAAAACTCTTAAAATATTTTGAAAAATGAAATAATGATGGTACTTTTTAACTGTTATAATGGCACTGGACAAAGGCCACAGTGGCGTGCACAGACATTTAGAGGGGCAGGTGCTCAAGTTAAAAAAGGGCACCTTGTGCAGCGCGTGGAACCGGCCGGTTGCCTTAATCCATTTTGGGCGGGAACCCCTTTTGGTGTTAGCATTATGTTATGCTTTAGCTATTGAAAAATAGCAGATCTACAAGCTCATAGCGCGCCACCGAGTGGCGCGCTATGAACTTGTAGGTCTGCTATTTTTGAAAAATCAAAAAAAAAAGAAGAAAAAAAAGTTTTTTTTCCTTTTTTTTCTTCAAAAGGGCACATTGCCAAAAGGGCAGGGGGTGCTCCAGCACCCCCTAGTGTCTATCTGTGCACGCCACTGCCCAGGGTTGATGCCCATAACATTTGTGCCAGGCTTCATACATTTCAAACCCTGTTTTTTTATTGCTGTATATTGCTGTCCACAATTTCCTTTTATTTTAAAATGATTGAAGCAGTGATTTCTTACGGGATAGGTAAGGTTTTGACCATTTTCATGTGATGTTACAGTGATGCAATACAATGCAAATTAATAAGGTTTTGGTGGTTGTGTATCTATATTTCAGGTCCATTTCCCTTGATTAATCACCTGTGTGTTCATGAACCTCCACTGTGGGTTTGCTGCTGCTTACTGTCACAGAGAGGGAGGCAGGGCCTGGAATGGAAAACAACATTCATGATAAAGAGTAAGCTTAGTTGTTTTGTCCACTATCAAAGTAACTTAATACTAGCATGGTTAAACACTCACCCCTTGAACCCCCCCCCCCCCCCCCCTGATTTCACAGGGGGGGGGGGGGGGTTAACCAGGCTAACTAAATACTTAATATCTTGTCTTTGATGTGTGGAAATAAAAAGCCCTGATGTAAGAACAGCGAGTGAGCCGTCTTGTGTTTTGTTTTGTCCTTGTTTACGACCAAATAGATTCGTTTCTCGAGCCATACAACCTTTCCACAATTGAAAATTGCGTGCCAACAGTCCGTCTCAAGAGACTATTGATTCATTGAATGGTGCTCGGATGAGAAAATGTTTACAAACTCACTTAAATCTATGGGTGCTCCAGGTTTTACATGAGTGCCCGCCAGAAGAGAAAAACCAGACAAAAAACAGACCGACGCGACATAAAGTAGGGCATGGGAATTAGCTGTGGAATGACATCATAAACTACCCATACAAATACTTCCACGGACTTCCACACCAACAAACAAAGACAAAGCTGCATTAAATACAAAAAAACAAAACAAATAATAACATATCAAGCATAGCATACGTATCGACTTTGTGTGGACAAGACACACAAAGATTAACTTGGAAACAATATAGAATGTGTACGTAACGTTGTGGCGGTGCCAGGAACGGCAGAGCACAGGAATGCAGGTGATAGATGGTTCTCTGACAAGCTGTTAAGAGAACTGGTCTATCCTGACCTATAATCACCTTCTCTGGGGTTCTCCCATGATCGGACCCTGAAGCACACACACTCACACACTTTGCACACACAACACCCATAAGAAAGCATCTGTGTGTGTGTGTGTGTGTGTGTGTGTGTGTGTGTGTGTGTGTGTGTGTGTGTGTGTGTGTGTGTGTGTGTGTGTGTGTGTGTGTGTGTGTGTGTGTGTGTGTGTGTGTGTGTGTGTGCATGCTCACGTGCGTGCGCCATATGCACAAAGCCTCTGTATATACAGTAACCCTACTCTTCTCAGCTGGCCCAACAGAAGGTTTTAAACCAATCACACGTGCACGTCTCCCTTCAACACCCTGCGCGCACGCGGCGCACACACACACACAGCAAATATTGATATTGTATTAAAAAAATAATAAATAAATGAAAGAACATAGCCATGTCCGTCATCGTTCTCTCGTCGACTTCAAATGCATTCTTTAAAGATAGTATGTGCTTGATTTAATCTCCGTCCAATTAGCAAAGAGGGTCAACCAGAGGCTATCACCAAACTAAAACGGTGGGGATCTCCTTTTGATTCTGTGGTTCTCCTCCTGAGGACAATATGACAGAACTCATCAGGGTCTGAATCTATTTGAACAGCATCAGAGAGGGTC